>NC_049204.1:33158789-33487956 GCF_013347855.1 Anguilla anguilla | reverse complement strand
CTCTTTATAAGTCAAATGCGTGTAGAAAGGGCCGTCTATCGTGCTTTCAAACAGAAGCTTCTGTTTTTTTTCCAGCTTCCAAGGACTACAGCCTTGGAATGCTTGGAAACATGGAGTGAAGAGATAAAGTCATTTTTATGTTTTCAGTAGGAGGAACAGGGACCTACAATGCAATATTTCTGATAAGTAGAAGGCCACAGTAACAGCTCCCTTTCTTCTGTTTTACAACACGACCACTCAATCACGCTGCTGTGGTGTGTTATCCTTCACTCTGACAGCAGAATTCAAGCTAGCGTCACATTTTACAGTTCTTACACTACACATCATTTGGAATTTGGTGGGCACTGCAATCGATGAAAAATATTTTGTTAGGGCAATAAATTTAAAAAGGAATGCTTGCGCATTTTGGGTGGCAGTTTAAAATATGAGTGACAATTTAAACAAGGTTTGACACAACACATCTTCCAATGTGAAATAACAAAGCTATCAGAAGTACTGTAAATCACGATTAATGCTTCTGAGTGTTAAACTATCAATTTATTTTTTTTGTGACTGGAGGAAGAAGCTCCTGAAAGCGTAGCGTCCCTTGAAAAGCTCACCACCGCATGGCAAAAAATGCATGCTTGTGTGCGTGGCATGCGTGTATATGTATTTATGGACTGTGTATAAAATTGGCTGCAATTCCTATATGATCCACACAATATGGAGGTAAGCACCCTCAAATTAAAGCTGACGATCTGAATTTTAATCTCATATTGTTTCATTTCAAATCTAGTATAGCATAGCTGTTATGTAACTGCAACCTTTCTGTCACCAAATACAGTAAACCTCAACATTGGTGGTCTTGTGAATTAGGATCTGTCAGAATGCTGGAGTCCATTTTTTATCCTAAGTTATTTGTCGTAATTAAAATTCATATTTGATTTAGTATGAAGTGATGAAGTGCTATGTGTATGGGTGGTATCAGTAAGGAAGTTACATTACTACACAATCATTTGCAGGAACAATTATCCATAGTGACAAATAGTAACGGAGAAAGTCAGTGGAATACGAAATACAAAAATACAATACAAAGAAATATAAAAATAAGTTATCACCCAGAAGACAGAGAGGCCAATTCATAATCAGTATGTGAATGTTAACCTAACAAACTACAATTTGTATTGTGATAAAAAAAAGTACCTGTAAACAGAGAACCAATTTTACACAGTTATACAGTACCTATAAAATTATCCAAAAGGAAATCCAAAGAAGCAAAGATAAAGAAAGGAAAGGTATTTAAAGGGGGTCAGAGGAGCCATGGTGCAATGTGCAATCTGAAGACGTGTGAGAAGATGGGCAGGGTTTGTGCTATCCTGGCTACAGTGGGAAGCACATTCTACTACTGTACAGAACAGACACGAGACAAGGGAGAGGCCAGATACCCAAAGGTAGCATAACGGAGAGGTCTGGTAGGTGTGTGTGATCTCTTGAAGATTTACATTTGATGTGAGCAGATATAGGTTGCCAGTGGATGAAGATGAGAAGGAGATTGACGTGTTTGAGTCTGGGGAGGTTGTAGAACAGACGATCAGCGGCATTCTGAAGAAGCCGGAGAGGTCTGATGGTGAAGGAGGCAGGGAGGCCAGCAATTTGGGAGTTTCAGTAGTCTTGAGAGGAGATGACCAATGCCAGGACTAAGAGTTGGGTTGAGTATGTGATGAGGAAGTGATGGATTCTCTGGGTGTTGTACAGAAAGAATCTGCAGGTTTGACAAACTGCTGTGATGTTCTTGGACGGGGACAGTATGTTGTCCAGTACTATTCCGAGATGCCTGGTTAAAATCAACATGTTAACTGTGTAAATAACATAATGATGTTTGCTGACTGAGACATATAGCAAAAATCTAAAATATTGGTCTATGTGCAGGAAATGCATTTTTACCCTTCATTTTAAGTTGTTTTCATTTCCCTGCATGAAGATTTAGTAAAATACATTTTTTATGCTTACACCCAATTGCATATCATTTTTTTGATGTCTACTATCTTGTCAACATTATGGCAATCTTGTTATGTATGCAATTGAGCGTATATGTGATTGCATTTTTAAATTTTCCTGTTTGAGGATATCAGGAGGCATACCGCCATTCTAAATGGCATTTTCCTGGTTTGATGAACAGATGTAAAACGGTCCAAGGTAAAACGAATACACAAACAATGACTAATAAATAAACATAGAAATGAAAGTGGGAAAAATTAAACAGGCAAAAAAAAAAAAAAAAACGTGAAGACATTGAACTCTGGGATAGCGGTTATGGTTCACAGTTTGCTGTGCTTCCCCTGGTCTGTACGGTGCAATGAATCTTCCTGCCTCCCTTGCACTAGCCTGCTAAAATACCTTCCATTTAGTGACATGATTAAGCGGCGCGGTGAGGGCTGAACCTTTTTATCCCACACTGGCCTGACAGCTGGGATGGCTGACAGTGGCTCTGGGCCTGGCGCTCCGGCTCCCTGCCATTGTTCCCTGCTAATGAGCCTTATAATAGCTGTCATTGCTGGTTGCTGCTAAAATAACTGCGAGAAGCCAGGCTCTCGCAGGGAGGACCGAGGCGTATTGTGTGCTCTAGGTTTAAATTCGGAATGTGTGTGCGTGCGTGCGTGTGTGTGTACATATATACTCTGCTTGCCATAGATTTATCATTTTTATCAGTTTTTAATGCTAACATTATTTACTATTTACTGTGCAGTAAAGGATTTGCACATTTATTATGTATGGGTGTTTCAGAGCACCGTGAGATGATTAAAAAAAATAACATCCAATTATTCTGTAGCTTTGAAATAATGTTAAGAGGGTTATTCCAGATAATTATTTATGTCTCCTGCAGGGGTAACAATTATATCCCTGAACATAGCTTTAAATGGGCCCGCAGCACCTCATCTGACTGTGCTCTCACATCTCTCTCGATAGCATGAGCCCTGTTAATTTGTCATCTAAATCTGACAGGGATGTTATCTAGCCTTTTCTAAAAAGCCAGGCCTGTTGGTGTCCTAGGAAGCAGGTAATTGGATCCGTGCTTATTTATTTGTTGGGCAGAAACTCTTTTCCAGAGCACCGTTCAAGGTAATTGTGGCAATAAACATTAAATGCCTGTGTATCGCAGGGGCAATAAGAAGTAAAATAGTGTAGCTACAGAATAACGAAACAATAAAGAATCTGAGGTGAAATATAGTGTAAAATGCGAAGCATTGCATCAGCAACTGCTTTAAAGCACATGTTGTTTATTCACACACAACGCTGTCAGTAGTTAGCTCAGCATTTGGTGGCGATACTGTGGGTGCTGGCTGTAAGGACATGTCCAGGTTCCAAGGGACCCAAGGTCATGTCTGAGCATATTGCAGTTTATATGGAGAGATTATCCAGGGCTGAAGACAGAAACATCTGCCCAAGCGCTTTACTTGGAGGGTGGGGGCAGAAAGGGCTAGTTTTTTCTTTCCCTCGTGTCTCCAAAGTCTTGCAGGGAAACCAGGGAATAGAAAACACAATTTTATTTTTCAATAAAGTGCAGTTGAGTTGTCTGTACAGAACCAATTTTATTTTTGTTCGGGGTACACGGTTCCAAAAGGCTTTCTCCGTGTCTCCATAGAGGAACCCTATCTAGGTTTTTTGGTGGGCAAATTTTGGGGCTTTCTCACGTTTCACACCTACTATAGAGGGTTCCATAAAGAACTAAAAAGGGTCCCCCTGTGATGACAAGCCAAAGAACCCATTCAGAACCTTATTGTACCCACACAGGTTCTTACCTGGATAGAACGGGAAAAACAGTTTTAATATGTTTATTACTGTTGTTGTGATATATGTAACATGCTGCCATGCACACACACAAACACAATGGCCTCCAAAATTATTCATGTCTGAGACGACCGAAGACTATATGTTACATGCTCAAAATTGGAAAGCAATATTCTTTAGTACTAATACAGTTGCTCAGAGCAAGAGATCTTTACAAGTCATTTTTTGCACAAAGATAGGTGTGCACCCACCCTTCAAAAACAAGCACACCTCAAATAGTATTGTTTGAAATCAGTCTCTATTAATGCTGTCAATACATACACAATACACAAATACAAAAGGGACAATACACTGCATTACTGCATTCAGTTTAGAGTGAAAGCACTGTATTGTCCCTTCTGCAACGCCAAGGTTAAAGAAGGCATGTGAAACACAGATGGAACCCTGCAGCTGAATGATGGGAGGGAGAAAATAAATACATAGACAACAGCCGAGTGTAAATTTACTTTCAGACGTTCAGATTTTATAAACAGTGACCTCATCAACCATAAACACCTAGTTTCCCTGTCCAAATAACAGAACAAGGCACTTACATCAACATTAGTCAGGCCCACCCCTGTGCTAATCGGTGCCTGAGTATGAAACTACCGATCAAATAAAGAGAGCTGGTAATGACTGTCATTTTCAGTCTGAGTCATAACTGAGTTTGCTTGTATTTTGCTAGGTCTTACAGTTTAACTTAACAGCTCTCTCCTTATGTTTTTTTAGCTTTGTAACACATACTACAAATGTGTGAATAATCCTGAAGAAGTCTGAATAATCACCTGTGAAAGTCCAAGGTACAGTGGATGGAAGAATATAAATAACACTAGAGCTGGAAAAGAGATTTTGGCAAAAATATCTCAAACTTGCCAGAAAGGATTATCTCATAGGTTTCTGAAATAAAGAAAAGGACTCGTGGAGAGAGTATAATGGTGTTCATTGTTATTTGTCACTTGTGTATTTCATACTGTATACGCACGTGTTCATTCGCATATACTGTCACATACAGGTCCTCAAGCAATTACAAATATCCTGTGGAAAGTGGTCCGATGCTGCCATCTGTTGTTCAGCGTGCCACAGGGCATATGTACATCAGCTGTTTGTAAAGGCTTACCGTACATGTAAGCATACTGATTAGCATTAATAAATTCATACTTGCGAAATGCATTTGAAATGGCAAATAACCAACAACTAAGCATTGACTTTGTTTTGTATAAGGTTTGCTTGAAAACTGAAAGTACTGTAAATAAATAAAAACATCATATATATCATGAACAGTTCAAGGATGCACGCTCACTCACGGGTTCAGCTACGCTGTCATCGTCAGTGGGAAACTTATCAATTGAGACTGAAGTCCATTTCTTGTTAAATCTAATTTTAGACATGCCTTAACCAAACAGGTCATGGAGACCATCACTGCTCCCAGCCTTCTGCACCCGAATGTTCTGAAGCATCAGATTCAAGCTGCATTCATGCTGAATAAATAAAAAACGGGTTATTGATGCATGCTCCAGTGCTCCTGCTGCACTGCAGCTAACAGTCTTTGCAAGAATACAATGCCAGCACTGAATCACATTGTATTGAATTTTTGTTTATACACCCATTTTGTATGCAGACATGCTGGTCATCCATGTCTTGCATGTATGTACTTTATGCCGGATTGCTGTTTATCTCACAACAAAGTATACATTTTTTTTTGCGGGGGAGGGTTATGCTGAGAAATAAAGGTAAAGTGCTCAGTAACAATACTCATATATCTATATTGTGTTGGTGTATAATTTAATTGGTACTATGTGTGTAGTACCATCCAATAGTCCTCTCAATGCCATGTGTCTAAGAGGAGTTCAGTGCTGTAAGAGGAGTTCAGCCTGGTTAATACATTCACTGGCAGTAGTGTTGATGAGCCATTAGAGGGCAGTCTTCCCTAGTGGGAAAAACAATGGTACAAGTACATATGGAAAAGCTGATGCCAATGTGGTAATGATAATGCTCCAGTGCTATCATTCAAGTACTCTGTGGCAGGATCCTGATACACTGCTCATGGATGATCCCATGATGATACTGTAGCAGAGGTCATACAAAGCTAAAGCATATTAACAAAAATCACGACATTGACACAAAAATGCAGCTATTCAGTTTTTTTCAGAATAGTTTCTTGACCACCTAGACATTACTAGAAAATTATTTTTTAAATGGAAAAACTTTTAATCTGGTTAGTATATAATAATAATAATAATAATAATAAACTGAATACTGCTTATTCCAAAATCTGTTTACACAGTAAATAGTTTTTAGCAGAAACATCACAATTACTGCTTACCTAACATTTCTGTATTTTTCATCTCACTTCACTGCCTGTATTTATTTCAGTCAGAATCATGTGGCTAGCAACAATAATAACAAACCATTACATTCAGTTAAATTTAAGAATGCTTTATTCAGCAAATTAGCAAATTAGCAAATTTACATTGCATTGCATTCATTTTGCAGGCACTCTTATCCATCACGTCTTACAATATTGGAAAAACAGAAGTGTGTTCACCTGTGTAATATAAACAATACTTCCAGAAATAATAGTTCACCTGTGTGATATAAACAATAGTTCCAGAAACAATATATAAACAATAGTGGCACTGCCACTTAGGACACTACCAGCTCGGCGGCACATTCCTGAGAAAAAAATAGCCAAACATACAGGACGCATGCACGTACGCATAAACACACACACACACACACACACACACATGCATGCATGCACGCGCACACACAGTGAAAGTATTTTTATATTAAATGTAACAAATAAGTTTTATTCTTATTTTAACTGTAGGTTGTATCATGCATGCGTCGAGTGTGCACACGCATAACTGTGATAATTTTTTGACATATTGCAGTGGGTCTACAGGGAATGATGTTTTATTAAAAATTTACTTGGATTCTTTAAATTCCGTGGCCATTTTAAATAGGGGCATCATGTTGTGGGTCAGGTTTTCAATTGGCGAAGTATGCCTTTAACAGCAGAGTCAATGTCAAGTATTTGTCAAGGAAAATTGATGTTCTTTATCTCCCGGTCAGTGAGTAACTCTGCATGCAAATTTCCTGGAAGTATGCGGTCACTTGTAAATCACTTCCCCTTTGGCAGACAATGAGTGCGTTTTATGGTCATCTGGTCATTTCCCATATTCAGTCAATTAGCAATATTATGCAAACTGCTTTCAGGGGAAAACATTTAAAATGGCATCTCATTCACATGTGTAGCTCATCACCCAGATATTTTAAAACACTAAATATATGTGTATGCATGTACAGTGCAGCCTGTAAGTATTTGGAGTGACACAATTTGTGTTGTTTTGGCTCTGTGTACACCACATTGGATTTGAAATGAAAGAATGTATATGAGATTAAAGTGCAGACAGTCTGTTTAATTTGAGGGTACTGTATGTACATTGTCTGGTCCATGTAGGAATTACAGCCCTTTTTGCACATTGTTTTCACATTTTGGGGGACCAAAAGTGATTGGACAGTTGGCTGATCAGCAGTTTCTTGGCCAGCTGTGTGTTCATGCACAAGAAAGCTAACAAAAGGTGTGGAGTTGATTCTAGGTGTGGCATTTGGAGTCTGTTGCTGTTGACTCTCAACATGAGGGCCAGTACAGCAGACCTTTGATTGTGATATTTATGTAAGGATAACTATAATTGATCTGCACATTTCTTAAAGTGAAAGCACCAGATAATTTCCAAGCTCCAAAATTATGGGATGTAAGCTGGGACAGTGTGTGTTGAGTGATTTACTTTTGATCTTGAAAATTTTTTAATTCCCAGTTTTTGGAATTATGTATTTTTCATCCCAGAGGGGCTCAGTGGTAGAGCTTCCGCCAGCCACGCCGGCGGCCCGGGTGCGTATCCCCAAGAACCCAGCCACTGGTGATGCGCAAGCCAGTGCATTCCTAGTGCCGGTCCCAAGCCCGGAAAAATGGGAGGGTTGCGTCAGGAAGAGCATCCGGCGTAAAAACATATGCCAAATCAAATATGCGGATCTAAATGGTAAATGGACTGCATTTATATATAGCGGATCTGATCCGCTATATATAAATACAGCCACTGCGGATCTGATCCACTGTGGCGACCCCTAACGGAATAGCCGAAAGAATAAGATTTTCATCATCTTAGTGCTGTAGATAGGGGGAACGATGACTGCACATTGCCTGCGACAGTTTTTGTAAATCGGAAGAGTGTTGAGGTGGTAACGGGAGGATTTTGTTGCAATATGATTAGGCACTTAGCTGTGGATTTTGGCTGTAGCAATACTTGTTACTTAGCTAGGTAGCTAGCGAACTCCTTGTCCAGCAATAGAGTCAGGGGATCTTATAATTGCATAGCCTCCGCATTGTAGCTATTCATAGCCTGATAACCCACTACAGTGTGAGCCATGGCCATGCCAAATCATGCCTCTTTTTTGTGCTTTTTGGTCTGATTAGTTTTGTAGGGCTTGCTGTTTTTTTTCAGTGACCATCTGTTTACATTTGTTTACCTTGATGTACGTTCCCGATAGCCTAACTGGCACAATCCTACAGTGTCTAACGTTACTGTGACTAATTGTCCCCTCGCCACTGCTCTTTTTCATAGCTGCCCTAAAGACATTGTTGAAGACATTTGCATACATTTAAAATATGTTTGAGTTCAAGATTTTGGCTTCTCTATGGTAAAGTTACAACCATTTACAGTAGCAATTGGTCTGTCAGTTCTTTGTTTTGTTGTCTGCTCACAACAATGCTGAAACTGATGCGTGAAGTGTGCTAATTGCATTTGCAACCCAGGAAGCCCAACCGATATTTCAAAATGACCACCCTTTCAATGCACTTTAGAACCACCGCTGATCATGAGGCTGAAAAATCAGAATAAATCAGAGACATAGCTAAAACATTGGGTGTGTCAAGATCAACTCTTTGATACATTGTTAAGAAGCGAGAATGCACTGGTGAGCTCAGAAATAGTAAAGAATGTGCTATACCACAGAAGATCGCTGTAGTAGATAACTGCAGAATACTTTAAATGGAAATAAAAAACCCCCCTCCAAGTGTAGAACAGATCAATAACACTCTCCGGGATGTAGGCATAGATGTGTCACGGTGTACCGTAAAGAGACTACACCGGCATAACTTCAGAGTGTTCACCACAAGATGCGAAACACTGGTAAGCCTCAGAACAGCCAGTTTAAAGTTTGCTAAAAAGTACATTGAAAAACTGTACAGTTCTGGAACAAAGTCTTGTGGACAGATGGAACAAGTATTAATGTGTACCAAAGCGATGGAAAGAGGAAAGTGTGGAGAAAGCTCGGAAGAGATCATGATCCAAAGCACCCCTCCATCTGTGAAAAATGATGGAGGTAATGTGATGGCTTGGGCATGCATGGCTACTACTGTATGTTACCACTTCTCTTTATTGATGATATGACTGCTGACAGCAGAATTCTGAAACATAAAAAGGCCTGTAATTCCTACACAGATCACCTGATATGGATATAAATACAAATTAAAGCTGACATTCTGCACCTTATCCTCATATTCATTGTTCTATTTCAAAACCCATATACTTGAGTATAGTGCCAACACAACAAAAATGTTAAATGTTATTTAAGTAACATATTTACATTATATATTGTGGTAAAAGGGATACTGTAAATAAGTATGCTGGATTATGTTTGACTACTGAATTCACCAACCCTACTTAATTTGTGGTTCAGTGATTCAAGCCACCTATGCAGTGGTTCCCTCAATTTTACCTGTGCCCCACCCCCTCCGGTCAGTTTCGTGACTGCTTCAGCTTGATGGCAAAATGCAAATGAAATCCATATATTATGCACTTCTTCTTATACACAGATATGCTGATGAATGTAGTCCATATGAAACCTCTTCAAGTCAGTGAGTCATTGATAGCATAAACCCATTTTGGGGGTTCATTGAAGCCTCATTCTACCACCCCTGCCTCTCCTCTTTGATTTGACTTCTTGCTGCACTTGCTCCTTCCTGAGGGGTGGGGTTGGATGTTGATGGGCAGGGTTTGACGTACACCCCACCCATAACCTTATTTTTGAGGTGTGGTTGCAGACTGACTGACAGACATACAGACTGAAATGAAATACCTCTGGGATGTAGATTACAAGGGTAAACACCTTGATAAATGTAAAGGGTGAAACACTAGTTGTACTTTACTTAGTTAAAATCAAATGAATACGTACAGTATGCAGATGAAGGGTATTGTGGGCAGGAGTGCAGAGAACCCGCTTTTCTTGGCTGTGTGAATATGTTTCTGCGGCCTGCATTTGTATCGTTGCCCAGAACTGAGAAGCTGCAGGCTGTTTTTAGAGCAGTACAATAGCTGCCACAGGTGTAGGGTTCCAAAGCACTTCTGAAAAGAGGCTTGTGATGAATTGAGTTAGGTCAGAAAGGGTATATCATTTCACAGATTAAATCTGCCTTAACTGAATCAGTTCCCACAGAGCCAATAATGGCAATAATTGTTTATTTATTTTTCATGTCCCTTTTGTTTGTATTGGCTAGTGTATTACAAGTGTTCATTTGTGAGGTGTGCAGTACAGTATATAGCCGAGCAATTACAAGTGTCTTTCATGTTTACTTTTGTGTTCATGTTGGTTTTTAACAGTATCCATTTTTCAAAATTGTTGCCAGTGATTATTTTGGTGATGTAAATCTATAGTCAAATAAATCCTGAATGGGTTTAAATGACCGTTGGCTGAATTATATGGTTATGATGATTGGTTGTGACTGAATATTGTTATTGGTTTCACAACCATACCAAATAAAATGAATAGGGCCCAAGCATGAAGCATGGATCTGAAGCACAGGACCACGCATTGGCATGTTGTATCCTCTAATGGAAGCTACGATGTGATGAGAATTGTAATTCAGTGTATTTAACAGTGCGCACAATGATGCTCTTTGTACAAAAATAAAGACATGATCCTATTAAAAAAATGTGTTTTCCACTGACAATATGACACATTAATCTTAGGAATCTATATTAAATGCATGTTGCATTGAATTAAATATGCTAATGAGATACTACACAATGAATGCTAATGAGGCCGTTGTATGTGCATACATAAATAATAGATTTAGGGGTCACTCAAACAATATTTAAATAATCGAATATAGAGTTACACAAATGATCACATCATGTTGTGCCAATTGGTCTAGTGAGTTGTCTTGTCCTGGTAATGCTCATTTGATACCGGCAGGTTGGCATGTGGTGGTCAGCACAATACAGGGTCAATCGATACCACCCAACTGATGATCTGCCAAAGCTTATCTAGCTGATACAGGTGCCATCCAAACTGAAGTGTGGAAAAACGCAAAATTGCTTTCAAGAGTTTTTGTTTTCCCTTTGGTTTCTGAACGTGCTGTTAGTGACATTTCGCGCAGATTATCACATGGAATTTGCATATGGAAGAAAATTGCTTTAAAATGTCATTGAGAATGAAAAAGAAAGTCGCTCTGTCATTCAGTTCGCTCAAGATAAACTTCCTGAGTGAAGCTGGAATGTTTCTGGCCTTCGCAATGTTAACCGGAGAAGCAAAAAAACAACAACAAAAAATACATGTTAACAAATCAGATTAATGATACTATGTACATAACCCCCCCCCCCCCCCCCCCCCCCCATTGCTATGTTACTAATTTAGGTATGCACTTAAGGATTCCTCAGCTCTGTCTTGGTTTAGTACTTCCTTACAGTCCTCAACCATGAGAGGGCACTGTTATGTAAGCACCAGCTTCTCACCAGACATTGTGTTAGATATGATACCTTCATGCGTAGTATTGATATATTTAGCTGGACTTGACTCCCTTGAGGTTCTTGGGATTTCTCCAGGAGATGCATGGTGTAGATTACCTGGCCGTGGATAATTTAAAACACTTTCTAATTCACCTGCAGGAATTGTTTTTCATAATATGATTTTGACCCGTTAGAACAGGCCATGCCGCCATGACTAAATGCAGAATTCAACATTGAGCCACCCCACATATACAGTCACACTGTTAAGCAATAACACACACACACACACACACACACCTGCAAACACATACACAAACACACACACACACACACAGCAAACACACACAGACACATACATACACAGTCACACTGTTAAGCAATAATAACACACACACACACACACCTGCAAACACACACACACGGACACACAAACATACCTGCCACCACACACACACACACACAGACACACACCAAATTAACCACAGAGTTTTGCTTTGTACTAAATCAACAGGACCCGGCTTCTCATGTTGTAGATGGGAACTCTGTTAATATATTATTCTATAAAATACTGAATTGAGAATGAAATGTTGGTAATAGTGAGGTGATAGTGGTTGGTGGTTGTGGGTATGGAACATGCAGTGAGGGTCTGATCATGATTGTGTATGCCAAGCACAGATCTGCTCATACTCAATTTTGTCAGCTTATTCCTCTCCCAAAATGTGGCATTCACCATAACCCATTTAACATAACTGACGCAGTACTGACTCGACATGTAGTATGGTGTACTTCAGGGACTTTTTCCTTGCCACTGTTGCCTTGGGCTTGCTCCTGTGGAGGTTTAGGCCAGGGTTGTCGGTAAAGTGTATTGTGACAACTGCTGTAAAAAACGCTATACAAATGAAATTTGATTGATTGATTGATTGAGTGTATAACAATATGAAAGACCTCAAGGACACTTTCATTGGGCCAAACATGCACCTGTGCTTGCTTAAACATACTACATTCAGGCAAACTTTTTTAAAACATTGAACACTCAGGTATACAAATGCCTTAGCCATTTTACACAACACTTTGATTACAGGTAGAGTAGTAGTTGGATTGTTTATAAAAAGTCTACATTGGAGTATTGTACATTGGGGGGTTTGAAAAGACCTCACTAACCCATTAGTAGAATTTCTCAGCAACAGACATTTCATTAATACTGCTTTCAAACACCTAGTTTCAAACAATTACCTTGTCTGAGGTAAATTCTCTAAATTGTAGTTTCCATGACTAACTCTCATTCACTCTTTGACTCACTCACTGAGCCCGTGAAACCGTACTATTAGGGCTAACTCATTAGAGGAAGAACGGTCAGCAAATTAGTCACTATTATGTTTTATGTGAATGTTAAGTTGTGTTCCCCCCTTTACTAACATATGCCTTTTGGTTGGTTTGGTGGTTGTGGAGATTTGGCTTTGCCCTCACATTGTTACATTTCACCATACAGTTCTTCTATATGCTATGTATCAGCCTTTAATTTGTTGCTCAATATTGTAGTATACCATGAAAGCAAAACAAAACTGCAAACATGTAGTTCTAATGCTAAACAAAACTAAAATATCAACTTTACTGATATGAGAATGTAGCTTTGCATCGTAGCATAAGCCGTGGTTTTGGGCCAATTATATGTGATGGATTTTCATGCAAATGAAAGCTGACATTTTCCTGTTTTACTCTATAACTATTAAACTGTGATGAGGTTTCCGGGTAAATGTCCTCCAAGGATGCCTCATCATTATTCTTACATTTATTAAATTACAGTGATTTATGGCTAACCTGCATGAGGCACAGTATAGTACGTAAATCACAGTTTAACTGAACAGTTGAATTTCATTGACTTCTGACCTCCATAGAGCAGATTATATTGCCTCAGTACAACTAGAGGAGAATTCTGCAGTGTGTGCCCTAACATGAAATAAATAAGGTATTAGACTAGTTTTTTCTTTTTTTCACAATATATGGATGCACCACATTGTTCTGTACATTTCATGTATCATTAAATGTAAACCACACAATCATTAAAATATTACAATAAATTGTAGGTTTATCTGCAAATATCTAAATTATTTGAGTAAAATGCAAGAAAAAATCAATAATTTTAGGTCAAGAATGTGACAGGTTTGAAGGCGGAATCATATATTGATAATATATCACCCTGTTAGTATTCAGAAGGGATGGTATTATTTTATTAGGGCTTTTTTGAACAGAGGCCAACATGGCAGTACACCCACATGCCGCTTCCTCTGAAATGACCTGATAATGTTTCAGAAAATGAAAAAAGCATAAATAAAAGAAATGAAATTTATATATATATATAATATAGTATATAATAAGGACAAAGTGCGTTGCAGTTCATTTTATTTAATTTGTATCCCAGATCAAATAAGACATCAAACAGTTCCTTAAACAAAGGGTCATTTGGTTTGCTGCTTGGTCCTGCAACTGCTTGGCTTTCTTAAGATGCAGAAGATCTTACTAAAGGACATTATTTGTTCCATTGAACATTTATACATCTTTTCTTCATTCAGTTCTTGTTATATTCAAGCCTGGTGTCACTCCTATTCATATGCTGTTTTTGTAACTATTCATGAAGTTAATATTTGTGTGGCCTAGAGTCCCCACCGCACACAAGGAGAAACTGACAACATCTATTCATCGTGCCTCAGAACCTGATGGGTGTGTTATTCATTTTATTGACAGCTGTCAATGTTAATCAGTTTTAATAAAACAAGCCACAGCTATAGTTTTCAAATCAGATTATATCCGGTCTCGTTCTGCACGGACCTCCCTGTTTGAATGCAAGCACTCCCTGGCTGTGGAGCTGTGGAGTCATTCCCCGAATGAAATTTGGATCGGTGGCCAAAGGATGTGTTGTGTTTTCAGTGTGCTTTTGGCCATTTTACAGGCAGCCTGATGTCGGTGTGCCGAAGAGGCCAACTTTTACAGTAATGTGGAAGGAAGTCGTGGTTGGCTGTCTGCCTTACTAGAAATCAGGACACCGTGTCACCGCTGCACTGAATGCAGGAGTAAATATACTACATTACAAATTCAGGGGAATTCTAAGCATAAAAAAAAATCGAACCTGGACTCTACTCTAAAATCGGCGTATCATCTGACAAATTAAGTTATAGGGACACCATCCGGGTGATTCCTAAATGCCAACGTTTGCTGGTGGGGTCTCTACCTGAATGTTGTGTCTCAAATGACTACTGCTGCCATTCAATCTAATTGTCTTACTCTTCGTGGAATACTAATAGGCCAGTAACTACCAGTGATCAAGGATTTGTGTTAACGGGATCATTGCTTTACACAAGCAGCATAGCATTGTTATTGACAGAGCTGCAGTGTATTCCTATGAGCAGGAAACTCAGATTTGTGCATTGCCGCATTGATTTGCTTTGAGAAAAGAAAAAATCCCTTCTCAAATTATCTCTCAGTGCTTGCCATTTCAGAATGTATCATTATGGCTGAGGCACTTTACGTTTTTTATATTGCAATCATTCGGAAGTCATTTTGTTCAACTGGTTTTTGACAGGATTTGTTTTATACTGGCTGGATCAGTCTGTGTGATGTATTCTCACATAAACAGACAATAAGTCATTCCTTGTTTTCAGAAACATTATTTGAAAGTTCTGCACCTTTTAGAGTTGCTTAACTGCATGCATTGCTGATGCATGCACATTTTTGAGCATACATTATTTTGTCTGGCATTGCGATGTATTGATCCTCTGAGAATCATGGCGTTCATTTTGCATGGCATTGAAGCTTCCTAACGGTATATTATTTGCTATAAAATGTGACTTGACAACACAGGGCAGAGAGCCAAGTTCTTAGTGCCACATAAATCTGAAGAACACATATGCTCTTGACATAACGACACAATTTTTTTCCATTTTTTTTCTTCCGTCTCCTCACATATTGAATTGATTAGTCCGATTTAAGAATAGAAATCATCTTTGGTAGACATATAAATGCCAACAGTTTTTTGCCGTTTGAGTTCAAATATTGAATCCAGCACATCTTTACATTTGAAAGCGATGCGCAGATTTTGAGCATTTGCCATACGTGCAGCCCGATGTAAAAAATAACAACCGCAAGTGAGTTATTCTTATTTATTATCATTTTCCAACAGCAGGGCTGTTGTAGAAATATTACCTGCCTGCTTTAATTTTAGCTTTGGGAAAAGACGTTCCTGTCGTTAGCCTCCTCGCTGCTGCGGAGTGCCTGGAGCTTTGCTCCGCTTTTCTCAATGAGCCGAGCGGAAGGCGCCGGAATGACGACTTCGCCAGACAGGCACACGGAAGTTCAGCTTTTTGTCTACCTTTGTCACAACTGCCACGGAAAGGCAGACACCTTGAGGAGAAACGCTCCCGTTAATTAATTTGGGGAAAGTAGCCGGAGAGCGTAGGCGTGTTTCTATTCTGGTTCTTTCGCGGCCCCGCGCCCCCTGGGATTCCTACACCCCACCTCATACATATATTGCTCACATTCATCGCTGGTGCCATAGTATGGAAATGCAAATGATTCCTTTTAATGAATAATGCATGCGCCCCACAAATTCATGCACAGTTTTCCTGTAATAGGGGATTTAGTACAAACATAAAAATGAAGGGCAATAGGAAATGTATAGAAATTAAATTGTGCATGTTTTCATTAAATCACCTGAAAATATCCATATTTTTATGCTATACTTTGTCATAATGATGATTAATCACCAGTGGTGTGATTTTTTGACATTGAACATATTTTCCAATGTCTGGGCTCTAATCTCTGAAAATTATTAAAGCATTCTTTTGCCATAGTTATAGTAAAGTGGTGCAGTAGATGCTTTCCATAGCGACTAAGCTATTTTGTAGCATTCCTCCAGCCTGGTGCCGAAATGCAGACTCTTTGTCAAAACTGGCACACTGGTGGTAAGTCGGCTTGCTGTTTGCAAGTACCCAGAGAGTGACATCATTCTTGGCCATGCTCATGTGGAAAACCACTTCATCCTACATCCGTGTCACCTGAGGATGAAGGGTAGTACAGTCATCTCTGCCTTCAGGACTTTCCAAAAGATATCACTCTGACAGTACTAGACAATTGAAATTTTCATGCTAGCTTCAGATAGGAAAAATGACTGGTCTGCCATCCCTTGCATTAGAACCCCAACAACTGCTCATTTGGTATTGTAATTATAAAAAATAAAAAAATAAATAAAAAAGCCACACTCTGTGGGACATTGTCTATATTTATTAAAAATAATTACTTTATCACAGTTTGCTGCTGTCACAATTTACGATCTACATTACAATTTTCCATTTGAGGACTGAGTAAGGGCTGGCCTAAAGAACAAAATTCTATAAGAAAACACACTTTGTAGAAACCCAGCATGGTCATATAACTGTTATTTGTATTGCCCTGGAATGGAATATGTGTGTATATATAATGTATATATAGATTAAAATTATAAAGTGTGGCCGCTTGGTCTTTTTCAGGCGCAGATGCAAAGATATGACTGTTCAGTGAGGACTTTCTCACAGAGCGGTTTGGCGGAATGTAACCGCCTATTTACACCCTGCTGGCAAAGGGCTCGGGCACGGAGCGGGCGCGAGGGCTCCGTCAGGACATTGCTTTTAGCAACGAGAACACACCCCGTGAGTCAGAGCGCTCACCGCACTGCCCCGACCCCACCCCGACCCCACCCTGTCTCCGCTCCCTGGAGTGCGGCCATGCCTTCCGCCATCCCCCCCCCCCCCCCCCGTGACTCATCCTGCCCGTACCGCGAGCTGGTTCCAGGATCCCGCGGCGGAGAGCTCGCTGGGCCTCCGTGTCCCGTGGCTGCCCGAGACTGCTGTTTATTCAGTCACTTAGCATCCGCCGGCCAGGAAAGCTTGCTAAGCCTCGCAGAATGGAAATGCTGTCATTAGCACTCAGCCCAGGGTCGAAGGTCGAATGACTCAGAACAGGGCAGAGAAGGCATCGTTTCATCATAATATTTATCACATTTTAAATGTGTTCCTACACATTCCAGCATATTGTGTTGGAAGAGGATTTTTTTTTGTGTGTGTTTTTCGGTCTTTACCTTTTAATGTTGCCATGGAAATCAAGTATTCTGTGTGGCAATTGTGGATTTGGTGGAAGTATAGTTGATGGAAATAAGTAAGAAGAGAAACTACTTGAGTCATTGTAAGAATATTTAAAATGTATGTGTGTATGTGTGCATGTGTGTGTAAAATATTTACTGTGCTTAATAGCTTTATAGAAGGCAATAATTGTGAAATCACATAAATACTGAAAAGGCAGTCAGCTTATTAAAACCATGACAATAGAAAACTGATGACTCAGGGATCATCACGTAAAATGAGGTTATGATAGAATGATAGAAAAACAGTAAGCATAAAATAGCATTAGGGGGATAGCATTTCAATTTAAACTGAAATTGAATTCAATCAAATTAAATCATGATAACATCAAAGACAAAAATATAATGATGCCAGCAATTTGAAAATGTGATTACATTTTTAGTGTGAACTGTAAAAGGGTCTGAGCTTTAATTATGTTGTCTTGACTGAAGGTATTGGTGTTCTGTAATCTCTCTAGTCTACCTAATTTATAAACAAGCCCTGTCTCTGGAGTGTCAATAATACAGTATATGGTTTATACGGGTTTAATTGATTCTGCATAAGTCTGCATGTCACTGCTTGGAATCCAGACTTAGTAAAGGATCTGAAATAAAGAGAGTAGGTCAGAGAGAGTTAAAGCTATGGTAAGGGGACAGGAGAGGTACAAGGCACACAGCACTAATGATGTTTTATATGACTTATATGGCATCATTAGATTATAGAAAGGACTGGTTGGTTTTAACTTAGTGAGCAGAATACATCTGCAGGGTTGAGGGGGGATGACAACACATTTGAACTCGTGCGGTCATGCAGTCCTCCTGACAGATGGCATCCGTTCCCTGAGCCCTGTGGGATGACCCAAAGGCAAAAGCACGGGGACGTACATGGCCGTGCACCAGAATGGCAGCCGTGGAGCTGCATAAGTGGGTCTTCATTCAGAAATGGCCCCAGTAGACCAGGGACAGTATGGTGTACAGCCTTTAGCTTTTAGCCTCTCCCAAAGGCACCGATGCTGATGAGTTTAGCTGGCCTTCCATTCCAATCGACAGGATCCTCGGCACCTCGTGAATGACATAAAAAGGTGACCGTGACTTTGATTCCAAGCAACAGGCAGTATCCCTTCTGTTGTGAGTGTTGCAGTCTCCCATGTATTCTGAGACACGAGAGCCTCCATTTTTAGCTGTGGAACAGAATTCCGTGTCATCTTATTTCCATTTTGTTGTGAAGAAATAAAAAGGAAAATGTGGATTTTAGATTGACAAGGACAGCAATTAGCCTATCTGAAATCCCAGATATTTCTCTTAATTACATCTCGTGTTGTAGCATTCTCTTTCTTCAAATCAAAATAAATGTTGTAGAATGAAAATTATAAGGTTGACGGTTTACTTCTTTGTTCCAAAGGGGAGATTTATCTTGAACACAAGACTACTGCAGAAAGACAGTATAAGTACATTTCTCTGACAGCAGCCAAGTAAAAAAACACTGCACAGACCCTTTTAATCAAGTCACATGCATTTTGTATACAGTGTGTTGTATAATGCCTACCTACTGATCTTAATGAGTCTAAGTCTTAATGAGCTAAGATAAAGGAGTGCTTGTACAGTATCTGTTTAGCTTACACTGAGGGGCTCTATATCTTCTGCCTTAGGGGTGAAGCTGAAACTCAGAAAGGAGTGAATGGGAAGGATCTGAAACTATTTTGATTGTCTGTAGTCTGTCAGGAAGGGTGCTGCCTCTCACGTATAACCTTCATGGCTGGCTGAATCAGGTAATTTTGGCCATTTTGGATTTAAGTCTGACCGTCAAATTGCCAAACCGCTCATGGTGTGCGCCATTTTGGCCAACCCCAAAATCACTGAGCCCCCTCACAAAGTAAAAGGTTCATTTGCGCAAATGGTCTATCAACGTGCTCACCCAAATGAATGTAAGAATGGACCTCTGCTGCGTCTACTTTTCAGATGACCTCAGTCGAGTGGTCGCTCACAGATTTGGGGTAAGCCATTTCAAAAGGGATTATGCAACACCACTGGCGTCCGAGTTGCTCGCAGTGCAGCTTCCAGATCAAGGCAGTTCAGTTTAGTTAAATCAGGGGTGTCCGACTAGGGAGAGGGGACAGGGAACCAATGTCCTCTCCACTTTTGACATCCTCCCATTTTTTTCTTTTAGATCAAAAAGACATTGCTGAGCTAAGAAAACTAGATTAGAAAAATAGATTAAAGAATTACATGAAGATGAACGTGCTTCCTATCAGAAAGTAAATTTGGCGCTCCTCAAGACCGCCATAAAAACTCCAAGTAGCTAACTAGTCAGCTTGCTCGGCTAGCCTGGTAAGCTTGCTAGATAGCCTGAGAAGCTAGCTAGCTGGCCAGTCAGATTGTTTAGATGTTGATGTTCAGTTTAAAGTTTTAAGTGTAGGTTCGTAAATTGCTTGATATCTTGTTTTCCTTCTCTTTTTCCATTGCTTTTGTTTTCAGAGTTTTACAAGAGCATATATAACTGCAAATATTTGATTTTTCTTGTCTTAGTGACATGACAGTTGGTACAGGTTGGTTGCTTAATTTCAGCAAACATACCTAAGTTTTCTAATTTACGTTTTTTCAAAACCTTCTTGCAAGGCTATGTCTTTTGTGATGACAGTGCCTCAACTGCTATAATTCATCAGTTCAATCAATTATCTTTTTATAGTAATAATTCAAAAAATGACTGAATGCAATTTACTGTCTGGTAATAATGTCAATGGGTCGTGATCTGGCTTTATTCCTCATTTTCTCTTTGGAATATCATATTAGATATGGTAATGTACATAATATCATTTTCTATCCATTTGCTTTATCTGTAATGACAGCATCACACCAGCAGGATGCACTAGTAAACTAACAGTAACTTTGTTAAAGAAAAAAGTTTTTTTATTTACATATCTAATGGTTTGATGTCATGTTTATTGGTTTGCTTCATATGTATATTGGGTTGATATCTGTATGTATTGGTTAGTCATTCGCCTGCTTATTGGTTTGCTGTTTACGCATCTGACCAATATACATGACAATTAAACCAACAGATCCGTAAGTACAAACCAATATACAATATATATTGTATATTACATGCCTATATAACCATTACATGCCTATATTAAACCAATGTCTATGTGAAGTAAACCAATATACTTGACAATAATAGAGATGTAAATAATAAACCAATTTACAAGCAATGACAAATCAATAAAAAAACTGAAAGAAAGAAAAACCAATAAATTTGCAAATTATTAATTATTAATCAAACCAATATGCATGTGAATATAGCCATCTTCCGCCATGGTCTGAAGACTCATCTCTTCAGACTATACCTGGACTAACTACCACCAATCTGTATATCATTTCACTCTAAATCCCCCCTTTCATGACACTCGTTACACGTACCCCTATTCCAGCACTTTTTGGCAATTTGTATTTGTCCTAATATTGTAGCTTGTTCTTCTGCCTAGTTGGCTTGGTCAGAATAGTGTTCACTGTATGAACTACACTGTGTTCTTGGCTAGAAATAGCTGTACGAAATAAGTATTGTATCTTACTGAACCTGTGTTTTGCACAAATTACAAACCGATGTATGCATAAATGACAAACCAATAGATGTGTCAGTGATAAACCATTAACAACATAAATGACAAACCAATAGATATGTCATTGTCAAATCAATAAATACGCATGTCAAACCTATACATGCCAAGCAACCAATACATTTGTACACTAAATTATTATTATTTTTTTTCCTAAACCATGCCCCATATCTAGGCATTGATAAGTTGGCTAATTATTTCCTTGATTGGTAATCAAGGAAAGTAACAGGAAATAGGTTGGCTGACAGTCATCATTTATTAAAGGTCTGGGTTTCAGCCTCGTTTGTTTCGACTGATGAATCCTTACTGATTTTGAATTGGAGGGCTGCTGTGCCTGCGTAGCCAGTGGTGTGCACACTACAGCGCGCACATTAATTTTATGCCTTCAAACTGGAACATGATGGCATCGGGGGAGATGAAATATGACACTGCCCAGGTGTCTGTCACAGGTTGAACTGGAGAGATGAGGCTTTGAATCGCTCCTCCGGGTCCGGGCTCGGCCAGCTGGGCCAGGTCACATGCTTCTCAGCCACTGGGGGAAGATCATGTGGATCTATGGATCAGTCCGATCCCTCAGGGGGGGGGGACGAGAAAGCCAAGGTCCCAACCCTGGACGCACTAATGGGCCGACAACTGCCAGCTGCCCTGGGAACATCTGGAAACCCCCTGAGGGGAGGGTGGACTGTGGGGGCTGAAGAAACATGCCGTAGTGGAAAGAGAGGTCTGTCTTGCCTTACTTAACTCGCTGCTTGCACCGCCTTCACCAGAATAGATTTTTAAAAAATGAATGGATGGATTACATTGCATAGAAACATTTATGGGTTTTGCTTTCTCTGTGGGGTTTGGACAAATGCTGATTTTTTATTTTTTGTTGAGTTTTGGTTTGCATGTACCCCCCAACAGAGGATCAGGTAATAAAGCATACATATTTACCATGAATACCATATAATGTATCAGAGTTTAAACATGTATATTTTTTCCAGATTAACTGGGGCACTCAGACATAATTACCTTTGTCTGCATAGCAATATAGTCTAGTTAGATATGTGGTTTTCAAATACTCTGAAAAGCAGGAATATAATATGTTTAAGTAAAGGAATCATTATCTTGAGCCATCTGGAAAGGATAAGAAATTGTACAGTAAAGATTCATAACTGAAAGATTTCTGTGTCATTGCACGAATTTGTCTTATCAAGGCCCAATGTATCACACAGATTTAAGGGTACTCACAGATGGTTAACCTACTTTGGCAAGGAAGGATTGTGTCCTTTTCTAACAAGTCATCTGCTAGATGTGTTGATCTGTTGCGAGTAACCTGCTTTTTAATATCTGCAGTTTCTTTTAAGAAACATGGCTTCATCTGTACTAGTCAGATACCCAGTTCTGACCCACCAGCACTAATAATGTGTTTTTCCCGTGGCGCGCAGGAACTGCCGCCGTGGGCTATGCATGGCAAATTGTGGTCACTCATTCACTCACGGACGACCTTTCAGGGATGTTTTGTGGGACGCTTGTGCAGGTGGTGCTTCGTTTAGTAGGACGCATGCGCAGGTGGTGCGGCACAACATTTTTAAGCACAGCTATATTGCTTAACGTTACTTTAGCTAACCCTAACATGTTCGCGTTTCACTTACTTTAGCTAACCTAGTTAGCTCGTACGGATCGCCTACTTTAGTCAACCTAGTTAGCGCGTACGGATGCTATCCTGCACACATGAGTAGGAGCTAAGGACACACAGTTACAACCACCGATACAGATGTATTGACACACGGAGGACAACATGTTACAGTGGTGAGGACGTGCCATAGCTAGCTAGCTATATAGTTTGCCAAGTTGCGCCGTGGGTCTGGACGGTTTTGTGCTTGTTAACAAGATGCCTGCTTCAGAGGCCTGCTCATTCTACAGCTGTATGCTATTAAATCCCAAGGAGACAGTCACAGACAGATGGACATGGAAGAAATGAAACATCAACAAAAATGAACAAAAATGAAGGATACATCTCTTTTCTTTTTTTTTCCTCTAAGAGGGGTGTTTGAAATACAACCCTGATTCGGCCTACTGTTATTTATACAGTGCAAACGCGAAAGCTCGAAATGCATTTGGCCAATAGCTGTAATTTTGACTGTCAGGCACTTTTATATGTTCCAGGAAATTCCCTGAACCGTTTTGTTCTGCCCCCCAATACAGAAAAGGTATGTTCTGTTCCAAGTGCACCATTTCTCACTGTCAGTAATGCACATCAAATCCCACAAGTGGTGAATTAAGAGATCTGATCCTTTTCACGTGTCCTCCTACAGAAAGGCTTAGGAGAAGAAATCAGATTTGAAGTTAGCTCTAACATCCTGCAGTTCAAATCGACTGGGTGGGAAATCTCGTGGTGTGCAGACAGCAAATGGAAAGCAGGGTTTACAATCCATCTTGATCTCATTTTCACAAACGTGGACAGGTTTTGAATAATATTTTCCTTGATATGCTGCCATTTCCATATAAATAGTTCAAAGGCTCCTCAGTATACAATCGTCGGTTGAGCTTATGCGGATATTTTTAGGATCCTGAGTATGTGTGAAAAACCTGGACCTTTTCTTTAGATTTGGGCAAAATATAAGTTTTCCATGGTCCTGCAAGGAACTGTTGCAGTGCTATGGAAAGTACCCCTGGTTTCAGGTTTCACTCAGTGAATCAGCATTATCCTTGTGTGACCTCAGTTCTGTTACAACCAAAGTTAACTGGGAACAGCCATGTGGTGTTTCCTTTAGCAAAGAATTTCTGTGTTTTTTTTCTTCTTTTTATAAGTATCTGCGTTGTTTTCATGAAAAACAGCCAGTTTATGCTGGGAGGAAGGGGGCTGTTGACTGTGGCAATAGAATTTTGTTTTGTTTCTTATAGATTCCTGGGGTTTGAGTTATTTATGTTTAAAATAAGTAAATTGACATATAACAAACATTTGGACATGTCATGATTGCATTGCTAGTATTTTATTGGTTATACATTTATTATTCTGAATGGGTCCTTGGTTTAAAACCATTTGTACATGCTACACTTAATGCTACATGCTACATTTAAAAACTCACCACTTCACACTAGCTTTTACCTGAACAGGACATAGCTATCCACTCCCCCATGGCACTTTTATTTATTTTATTACTATTATTTTATTTTATTTTATTTTATTTTATTATTATTATTTTTAATTTATTTATTTATTTTTAATTTATTTATTTTTTTATCTTTTCAAACTGTTTTTAATATCATGTATGTATCTGTAGTGTCTTGTCATTCTTCTATCAATTTTAATACCATGTAAGGTGACCTTGAGTGTTCAGAAAGGCGCCTGATAAATAAAATGTAATAAATAAAAAAATATTATTATTATTATTACTATTATTATTTGGGACAGAATCATTATATTTCAAATAATAATAATAAAAAAAAACTATAATGATGTTGAAGATAGTGGAATATTTTGGTGATGAATATCTAATATATCAAAGGAAAACACTACATGTGTTTGGTTACTATATTTATGGCATAACCTACACCTCCATTATCTTTGATATCATCCATTAACTTAGCCTATTGCATTTGTGTTGTTTGCTGTCATAATTACAATGTGTTCGAGATCACCCCTGTTGAATAAATGAATCATTATTTTAGCTTGTTCTGCCAACATGCAGCCCATAATAGGTTTATAAGACACTGTATCATATACTATATTAATAAAAACATTTTTTTTAAAACTTTTTTTTACTTTCCATCAATGAAGAGTGCCATATATTAACCACTTTCAAATAGCTTGTAGCTTTTTGTAATATTTATTGAATCCCCTGGTTGGCCAACAATACATGCATCAGCTAACTATAGTCAGAGTTATAACATTGGCTTTGTTTGGTGTCGATAAATATGTAAGCATCTTAGTTAAAATTCCCGTTTGTGCTGCTTAGAAACTGTACTAGTCATTCTGGCTCAAACTCAAGTGTTCTCTTTTTCAGGTAGCCTATGGTATGTCAAGATGAATGAGCCCATTTGTTATAAAATGTGATTCATAGCTAAATTATTTAATACAATAGTTAGCATACTGTTTACCATGACTTTTACCATGATGGGTAGGTCTGCTACTTTTAAGTTGCATGCTAATTATAATCTTGTCCTGGGAACATTGCAATAATTAAATATTTGGCAATTTCCATTCATCCTGGAATGACATACAGAAAAATAGGCTTTCTATGTCGTTATAGGCTATTTGAGCAGCTACCACTGCTCATCGCCATGAGGTCACTATATTATGTTTTGTATGTTTACTGCCTTCAGTTGGGATACCATATGCTTTGATAATGATGAATGTTACATTTATATGAAAGGGGAAGCATACTGTATATGCGAACTCAACACAACTAACACTCATTTATAAAAAAAACACTAACATTTCCCTACTGCTAATATAATGTGTCTTACGGTAACCTGACTCAAAGTGTTTCTCATTGGTTCAACCGCTGAGCCTATGACCCTTGTCTTTGCTCTGCCTTTTCCTCTTTGTGCATGTGACAAGGCATGTGACCAAGGACACAACTCAGCATGTGTGGTGAGTGAAACTATTACACTTCCTGGTGCCCTGTGCGGTGGAACTGTTCCCCATGGATTTCTATTGTGTTTCTTTCTCTGCAGATTATATATACTCTAAGGTTTATTCAGACTCATCCACCTGCTCAATCCTGATAATGGACCCAGACATTAAAATGATGTCCTGTTGCTGATCTTACAATATGACTTCCATTTTGTTTCACTTGTTTTTCTCCCAAATTTGGCATAATGTGTTATGACCCCACAGCTGTACAGCAAACACAGTCCACGAACCAGTGACCATTTTATATATTAAAAGCATACATATGTCTGCATGTGTTCAAATTGTTACGAGTAAATCTATTGTCTCAGTAGACCTTCACATCAACTTTGGCACCGTAGGGGGATATTCATTTTGTGGATTGTTACAGGCAGTGCTGTGTGTCTGTATTTTTTGGGCTGGCTTCCCTTTTCAGTCTGTGTCTGCCGTAAATCTGTGGGCTGATGAAGCCGCACTGTGTAGCCATCAGAGACATTAGCTCCGTCACATTATACAGTCGCCCAGGCTTTGCCTGGACGTACTGATCCAAAACTGACACCTTTTTGATGGTGACTGTAGGTCTAGCAGCTAACTCGCGTCAGCCGCGGACGTCTTCGACACCGCAAGACGTGAAACAAGGCGAAAGTGGATATGGTCTGATAATTTTCGACTGCGCCCTTCAAAATGTGTCATTCACACACCAATATCTTACTCTGGAATCTCATCTCTATGTGAGCTTGCATTACTAGACTGTGTGATTGCTGAAGCTGCTGATATATATTTGAGTATGGACCAGAGCACAGGCTCCCTCCCACTGCATTCTGTGCTGTTTAAACAAAAAGCACCACAGATAATATTTTAGATTTAATATTAGCTTTAACCATAGGTAACCATAAACAATTTAGCATTTTAATGAATGGGATGTAATTTACTGGGATGTATGTACCATTTATTGGGATGGATGGATATATTATTATACTGCACTGTTTTTCATATTAAATTAGAACTAGAAAATTTTAAGATCTACTTAGAAGCCTTCATTTCAGCTGTAACACTGTCACCTACTCTGTATCAGAAAATTACCCTGGACTTGTACACATTAACGGAGACATCTGACACCTGCAAAATCTATTCACAGCTATAACAACATATGGGTTAAAATAATTTCTTTTATATTTTTTTGCTAGGTGCCCTTATACACATATGCATGCAGAAGTAGCTCTGCACTTTGAACCAACATCTGCATATTCATGAACATTCTATTTGCGTGAAATATGCAGCATCAAGATATGCTTCACGTGTGACAGAATGATAGCATGTCATTTCCAGGTGTCAAAAGCACACAGAAATGGATGTTTAAGTGACCTATTAATGTGCTTTTCTGTCTAAAAAGATTTCCAAGGTAGCATAAAGAGTGACACATCATTCCTAATTCAGAATGGATGTGTGCTGAGTGCTCTTTTCTTCAATAAAAAACGAATTAGCAGATGGTTTGTGTCTGCTGCTTTACTGCGCTTTACATATGTGTTTTTTTAAATCATGTGCAGATTGAATTTGGCACTTAATTGAAAGGCAACGCAAATTTAAATATTCCTCTGCTGACTTCCATTTAATGCTTATTTTTCCATCTGCGGCTCTCTGGCTGGTTGTGCTTTTGTCTGCACTTTCGTTTCTGATGATTCTCCATTATAACACATGTTGAGCTCATTATTTTCTGCCTCAGCCAAAACCACTTCCCACACACTGGCATGCCACCCCCCCTCCTTTCCCCCTACCCTGCATTTTTTTAAAAATCTGTACAAAACTGAAAGCATCACCACTTATTCTTTGGCCTTTACAGTTAACTCTCCAGTGGCTTAATGTAAATGAATAATTAACTCTGTTGTAGCATGAAAGAGAACCTGAAACAATGTTATTGCTGTTGCTAACGGGGCAGAATTCAAATGCACATCTCGTTCCTGCTAGAGAATATGACGGTGCACTGAGAATGTTGATGTCTGTATATGCTTTCCTGTGGTTGGAGCACTCTTTGGAGAGGGAAACTGGAACAGTTTCACAAAGTCACATTATTTCATTCAATGTCATTTATTTTTAATATGTCACTGTGTAATACTGGCGGTGCAACCTCTTTATGTTGAAATGCACATTTTCAGGTTAGCTCTTGCTACGGTGAATGGTTCTCAATGAAGCAAGGCTTAACGAGCTTAAGTGCTACTTGAGTTGTCAGCCATTTTAAAGAATGTGTTACAAACTGGTTTGCATTTGACAGAAGGCTGCCAAAGAACCACACTGCCAGGCACATACTGTACATACAATAACTCTGCCTCGCCAGATTTTTCTGTGTTACTTTGCTTCCAAAATCCAGCTGGCCATCTGGTTAGTTCAAATCTTGAACTTTCTGACACATTCACTGTCGTTAACATTTTATTTGAATTAATTAATGAATTACTATTTATTTTTTCATCCTTTTAAATAAACTTTTTGAATAAACAGCTTTTATCATCCAGACAACCTACATTTATCATGAAAAACCTGTTAATCGTAAAATAAACAGAACATTGTGGTCAGAGAAAAACATGTAATACATGGGCAGAATATTATTACATTTACCTTTTAAATAATAGGCATACATTGGTCTGCATAACTGTAAAGTGAATCAGTCTGCTAGGTAGATTTTGAATATCACTGTGATTGAGATGAAACTTACATAAATTACTCCAGTTATGCCTAATATCATATACATTAAATATGACTTTATGCTGGGATTCTGTTTAAATATTCAGAGAGATGCCAACTGGCTGTACTGTAAAACTGGTGCCATTCTCATTCTTCTACCTGACAGGGTGCTTCAATGTCACATTAAACACAGAGAAGAAAGGGAAGCGGTCTCTACTGTTGGCTCGAAATAAAAGTCCTCACCTTCCATTTTGTGTTCATAGGACAGATGGGTTCAGGGTTTTTTTCCCAACGCTGAGCCAAATATAAATAATTAAACATTCATATACCATAATGCTGTAAATTCCGTATTGCAGCCCTTGTGTTCACCTCAATGTACATCTTAACTTGTGATTCTTGGCCTTGGTACAATGCTTACTTCAGAGATGAAGAAAAGCCTTTTCGTATGCATTTAAAATCATGCTTAAAAAAAGCACGAAAGTCTCGAGCGGGAAGACAGCAGGCTGGCACGTGGGCCCCGCTCTTCAAAACAATTTTTGGTGCAGACAGGTATCTGGCAGCGAATGTCCACCCTTCTCTCTGGAAGCCCAAAGCCTCTCACCTTCGGCTTCCCTGGCGCAACGTCCGGCTCTATCAAACAAAGGGAGATCAAAGGCCCCGATAACTCATGCTCCTCTTTCATCTCCATCCCTAAAACTGACACGGCCATCGGGGGGGGGCGGCATTCCTGCGGCCCTTTCACGCTGCTCCCTTCTGATTGGCCGGCTGGCCGCCGGGCTGGGTTTATCCGGCTCGCCCCTGCTTCCTCACAGCGCCGGCCAGCGCGGGAGGAGCCTTGGCGTGTGCCGCCGTGGAGCGCCGGAGGGCTCTCGCTGGCTCTCAGCACCCCTCCCCATGTCGTGGCTTGGCCGCGTTAATTCGTTCATGATGGGTGAAAGACTGTCGCGTTACACCCCCTCTCCAATTCCTCACGCAATTCCTTTTGGGGGGCGGTCCCTACTCTGGTGGCATTAAAATATCCACGTGATGAGTGGAAGTGGCTCCATGCTGGATAATGGTGCAGACGGAAGACATGGCAAATGGTAGTAGTGGGTCAGTATAGTAGGTACTATTAAGGTAGGTACTATCAAGTGTGATTATATTGTTATTTAAACTGTAAGAAAATAGCCCTTTCAGTTTCGATGTGAATGAAAAAGTCAAAATCTAATGACTTTATCTGTTGTATCATATCAAATAATTTCTCTGGATCTGATTAAATCTTTGAGCTGCCAATCCAGGCAAACAAGAAAGAAATCGAATGCCTGCACATTGCTGCCTCCTCTCCAAAACAATATTTTAGCAATGCACGCAAAACAAACCATGGCACATGATTCATTGATCATTTGCAATGCTAATTTAGGCTGCGGGTGTAGCTGGGTTGGGGGAGGGGTGGTAGGTGTTGGTTGAGAGGCTGGAGCTGACCCACGAGTGCATTAGCATGCTCTAGCGCACGGAGCGATGGGTGTCAGACGTTCCACTCAGGGAAATCCTGGAGTTTGTAACATGACTGCAAGCGTGCAGTCTGGCCCCTCGTATTAGGCTTGGTTTGACAGTTGGTAAATGTGAATTAGGAAACTGCGCCATTATGGCTGACATTCAACTGGAAGCTTTTCGCGGAGCTTAAACAGAAAGTGAGGGGGAGAGGGTGGGGAGGTCGGTGGGTGGAAGCAGATTGGATGTGGGTGGCAGCTATGATTCACAGACAAAATACTTCTGTTCTCACTGAAATTGTCTGAAATTTCCTTTTGGAGGCAACACATATTGAAGGCTATTTTTAATTTTTTTCAAAGTCTTTTGGTTTTTCTTGTTATTTACTGTACATTTAGCCACAATAGGATGCCAGCTCACCCGCTGGCAGCACCAAGTACCACAATTTGCATAATGCTCCCTGCAATCAACACTGAGATTATGATCAAATGCACTAAATGACTGGGATTGTGGCCGTCCAGTGATGTTACTGCACCTTTTCAGTGAACATTAGTACGCTTCAGCAGTTTCGAAACAAAGGACTTCTGCGTCTCCTGTTTGAGATACTTCTTTTAATGCGGTCCCTGATGCAAGACCCTTATTTTTGAGATCAGTCGCAATTTAACAAGCATGGGCTCCTGTGTCAGCCTTTAGGACTGCTTCAGTACTGACAGGTGAGAACATCCCGCCATCCCTTTGACATCAAAGCCCTAACTTTGGCACTGCAGGGGATTTCCATAAGATGAGCAAGAATTACACATTTCAAAGGCAATCGGAGGGTAGAGCGGTTTTCCCCCTTATTGAAACAAAGGAGATAACCATGGTAACGAAATCACGGCGCAATGCAGGTTATTTTTTCTACTGTTAGAGTGATGTGAAATAGTACCTACACTCTATGTGGGTGATATGGTCATGAATACAGATGGAGGGTTTGCATCCTATATTTAGTCATACAATTATTGAATATAATTGAATGTATATGCACCAAATTTAATGGATTACACAGTCCTACAAGCTGGAACGCACTTTAGATGTAAGAAGCCTTTGGTTTTATGTATTATTATTATTATTACTATTATTATCAAAGAAGCATAATAGACCTGAACACCTGCTGGTCCACTATCAGCTAGGATTGGCTAGAGAGGCAGGGTGCCAAACAAGGCCGGTGGTTTGCTCACCAGTGAGCCCAGTACCATCCGCACAGTAGAATTCCCGATGACTGCTACTGTACCTTCAGCTTCAGTATTCACTGCATCTCTGATGCTTCCCGGCATCTCTGCAACAAGTAGGGCAGCCAGGCTGGGCCCTCAGCTCCAACCGTGAAGGCCCCCACCCCCCCCACCCCCCCGAACCCCCACCCTCCCCAAGCACCCCGCCGTGCTCAGATCAATAATGAGCGCCGCTGCGAAGCGCAGTCACGGGAGCGTAGGTACGCGCGGTTCTGCGGCTGCTGTGTCAGTGCTCGGCCTTCAGATTGCTCGTATTAAGGTCACGCTGAGGTCTGCAGACGCTACAATGAGCTTACGCTGTGCTTTTGTTCCCATTCGCCCTGTTTCCCAGCAAAGAGCGGTACTCTCGAGCCTGTTTCTAAGATGACAGTAGCTCTATCTGTCTGGCTGTCTGTTTTCATTGCACATATTTGCCATTAAAGCAAACAAACAAACAAAAAAAGCTACCTCTGCAACCCATTACATTACATTACAGCATTTAAGAGATGTTCTTATCCAGAGAAGATTACACAGGTTACATTTTTATATACAACACACTTATATAGATGCACTTACACAGATTGCATTTTTTTCAACCCATACATTTATATAGCTGGATGCTTACTGATGCAATTTATCTTAAGCATCTTGCTCAAGCACACAACTTGGAACTCATCCTTTGAGTTGCCAGGCCAGTTCCTTAACGGTTATGCTAAACTGCCACCCGTTAATGGTGGCATGTGAAAACTAGCATGGCTGCTGTAGTATCCAGTAGCTGAGTGTTGGAAAGCTCTGAATGACCCCGGGTCTGATGAGGTCACAGGTCTTCCCAAAACCTCTCTCAGTGGCTTTGCCAGCTCCTTTGGTCACATTATACTGTGTTTGTCAAGTGTGAGGAACCTTATGTCTCTTCAGACTACGCCTATGCATAGTATAGCACCTACACAAACTGTGCTATTGCTGAAAAGTTCAAAGCTTTCAGTTTAGACACCAACTAATGTATTAGACCTACAGTGTATATTCTACACATATATGCATGCATGTAAACTGTGCATGTCTATGAGGTGCAGACTAGTTGTACAGACTTTGTTCTTATTTTCTGTTTGCTGACACACCTGATACATCAGCCCGTTAAGGGACAACAGGCTCTGTGGGATGTTCACTCTTCTAGGACCACAGAAAATCATGTACGCTCCCCCTGCCACTTAGTAGTTTATTCTTTATTTCTTACATTTTTCCCACATCAAATGTTTTGAATACTAGCAAAGAAAGGCATTTCAATTTGTAAAAACAAAGCACTTTTACAATAAAATGTAATAAATAAATGAATGTGATTCGAGGTGAAAGTGTTTACCCAGCGAGCTCTTTGACGAATGTCTTACTCTGAAATTGAAAACAAGTTGAACATATTGAGCTGGGGAGGGAGCTGCATGACTGACAGGTGTGAGCGGAGCAGGCCCTTTCCCCAGCTGTTAAATGTAGGCCATGCATACCACAGAGGGACAGGCAGTGATTAGACAGTTCAGCACTCTGTCACCTCTGCGTTTTGAAAAAGAAAACGATCTCCCAATTTCTTTTATCAGTTGTTTCTTTCTGTTTTTCTGTCAAGGACATTCTGGTAGGTTTTCAAAAAAAAATAAATAAATAAACAATGTTGTTATTATGGAAAAAGCACAAAGCAAAAAAACGACTGAAAGAATAAACAATGGAAGCCAGATATCTGAAGTTAACGGTAATATAGTTCCACCTGCGAGCTCATTTATCATAGATAATACATCAGCATTAGAAAGCAGGATAAACATACAACAATTGATGCTTTACGCACGCTAAGAAATGTAAATGTAAGAAACTACGCAGCCGGGGAAAATAACCTTAGAAGGTTTAAAAAAAAAAAAAAAAACGCTGCGAAATGTCAATCGCTCGTGTTTGTCCTGCCGTATCTGGTCATCGTAGCTTACGGTCGAAGGTTTATGTCCGACAGCGGGGAGCTGCAGTTTGTAAGTGTAGGCGCATATCTAATCTGCAGGAAATGTGTGCTGTGGAAGAAGGATCATTTAGATCCCTCGCAGATGTGCTTAATGCTGCTCTTGGATCGATTCGCCTTTACAGGACGGACGGTCTCCAGGCTCCAAATGGCCTCCCCTGCAATTATAACCTCCTCAGAATTATTGCGCACTTACAGTTTGATGGGAAAAAGAGCAATATTCCCCCAATTTAATGTGCTGATGTTCACTGATGTGTGCGGGCCTTACGTTAACATGAGGAACGCTACGACGGGACAGTATTAAAACATCCATTCTTAAACGGTCGCATAGCAAATATGATAGCTCACTCAGGAATATTGCACTAAAGAGTTAGACTGAAGAAAGCCCTGATCAGTACACCAGAAACTCATCTTGAAACTTTTCAGACTCTTCCGCATACAAAACACGGTCTTATACTGTAGCCTTTGAATAAAAGCGCTATATAAATGCAGTCCATTTACCATTTAGCCAAATTCAAACTAAACATGTGCCACCACCTTAATTTTGAGTGATAATATTGAAGTAAAATTTTGGTCTCCTAAAAATCCATGTATATTCGGTTGAAACCAGAAGATTGAATAATGTATACGAAACTAGATAATGTAACATCTGCTTAAGTGCGTTCCCTAGAGAGAAGGGCCTAGCGTATTGCGGTTAGATTGAATCAGGCCCCGAGGCACAGCGCTGTATGTTCTGTTTAAGCTCAGATGAGCTCCGCTATCCAAAAAAGGGAGTCGGACAGTCAGAGCGAAGCAGCTGTCAACAAGCCCTTATGTTGAACAGATGTACGGATACTCCCCTGTCCTCGCATTGCCTGCAGCGAAATACTCGGCGAGCCCGAAGACACCCCGAAGAAAAACAATCATTTGGAGTAAATCTTTGGGATTTCTCGCATGCTTGCGGTGGGCAGGCCGAATGGTAGTAACCCCAGTGAGATGCGGAAACGGTCGGTGGCGAGTGTTAAACGCGAACGGGCTTCCCGCCGCGGTTCTGCGGTTGACTGCATGGGTTTACGGGGCCTGCCCCGTGCGCTCCTCCCCGCGCAGTAGATTTTACCTACTCACGGGCTGGAGGCTTTCCCTGACGCCAGAGCGGACTGAAAACAGCTGTCTTCTTTATCAGTGCCGCTGCTAGATGTTATCCGTCAATGTTCTCCATTAAATGACTGACTTCTCTGTGGGCTGTATACCTGAACGCAGTGGCTCACTGGTTACTCAGTATGATGTCGACTGCGTAGTAAACACATAAACACATAATCACACTCTCACACACACGTATACATGTGAACGCATGCACGCACTAACATGCGTGCACACATTCCGTCAGCAAAAGAATACACACACACTAGCAGAGAAATATGCGCAGTACGCACACACACACACACACACACACACACAGACGCACTCTTGTGGGAGGGAGACTCATTTTGTGGGAGGGTGAATCATTTCTGGTTGCGGTTTTGAATGATAGCCTCTCCCTGTGGCTTTAGAGGCCATCACTTCACTTTCTCCTGCATCTAAAAGAGAGCATCCATCTCTGCTCTGGTAATCCTGTCCTGGCGTGACCACGGCGATCTCGAGTGCCGCAGAGCTTCTGTCAGTAGGTCCACACTGCAGCTTTGCTCTGAGGAGCCCTCATCTTCTTTCCGTCAAAGAATGTATTCAATCTCTGTCTCGCGTTTGTCTCCCTCCACCTACACCCAACTCCACCCAAAAAAAAAAGACTAACTAGGATGCTTACTTTTCACACCTCCTTCACATCATGTAGTAGGAGGAAAGGTCAGAGGTCACCATGTCAATACATTTGTGCCCTCATCCCTTGGAGCAGCAGCCTTCATTTTGGTCCTTGGAGACAATGTCATCTTTCATGATAGATGTGACTGGACCAAAATGTCACAGTGGACACACTGAAAGGTTTAGCGTGTTCACTGTGCCCAGGTGATAGTAACCAGACTGTTTACAAAGACTGCAGTATTATAACCTGTGTTATCAGTATGAACATTTGCAGGTACATTTAGTTAGTACCTGTAAACCACACCTTGAGATTGTGGCTTTTATCTCTGTCTGTATGTCTCTATCTGTATGTCAGTCCTTACCAAATGGTTGCAGTAATGACGCGTTCCCACTAGAGGTCAAGGTTGCGTCAAAGGGGCAATAATATACATATGTAATTGGAGTTTTTTAATGCATCCTGGAAACCCTTCCGGTGTATATTCCAGATCATTCAAAACCTGGTTAGTACAGTCACTACCTGTAACCTTTTAGTCCCTTTCTCCAGGGTGTCAATGGCACCTTCTATTTAACACTTTGGTTTTCTATAAATAATGTTTGATATAGTTTCAATAAAGTATGAAGCCTTTATCACAGTCACAATTTTTATGTAAAAGGAACCTTAAAGGGTTCCCCACCGAAAGAGAGAGCCTCAGGCTGCTTTACTACCTCCTGCATGACGAACATGTTAGGAATGTTAGCAAAGTTTAAAGTCTGCTCCTCATATCAGTTATGTCCAAGAGTTTTTTTTTTTTTTTTTGACGCAAACAGTGCCTCGCTGACAGCTGTTTTTGTTTTCTTGGACTGGAATAGTGCACTCAAAAATCACATCTATCCTGCACAGGGGAGATTAGAGTCAAAACTAAAGCCCAAAGATTTGGTTGAATGAGAAAGCTGAAGAGAAGGACTGTCTTGTTTGGCATTCAGCTAACCTGAATGGTGAGATCTTTAAGAAACTGTAAGAAATTCCATTCGAATTTTGGGTTAGATTTTTACAAAACAAAACACAGTAAAAATAACATAACAAAAAACAAAGGCACCTTATCTATACATCTTTTTCCCTGTATCTTTGACACTGGGGTCACCTTATTCGGTTTTAAGGGCAACACTGATGCCCTGTTGTCCCCCTGCACCTGGTCCCGCAGGATTGCCCCCCTGTCAAACTTTCATGCGTCATGGCCATCACTTACTTATGCTCCTGCTAATCCACCAGACAGCCGAGCTCACGGCCTGGGGGAAAGTCTGGGAGGAGCAGAGTTTACATAGCAAATTTTAAATACCACTGACAACATACCGGTACTTGGACATTCAGGCCCATGTGGTGAAAAGTCAGTACCTGGGTTAGGCCTGCCTGTTCTCTCTCCAACTATACAACTGACTTTTTGTCATGAATGCATGTTAGAACTGTATGGTCACTACCGGAGCCGTGTTCAGAATTCTGATGAAATTAAATATACTGCAGATATGTGTATTCCAATGTGTATAAATTTGGATGAAGACCATCTGTGGTATTCCCCAAGGCTCTGTCTTGGGCACCACCTTGTTTGCAATTTATATGCTGCCTGTTGGACAGATCATTCACAAGCACAAGGCATCCTTCCAGTTGTATGCTGATGATATGCAACTCTGCCTCTCTGTGAACCATAACAAAGGTCTCAGTCTGTACACTCTTATGAACTGTTGGATGTTAAATTCTGAATATCAGACAACTTTTTTAGATTAAATGATGATTGGACCAATATACTTATTATTGGCTCCAAATCTCAGAGACTAGACTTTGAGTATAAGATAACCCTATTAGGTCTACAAAGAAAATCTCAAGCAAGATCTTTATGTGACTTTTGATTCTGAACTCCATTTTGTGTTGCATCATTTTCATCAATGTTACTAAAATTGCTTTTCATCATCTGAGAAACAGAATGAAAATAAGACCACTGTCACAATTCAGAAAAGCTGTTCATTGTTATCCCAAAAATGTACTGAGTGACATCAGCTTATTCAACGGTCTTCTGCTTGTTTATTAACACATACAAAGAAATGCTCCCATATCACCCTTGTTCTAGCTTCTCAGCATTGGCTACCTGTTTATTTTAGAATTTATTAGAATTATTTTATTGGTATTTAAAGTACTAAATGTTTTAGCACCTGAATACAGTAAAGACTGTTTGACTGTGTATAAGCCTCAGTGTGCAGTGTGAAAACATTGTACTGTTAGTTATTCTTATTGTTAAACTTAAACACAGAGTGAGACTGCCTTCTGTTTTTGTGTACCAAAATTATGGAAGCCTTTACCACAGTATATAAGAGACAGTCAATCCTTGAGCAGTTCTAAATCTCACTTAAAGATGTACCAAACTATTGTTCATTGATTATATTTTATTGTATTATTATTATACATTCATTTGGAGAATCAAAAACTGCAGTAACAACATTTCGACAGTCTATTCCAAAATAATACGACTATACTGTACATCCATAGTTCGATGCAATTAAATGTTTATTTTTTATTTCTACTTTTTATTTATTTTATTTATTATTTATTTTAATTATTTTATATTATTTTTTATTATATACCTTCCCTGTCTCTATGAGGTTAACTTACTCTTACATTTAACTTACAACTTACATTTACTTTAAATGAGTATGTACTTTTTTTAACTGTGGAACTGGACTGTGGAATAAGTACTGTGATGCATTGGTCTTTGTAGGTATAATCAGATCTAAAAAGCAGAAACAGATTCCTTATCTTTTTAAAATGCTGCATTTCCTCCCATCCAGAGAACACGTAACAAGCATTACTTATCATTTGATTACACACAATGGACAGAAAACAGCCCAACTAAAGCCTCAAGAGTTTTAAATTGAACAAAAACAAAATCTAATTGGATGCTCTATATTATATATTTGTTTTTAAATATCAGTATGATTTTGTGGGTAAGTACATTTGCTCTTGTATAATTGGATGAAAGGAAACATTGTAGAGGTCTTTCAAGGCAGAATAATTTAATTTGCATTTCATTCATTCATTAATGGCATTTTCACTTATTTATTTCAATTTTAACTTACAAAGGCCCATAAATAGTTGTTATCCATATCAATTCAGGGGTCAGTAAAAGTAAATATGTCCCTGTATAGATATGTGTGTGTGTGTGTGTGTGTGTGTGTGCGTGTGTGCGTACGTGCATGTGTGTGTGTGTGTATGTGTGTGTTTGTGTGCGCGTGTGCGTGTGTGTGTGCGTATGCGTGTGTGTGTGTGCCTGTGTTTTTGTGTGGTGTGTGTGTTAGCTGCTATATGACATAGATGGATGGGCATGTTATATTGAAACCTTAGCTCTGCGCCCAAGGCAAATGCAAGCTAACAGATGTCCATAAAACAGCTGATCATAACAGGGAGACTTGAAGATGAACAGAGCAGCGAGTGAGATAACCCCTGCCTCCCAAATAGCATGCATGCATATGGATAACCAGGAAGTGAATAGTGGTCAGGGCAGCAGAATCACTGGCTTACTCTTGTGAAGCAGGATCTTGTGGTGCAGACTGAAGACTCATCTCTTCAGACTGCATCTTGGCCCCTCTCCCACCCCCCACTCATATGTAGATCTCCCACCTTTTGTACTATTGTGCAAATTCAGGTTCATTGAGCTTGTGGTTTTTTATGGCTTTAGGATTCAGTTTATGGTTTTATCTTTCTCCTCGTAGGACTTGTTGTGGATGGATAGTCGGCATGTATGTAGAATTTGTACTGGTTCTTGGTTAGCAACGTTAACTTGAACTAGTGTTGTTGCATCTTAATTCGCTGGTCTGGGAATGTTGTTGGCTAGGTCTGACATTCATGTTCATGTTAATCAGGTGTATGTAGTTCTGTTTCTTCCATAGTGTAAGTTGGTCTGAATAAGAACATCTGCTAAATGAATATAATGTGATGTACTGTAGTGCTAGCTTGTACAAGAAAGATCCAATGTAGATAGTATAGATCCGATTCTCAGGTGGGACATTGTTATTGGACTCTTGACAAGGAACCTGAATGGTTGCAGTAAATATCTGCACTGACATGGAATAAATGCCATTTAAATTGCTAGGCTAGGTATATTGGCAATGATGCAGAAGCCTGCTAAGCAGATAAATGAGCAATAGTACATTTCAGTCTGAGCAGAGTACAAGACTGCACATTTATCGCTATGTGCACAACTCATGGAAGCTTCCAGCTACTGTTAATGCGGTGAATAGCAGATGTGCTCCTTTGTCCTCTCGAAAATAAATTCTGTTGACCTAACTAACCTCATCACCTACCCAAATAATTAAACAGGGAACCGCTTTGCACTCGGTGCAAACAAGTGGCAATTCTATTCGCCAAACAGTTCTTGGCTCTGCCCTAATTTGCCCTATCTATTAGTGCCGGCTTTGTGTTTTTTTTTTTTTTTTTTGACTTGCCAAAAGTTTTGACATCATTTTCTCCTCAGATGAAGCGCCAAGTTGGCACATAATTCAGCCAATTTAACCTTCAGGGTAACCACACTGTGTAATCATCGAATGAATTCTACTGCTGCAGTGTTTCCAAGCAAACAAAAGGCGGATGGGGACGATGAGTCCTCATTGCGGAATTTCATTTGTACTACTCAGGAGGAAATGTGTCCTCGGGAACTCTTGAAACCATGCTCTAATCTTTTCCGACACCGTGTGAAAGAGAGAGCGATTCACAAACGACCTCTGTCCCACACCTGGATGAGACCAGCTCTTGACATGTTTCAATCTGAAGTGTGTTCAGTTCATGCTCAGTCAAGATTTCTAATTGCCATAATAAATCCTGAACATGTAGTGGATCAAGCAGTTTCACCCAGCGGTGATTGACTGAAGAGTTTTCAAGGGGCGGAGATCGTAATTGAAATTTTATTTCATTGCTGTTGAAATATTAATGCATGTAAATGCCGCTTTTGAGGCTCCCGTATGTTTGAAGTCATGAAAATTGCATTTATTTAACTATTAATTTAGCTTAGACAACTAAGGTGCATGTGTCATATTTTATATCATGTTCAGCATGTTCCCCTTTTTAATTCAGACAACCAAGATTTCTCTTAAATTATTTGTTTTTGCTAATTGGATTTCAGTATGTGGATCTTCTATGTTTACACAAATGCATGTATGTATACAAATACCAGATGAATATAGTTATTTTCCTTCATTTTTTAAACACAGTTGTGCTGCGCCTTAAAGAGCAAAAGTCATCTACCCTCTGTCTGCATATTTGGGGGAAAATTTTTTGATGTGGCTTGTTGTAAACCTTCAGCCACATGAATTATTCTGTTTTCTGAAGTAAAACATATAGATAAAGGAAATAAGCACCATACGTTTGCCGTGGAGGATTAGCTGGTTGGCAGTGCCATGGTATTTCAGTCACGTTTCCAAACAAAGGAACCTTTGGCACAAGGCTTGAGCCTGCCCCCTGTCCCCTGATTCATGCTGTAAAAACAGCATCGATTTGGCAGAGCTCAGCAGAGAGACCACTGCGGACAGACAGGGGGAACAGGAAACACGCACTCTCTTTCAGGACCACTCACAAATGCATATGCTTAGTGGCTTTTTGATGGCACTTCAGAGAATTTCCAGAATGGCTCTAATTGCTCGAAGATTGAGTGGCTAGCAGGAGCTGCCATTAAGTGGTTTGGTGAAATGTTTCCTGTCAGGACGACGGTAACGGAGACGGAGAAGCAAAACCGGGCTCACGGGCGACTGGCCCCCGAGACTCCAGAGAAACTCAAAACACGTTCTAAAAAAAGATCACAAAACTCCCACAGCGATTTCTCCTCAGTGCCTTTCGATCCGTAAATGAATAGACAAAGGGCGGCGATTCACGTACGTCGGTACAGAGTGATTTATTATGAAATTGCAATACTACTGTGTCTTGGGGCAGGGGCGGGGATTTGGGTGCTGGGGGTGGACTTCAAATGGTGGCTTTTGAATGTGTTTAAACATGCAGCGAAATGATGGGAAGTGTTATTGTGAGAAGCGCATTAACCTTGACAGATTTTTTTTCCCCTTCATAATACACTGCCTGGCCCTTTTCAGTGAGTGCGCTGGGCAGAGCAACAATGGGGCATACGGGCTGGACAGCTCAATTGTTCAGGCCGGTCAAGTTGGCTTTGTGTGCAAGGTGAATCATGCAACCACGTGGTTCCTCATTGCCATCCAGAGACCAAGCAGAAACAGGGCCACTATTGGTCCATGACAAGTGGGGGTTGGTGTGTGTGTGTGGGGGGAGTGGAAAGGAAGATCTTCTACAGCAGGTAGACTTTGCTGTTCCACTTAACCTCTCTGGTCCAGTTCACGGCAAGGCCACATCCAGCAGTTACCAACATCTGCAGAACACACATGGTGAAAGAAACAGCGGCTAATGCAATCAGAGAGTCATTTTGCGTCTCCTGAGCTGAGTGGCTTGCCGGAGTGGAGAGCGGAGATCTGCGATTGGCTAATCTCATAGGTGGAAAACCTGGAACACAATGTGACTGATTGTGCTCTTTGCTCCCTCTGCATTATAACAAGCCCCTGACTGGGTTTCACCAACACTAAGACAAAGTGCTACGCACAGTATTCACGAGAGGGAAATGAATGTGTTTTCCTTTCCAAATACGGTTTATGTATACTGTTAACTGACCAAAGTAATGTGTGTCATTATTAGAAAGCACCTAATTTATATTCAATTAAGTGAGCAAATAAAGACACACATTACTTTGGTCAGTTTTTCACTCAAGTATAATTAATGAAAGCACAATGTTTATTTCTGATGAATTATTATTTAATTAAACTTGCTTTTAGAAAAGCATTACATTCTCGAAAGCGCAAAGTACACATCTACAGAATATCATAGACAAAAAATGAAATAAAATGTATCAATGTGTACTAAATGCAAAAAAATCACGTACTCTTTATTTACCATCCACTTGCATTTTAATTTAAGGGATGCATTGAAATAGTTTTGAAGGTATATTTACAACATATTAACATTAATCTTTTTAAACTCGTCTGATTAAAAAAAACAGTTTTTATCTCTTCCTGGAAACAATTTAGCTTCTAGGTCTGTGATTGGCGCAGCAACTGATTGTGTGATTAAAGGGCACAGACATGTGCATAAGGGCCACAGTGGGGCTCATTCATGTGCATAAGGGCCACAGTGGGGAACACACATGTGCATAAGGGCCACAGTGGGGAACACACATGTGCATAAGGGCCACAGTGGGGAACACACATGTGCATAAGGGCCACAGTGGGGAACACACATGTGCATAAGGGCCACAGTGGGGAACACACGTGTGCATAAGGGCCACAGTGGGGAACACACATGTGCATAAGGGCCACAGTGGGGAACACACATGTGCATAAGGGCCACAGTGGGGAACACACATGTGCATAAGGGTCACAGTGGGGAACACACATGTGCATAAGGGCCACAGTGGGGAACACACATGTGCATAAGGGCCACAGTGGGGAACACACATGTGCATAAGGGTCACAGTGGGGAACACACATGTGCATAAGGGCCACAGTGGGGAACACACATGTGCATAAGGGCCACAGTGGGGAACACACATGTGCATAAGGGCCACAGTGGGGAACACACGTGTGCATAAGGGCCACAGTGGGGAACACACATGTGCATAAGGGCCACAGTGGGGAACACACATGTGCATAAGGGCCACAGTGGGGAACACACATGTGCATAAGGGCCACAGTGGGGAATACACATGTGCATAAGGGCCACAGTGGGGAACACACATGTGCATAAGGGCCACAGTGGGGAACACACATGTGCATAGGGGCCACAGTGGGGAACACACATGTGCATAAGGGCCACAGTGGGGCTCGCACATGTGCATAAGGGCCACAGTGGGGAACACACATGTGCATAAGGGCCACAGTGGGGAACACACATGTGCATAAGGGCCACAGTGGGGAACACAAATGTGCATAAGGGCCACAGTGGGGAACACACATGTGCATAAGGGCCACAGTGGGGAACACACATGTGCATAGGGGCCACAGTGGGGAACACACATGTGCATAAGGGCCACAGTGGGGCACACACATGCGCATAGGGGCCACAGTGGGGCTCACACATGTGCATAGGGGCCACAGTGGGGAACACACATGTGCATAGGGGCCACAGTGGGGAACACACATGTGCATAAGGGCCACAGTGGGGAACACACATGTGGATAAGGGCCAGCACAAAAGGGCCCACACGTTTGCACTTTTTCTCCGCTGCCTCGCTGTATCACTTAGTGCTGGAGCAATCCTCCCAGATGCTTTACAGCCTTATGGAGGAAACAGCATTTTTTTCCTCCTTTTATTATTTTATTATGGAGGAAATGGAACAACGGGGCATAAATCATCAGGATTAATTTACAGATTTCCCAGGCACTTTGCAGGACTGGAGAGGCTGTTCAGAGAGCTTGAGTAGAGGAAGCAGGTAGATGTCTATAAGAGAAAGACACACTCTTTACAGTGCACGCATAGAAGTTTCACGTCCATATATAAACTGTTTGACAATAAGCTTTTATCACTTCTTAAATGACATGTATCAATCACCTGGTTCTGATTCTATATTTTCCTGTTAATTACAATTCTATGAATGTGGAGAATTGAAACTGGTTAAGCAATGCTCATTTGAAGGATCTGAATCATGCTTATATATAACATTATGTATTTCTGCAAAAACATTCATTTATGGGAACACTGTGCCTGTGTTCTAGTCCATTTGAGTGCCATTTTACTCAAGGATTCCAAGGTGAACAGGCTACAAAACACTCGCAGAGCAGCGAATGTAACGTTTTGTTCGCTACTCAGAATGGTCACTTCTAAAACACTCAGAAAATGCTCTGTCTGTTGATATGCTGTGTTTTAGACAGGAACTATTGTCAGAGGAGGAATGTGGCAAGGTTGGCCCAAATCAGTTTTTATCAGTGGGCCTCCTGTAGATTTCCTTGATGACAGCCCAAATGGCACAAAATGCTCCAACACCGGCCAGCAGCAGTGGCCTAGCAGACATTTTCCATGTTCCAGCCTGTGGCATTGTTGTATTTTACGATACCTAATATTCCCCAGAGGACCAACCAGGTCATTTTTGAAGACTTGTGAATTGCCTTACGCATTATTTAGGTTTGAAAAAGTGGATTTCAGAAAAGAAAACAATATAGACCTTGCAAAGTATGCAGAATATAAATATAGACTCAACACTCAATCATTTGAACAAAGGAGACAAATATTGAGAAAGAAAATCAGTAAGGAATGATAGAGAAAATTGATGTAATACTATTTTCATTGTATCTCCATAAATGTACCCTTGTGACATCCTCATTGCTATTACCAGAAGAGATCTATGTGAATTACAGTCTTGCTGACCCTAGGAAGGGGTCTGAGATCACAGAATCAGATAACTGAAACAGCCTGCGTGGGTGTGTTTATATGAACGCAAGGAGTGGGAAAACAGTTAAACCCGCTATTAAGTTTTAACTGAAGAGGGCTGCATGCGGAATTCCCTGGGTGAATGAGATGTGTGGCTGGTCTGCCGGGGAGGAGAGCCCTGGAATGCTGAGGGTGATAAGGCGCTTTGAACGCGCGGTAGGCGATGGCCGCCTGGTCTGGATGGTGCCTCGTCTCCTTTGATTGGGGTCATGGAACGCAGAGACAGTCTGGAATGAGACACCCCATCAATCACAGCGGGAGACAAAGAAAGAAGAGAAAGGGATAAAGATCTGTGGAGAGCCTTCTCTTCAGGAACCCACGCCCATTCCCCATGATGTAATGTTTGGGTCAAAACAGTATGTCAATGGGGAAGCCATTCAGAAGTATGTTAGCCATACTTGTAAACTTGTCAACGGTGATGTAACTAGCTGTTGCTGTTTCTCCAGCTTAATGTTTTTCTTACGGTTAAAGCCGCATGCACATCTCTGTGAGTCTCACGGCCACAGTTCAACTCGGAGCTCGCCTCCCATGAGGGTCTTGTGGTTGTTGTGAGATTATCACAATGGACATATTGCTGGGAAAAGCTGGTCCGTGCAGAGAAGAATGTCCCACAAAGGATATGCATGCTAAGGTCATGGAACAGTTACTTCCTTTTCTGGGTACTCTTAGTTACAGTTCAAGCCTGGTGAAACCCTTTCTTCGCCTTTCTTTGTCTGTGTAAAGCTATGTAGGCCTTTTGACAGGGACCTCACGCACACTCTTGGTAAAGTGTGAAGGGATGTCATGCTCTGCCTAAACCCTGAGGAATAGCAGCATGTGTAAAATAAGGTTCTCACAGCTGCTACACCAAAACACATTCAAGACCATTTTTTTTTTGTGCTTCCGTTACCAATTTCCATTGAAATTCTGGGTGATATAGGGGGGAAAAAAAACAAAAAAACAACATGAATATAATCTACAATACAGTCTTACTCAATGTCTCTGAGAAATTAAAAGCACTCATTACAAATGAGACGCACATGCTGTTAAATTCTCACCCTTTCAAGCAGAAGTCAGTAAGGGATACTACATTTTGCATTTTAGTCCAATGGTCCGATTCCATAAACTACAGTATGTTTCCAAGACAGTTATGTTGATGTGGGCGGGTGCATTCATTTGTTCTGTTTGGCTGCAGAAGTGGGATGTTTATTTCAGCTTCAAGGACGTAAGTGCTCTGCCTTTCAATGTGTCTTTTAAATAATCAGTTTAAAGATTGGGTGAAAAAGGTCACCAGCAAAAGGCAGGTAAATCAGCCTGGAGGGCAGAAGCTCAAAATGTCAGAGACGAGATGAAAAGTAGGCAGCCTCCTCGTTTACTTTGCGTGCAATGGGGGTCATGGCTGGGAATGAATGCACATGCACACAAAATGCACGTGGCATGCATAACTGCTAAATCTATGCATTAAACACCATCTACAAGCACATCTAGTACTAGGATATTTTTATTCTGTACTTAGTTTTATAGAAAGGGAAATAATTACGATTCTTCAAAATGCACTTATATGTGTACATATACAGATTTTTACTGTATACTTGTATTATCTATATACTGGTTACCAGAACTTTGCACCCAAGGTTTAAGTGAAGTCAGATAGGTACTAGTCTAATGCAAGAAATAAATGAAATACGTACACAAATAATGCTAATATATGAGCTGGGTATGGAATTTGTGTGGTAAAAGCCGGCCAAAAAAAAACTCATACAGTGTATAACAGGTAATAACTTATACATATGAAATAGCATCTAGCGTTTATGAGAAACGTTTTTTGGCCGACTTTTTTAAATTTGTTTTTTACCTCTGCCAGTTAAGTAGTACATATGACATTGTACTGGCATTGGAGCAGGATGTCTGTAGCCTAAAACAAATTCATGAAAACAACCCAAATTAGCTTAATTTGCAAAAGAGCACTTAATTAGGCTATGCCTATCATGCGGTCTAGTTAGTGTGAGAATAAGAATGGTATGTAGCACATGACACAAAGGCCTGTGGAGATTTAACCAAACGTTAAGACTGGCATAAATAAAAGGTTTCCTTAACCTTAAAATATAATATATAACATATATCATGGTTTGCTATATCGGCTGTAACAGTCAGCTATCATAGTAGGGTATTTCTATAGGCAAGGTGCATTGAAAAAAATCTATTTTTATTTAGTCTTTAAATTGCTATTTTGGAATATAATAAACTCAAAAGCAAGCTTGGATTTTGTTTTTGGAAGATTGGTCAAAACAGGTGTATGCCAGAACACCTCCCATGGTTCTGAAGACGCAAAAGCCCCAGAGGATTCAAAATAACATTGTAAAAACACTTTTTTGTGTTTATTACCTTGTACGTACAAGCTTTAAAAAAACACATTTTTTTGCCTGACATTTAGTGCAATTACTTTCACCTGGCCTTTCCGGAATTCCATAGGAATCGATAGCATTTGAAGAAAAACATAATATTCAATTTCAATTGAACTGAATTTTATTTGTATAGTGCTTTTTACTATAATATAGGATATGTGGTCCTTCCCAAGCAGCTATTATTACAGTATGCTCTCCAGAACACTTGCCTTTGTGTCATTACAAAAAAGAAAGATTTTTCTTTCATTTTTGGACAAACATGGTTATTTGCTGCGGCTTAGTGTGTTCCGATTGAATGTAGCCTGTGGTCCTTCTGCCAATATTTCTGCAAAGCCGCAATGAATCAAGGAAAATAAAATCCAACAACTGTGATGAGAGTGCTCCTGTGGCGAAGCTCACTCTTTCAAGCTTTGCTTTTATTTCTGAAAGACCATTACTTTGTACCCCCTTGAGCATGTCTTTTTCATTTTTGTGTTTAGAATATGTTTTAAGGGTATTACTTTCATTTTTTCTAATCGGAAGAGTAAAGAAAAAATGTGAAAAAAACATGTTACATTGATGAATCTGGCAGTGAACTTCACTCAGCATATTCACACTCAGGCACAAAGCCACTTGGGTATAAATGATTCCCTCTTTGCTGACAATTACTAGTGCCCTTATCGCTCCTGAAATTATTGGCAATTATTTGGACGTGCACTCTGTATTTATGGGAAATAACTGTGAGATGTCTGCCCTTCTCAGAAGTGGCTGACTGAGAGGCACCTAAAAATGATTCAGGAGGCAGGAAATGCAGGGTGAAAGCAATGAAAATGTATTTATCGTTTCCATTTTGCCGTCTTAAAATAATACTGGGAAATCTGTATATTCCAACATCAGTTCTTGTCAAATGTTGACTGCCTGGGAGGTTAGTGCTGGTGAAAAGATAATCGGTATATATGGCCGAAGAGGATTGTTTATGGCAGAAAACATTTTTTGTTCTTACCTTAACACTGTCTGTAAATGTCTTGTAAATGTCAAAAGTAATGTACCCTTTTCCTTGTTCTGCCTGATTCCATAGCTGTCCCTGCATTCATAGCTGGCACACAACCTACAACTCAAGTAGGCTACAACCCCCTCCCCCCCTCCCCCCCAAACAGGAATCAATAGACAGCTCAGGATTAATGCTTAGGTTGTTTCCAGATTGAAACCACTCTCTAAACATAGCGTTAGGATCAGTAACACAACTTTATTTTGCTCACTTAAAAGACCTGGCAGTCAGTTTGAAATAGGCTAAACTTCTATTGAACGTGCGTTTCCTAATGTGACGTGTACAGCTGACTGTGCCAGAGATATGCTGCATAACATACTGTTCTATGCATCGTTTATTTGAATTGAATAATCTTTATGTTACAGCACCTGGGTTGTGAATTAATCCGACTGACAGACGGGGGATGCATACACTATGTACAGTATATGGATAAAACTAAGGTAGTGGTGAAAGAAAACTCTCCACTTATTTTCAAGTCATATCCCCAGGGAAAAATTGTATATGGAATTTCTCAGACCATAAAGCACCGTTAATGAGGAAATGCCATATCCGAGCATAAATGCTGTATCCTAAGTGTTTCTTGGGCTTATGGAGTGTTACAGCTGCCACAAATATCACATCACACGCAATAAACAGCAACAATTCTAATAACTGCCAACTTTATTACAAAACCAAATATGAGATTTCATTGGAATTTAATATGAGCTTTATTTCTTTGAATTATTAAAAAAAGTGTCACATTTTTATTTGCATAATAGGTTTTCTCATAAAACCAGACTATTTCACATTCACTCCTGTTATCATTGATAGTTTGCATCATTGTTTCTTCATCTGGTTTTTGCCAATGATTTTGTTCTCATTGCTCAAAAGGAATTTGTAAATTTACTTAAAGATATTGTATTCAAATGAATTTCACAAATGCATGCTGAAACAATTATATTGTACACTGTACATTGGAAAAGGAACACTGGATTGTGGTTAATGGTGTACAAACTGTACTTGAAATATCTATGTGATAGAATAAACCTTTAGACAGTTTCAGCATTCTGAATTTTATTGTCAAGGCGACAGAGAATGAGAGCTGGCAGAGTCACATGCCTGTTTGTTTTTCAGGCCTCTACAACTGCCATGTTATGTTTTTCACATCGGCAGTTTTACATTATCAGTGACACATCTAGAGTGACCATCATTGTAGATGTATAACATAGATTTTTAAAAATATGCCCTAGCCGAAAGCAATTAATTAAATTTACCTGATAATATAATGGGTTCAAATAATCATAAGCCTCTTCTTCTGTAATTGTAAAAAAGAAATAAAAAATGCCAAGAGGAGGCAATGGTATTATTCAAAACAAAAACAAAATCTAAAAATGTTCCCATTGGCTGGTTTACTTTGTGGCACTGAAGCATATTTGCGTTTCTATACATTTCAGCTGGAGGCAAGCAATTCGGTGCCACACAACGGAATGGTTTGAAAGGAACGGGTGCCAAGGCCTGACTCCCCCAACAACACCGCGAGGCACGCACTGCCACGTCAGAGGGGCTGAGGGAGCAGAGAGCTGACTGTGCAACCCACCACCAGGCCGACTGCTTTTCAACCGCTCCTCAGGTTCCACCCATACGAGAGAAGATTCATTAGGGTACGACCTTTCAGAGTGAGCCGAGAGCAACTGCAGTCCGTGGCCTTTCCTCCCTCATCCCCCCTGCCCCTCCAAAAAAAAAAAGGAGAAACGAATACTGGATTATTTGTAATACATTAGCCGACATCCCAACATTATGTTACAGTCCATTAGTGGTTAACAATGATAGCTGATTTTCAAATGGCATTTCACAGGCCATTACTGTAACTCATTCCAGCCTTGCTTTCCTCCCCAATGGCAGCAGTTTCCGGCTGTAATACATAATCAATAATGCAAAAAAAAAAAAAAACCCTTAAAGTCCTTCCTTGTGGTTTTGTTTCATGTGCTTTTAAATATAATGACGCAGGTTAATTAGCTTGTCATCATATGGGATTTTAGGGGGATTCTAAAGATGTTACAATAGGTTTTGTCACACAAGGAGGACACGGTTTCTGTACACCTGACTCAACTGCAGTTTCATTTCTAAACAGCGAGGTGGCTTTCAAAGAAGGAACCTCGCTGTCAAGGAAACAGACGACAAAATAACTTCTTGCCTCCAGTAATGCGGTTGAGTGTTTAGTACTTTCCCCAGCCCTTATGTTTGACCCAATATAGCCTTTAACCTCTGAAGTGCTTTCGATTTGCTCCGGAGAGACTGAACCCCTTTAAGGTCTGACAAACGTGTTCATCGGTGTAAAACTGCAATGCTATGTTTCCAGACTGTCACTGTACTGAGCAATGCAGCACACATTGCTTTAGACTAATACAAATGCACTGAACTATTTTGCTGGTTAATACTGGTTATACTACTGTTGGCATAAATAATGAAAACAGAGAACCGAGATGAACATGTCAGCTGATTATAGCAATGAATTATGCTGAATTATGAATTAGTCATATAAACACAATCTATAGCTCTACTTTACTGTGACTCTGCTTAAATGGTGGGAAGAGGACCAATGAAATTACGATAAAATTAAAACATTTGACTGATAAAAATTTCTAATCACTAGCTGTCTCTTTGAGCTGGGCAATCAAAATCTCGTCAAATTAATTTTACATGGTAAGGTTTGTGAGCAAGGCTAATATGCACTATTCATAAAAGATTAGTTAGCTATGAGGGAACCAGCTGTTACTGAGCTGCAGTTTGCAAGCTTGTAACGTGCTCTGGATTTTCAATCGATTGCCATTTCATTAACAGACTATGGCAAACATCAAGAATTTATTTTTTAGTTTTACATCATGTAAAATATCAAGAGGTGGTCCATCAGCTTTTCAACTCACCTCTGATGCTGTAAACTACTTTCTCACAAAAGATGGATGCTGTACTGCTATGTGAAAAGAACTGACAGAAGGAAGCCAGGACAGCTATTGAAAATGACATGCCACTGACTAATAAAAGAATGTGATTTCACTGATCGAACAGGTCCATCATAACTGTTAGTTTATGATTGATTGTGAAAACAATGTCAATGTGAGGTGGGCATTTGTCCAATCAGACCTCAAGACCAGGGCATTTCTCAATCAGGGGGACATGACCGACCACATTCCTAAAAAGAGGCACATTGATAATTGAAGGGAACAAATCAGACATTTCTCTGTGTTGCATGGGATGTGTTTCCTGTTGAATGTGTTCTGTTATGCCTCTGGTTGTGAGTGCTGTTAAAGATAAAATAGTGCTAGCAGAATACATAGATTAAAAATATATAAAGGGAGCACCACCATACATATTCAGGACTCAGTTTTAATACTTAACCCTGTTGGAATACTGCACATTTGAGGCTTGAGAGCATATTTTTTTGAAGGATGTGACTACCTCCAAATGCCATTCAACCTGCCTGTTGGGCCTGGCTGAATTGTAATTCATCAATGGAACATATGGGTGACATCCAGGGAACATTTGCAATTTTATAATATCATTGTGACATTTATGCAAGATGTAGCCAGCGGTGTTTCGTGAAAGAGATACGCTCAAAATTACAGAACTGTACGGTTCCGCATTTCCGTACCATCAGAGGGCTCTTATGAAACTTCCTGCCGCTCTCTTTCATTAGGGAACTTAATACAATTTGAGTCCTCCCCCCAACACCACCAAAAAAGGCCACTTTGTAGCTTAAAAAAAGAAAAACATTTTCAGAATGTTCATAAACAGAATCATTGAAAACAACCCTTGAAACAAATATCTAGTTAAGAGTATAGTGAGTAGATATATACAGAAAACAGAACAAAACATGATATGTGTGGCACTCAATGGGGAGCAGTGTACAGAGACATATGTCCTGAGAAAGATGGAAAGTACTTAAAGACCCAACAAGAGAGCTGTGATGAATGAAACAGGTTAGATATCATTTTATCATTGTCATGTCATGAGGGTCTGACTTCCATTGTTGCTTTCAAATGACACGGTCACCAGTGAAACAGACTCATTACAGCCGCTATGATTGCAATAAACTTAGAGGCAATGACTCTTCAGATGTTAATGACGCTGCACCTGCATAAAGCCCAATGCCCAAAATGGAATCAGTCGAAATGGCACAGGATATCTGAGCAGCACTAAAGGTGAATCATTACTTATCGCATTAATGGGAATGTTATACAAATGGAATATGTTGTAACTATTCATTACCTCTTTTAACAGCATGCAGAAGGACACTGAGAAATAAAGTTTAATTAATGTTTGCCTGTAAAGGCCTTACAGTCTTTGGTGGAACGTCCTCTAACCCAGGAGCTTGTATTTCTCCTCATTGTGCCAGGCATTATAGGCTTGCAAATCAATCAGCCCTTGTTCTAATCAGTCCCACTAACATCACTCTCCAAATTAATGACACCCCTCAGAAAGCCAAATCAATAGAGGATAAGGTGAAAGTCTTTCTGCTCCCAAGCCCGAGGCCCCTTCTTCCGGAGTAAACCGGCTGCCTGTTCCTTTAAAGTCATTTTCTTTCCCTTGATGCCAAGCATGGCCCTGACATTGATGCTGTGTATATTTATTTATTTATTTATTTTATTTAATGTCACAACCTACATAGGCAAGACTGGAGCCTGTATACACCAATTTACAATCAACAGAGTTTAGTCTCTTGTCCTTCTCCACTTTCAAAATCTGGGACTACAAGACTGAGACATATTGTGTACAGCTGGGGTCCATTTCCATTTTCTCTCCCATAAAGGCTCCCTCGTAATTATGGGTTACCTGCATCTCAGCAGGCATCCGTGGAGCCACCACCCACAGAGTCTGTTTGGAGGAACTTGTACAATTATCCCAAAGGCCCAACAGCCCTTTGAAATCAGGGACCCACAGACACAGAAGTCACGATGTTCAGTTACGGAATCTTCAGCGCGACTAGGGCTTCGGTTTGCATCCTGGATGGTTTCCCATAAAAGGACTGGATGTTGGGAGGGTCCTGTTTCTCATTCTTTTAACGGTGATTCACCGAATGACTAATGTGCAGTTTGAGCCTCTTCAAATGGTATTCATTTATTATTCACTTTGAGAGAATGCAGTGGCTGGCCGTGCTATCAGCACACCACCTCTGATGGATATATTGCATGTCATGATTTTAAATGTTTTTTCAGATCCCATTTTCACGTGCCTTTCTCTCCTTCATTGAGACACATATTGAATGTGCAGAAAATAGCAGATCTATTGTTTCTAGGATTATTTGATTTTGTTTTTGTTTTGATTTGGTGTTATATCTAGAAAAGTTAGTTTAAATCTGCAGCCATAACACGTGAAAAGTCACCTCTCATTTAGCGTAGATCTTGAGTTTATTCGTGAAAAAGGCTGGAAAAGATGTTGAATTCATATTTCTGAAATAAGCTCTGACATTTCCTGCTCACACGTCCCTATAAACTTGTATTGTAAAGAAATGTTGCTTCAGTCAATATACATTTACCACTGGATAGAACACTAGGTTCTACATGATGAGTGTCTGATCATATTTTTTTAATGAATTTCCCATTATTAAGGTGACAGAAAATATTAAATTTAAATGTAACATACTCTAATGTTTTATAGTCCGACCACATGGTCACACAGTTACGACCTAACTCACAGCAGTGCTTGTGTGTTCAATATAAACAGTACACAATGACATAGATCACAGTCCAGTATGCAGTGGTAAAACTTCACATTAAATTACTTTTAATATACTTGTTCCATTTTTCATATGATATAATAAACCCATTTTATGGGATTGTTTTGATGTGAAATGCCCCAGAAAAATATTGTTCAATTTGTTTTTTTCCATGTAATGATAATGAAGCGCTCCTACATAAAGCATTTACACACTCTTCAGTGGAAGGCATTAAGAGAAAAGCTTAAGCATGTTTACATATTGATCTCCTGAACAGGAAGTGACTGATGGTGTTGTAGACAAAGACTTCACAGAACCATGGTATTTAATTTTTTATTTCATTTACATTTTTTTTTCTTCTTCTTCTTCTTCTTATTATTATTATTCATAATAATAATAATAATCCATTTTACTAGCTGCACTGCTCAGCCTCCTTCTCTTCTATGGTAAAAGTTGAAATGTTAAAAGTGTGAAAGTATTCTCATCTTTTAAAAATCACATGCGTTAATTTATACAGTGCACATAACATCATGGCTTGGAGCTCAAAAGGTCTGGGCCAGATTCTTATGATTGCTGCTTCAGCACTTGTTTTTATTTAATATACACCCATGTGTCAGAAGTACATGGGACATTTGTAAGGTCAATGTGTACATTTTTGTATTTTCTTGCAGCATGACGCAATTACAAATGCCCTTTTTCAGGGGGAGGTGGCATTCTGCAGCTTAGATGGCATATGTTGTATGTTTTTAATATTTAGAACAGCATGTAACCTTGGGCAAAGCATGACTTTGCATTTGACCTTGATCTCTGTCGTGTCAAAGGCCAAATATCTGAGATGCCTTAAACAAATTGAACAGTTTGGACAGAAAATGTTCAAAGAAGGCAAGGACAGATGTGGCATCTACGCTCTGATAGAGAAATGACTAAACACAGGACAGAGAGTGCATTGAAACTGTTCATGCAAAACCCAAGTGTACTGAGTCATATTATAATGACTGTAGCTTTCAGTTAGTCTGTCACAGAGTCATCTGATTTCCTTAGATATTTCAGCTGCCCACAGCAACGAGGAGCCAGACGCCTTTCTTATTTCATAGGTTACTATGGTTACATAACATTTAACTGTACACATCAGTTCTCCATTCACTGGCACTGCTGTGGTTTAGTAAATAAACACTTTCTGTATGCACACTTCCTGACAATGACAACAGGATCTGAAAGATACATTTTAACACAAATTCACCAATGACACAAAAACTTGTGTGCTTGGCACAAATGTTCCAGACTGCCAAATTAACATAAAAACGTTATGTTCAATTGACACAAATAATCATCACTAGAGAGGTGAACATTTTTTAAAATTCAACAAGATAAGATTTTTCAGTTTGTGCAGCTAAAACGATTATGTCAATGTGCTGTAGCATGGTTTTAATCTCAATGAACAAAACCTACACTTAACACATATTTAGTAGTTGTTTAGAACTATAATAGTAGAATACATACACTCAGTTTTTTATGTTCAAATGACAACTTGCCCTCACTAGGTGTGCTGTTAACAAGAAGAAAAAGACTCCAGTGGGCCAACCCATCAACCATGAACCAAAAAGACTGGGAAAAGGCCAATGCGCATCATTTTAGACCAGCTGAGCTGTAGCTGTTTCACTGTAGTCAGGGGAACTGGTTTCTCTCTAGCTGCATTGAGGTCTTCCTGTAGTTGTGGCGCAATTTTACAACGGTCACTTTAGTCAGACACCACAAAATATTTGTCTCCTGCCTCTTGATCTTCCTAGTATTCTCCTATTAACATTACTGTCCATCAGCTGGAACCTTCTGAGTCTGTACTGAACACAGCACCTGGAAATATTAAGCTTCTTTGTTATTTTTCACTGGGAATAACATTCTTGCCACAATATTTTCCTTGACCCCACTCATCTAAGCCTAATGCTTTCTTCATTGCTATATTTCTTTCAGCTTTAGTGCCTATTTCACTTGCACTACAAGTCAGTGGTATTAGGCTACCTATGGTTTCAAAAAACTTAAGGTTGATAGGATTTCAGTCAATTTAAATACCTCCCCACCTCCCTCCACTCATTTGCAAAATGATGGAATAGATTTCCAATAATTTGTTCAATTGATTTTTTTTTTGTTTTGGCCAAATACTTTTGGCCTGTATTCTAGGTAAGAATATATATCCTACTTTTGCAAATACAAATTACTGGACTAGATAGATTTTATTGTGCAGACTTTCCATGTTTATTGCACACACTAACATCAGTGATATCCAACAAGTTTAGTTCTTTTTTGGACTGAAAATATATTTGTTGAAGAATCAAAAACATTTGATTAAGTTAACCATAACGTTGTAATATCTATTCGTAAATTGTACTCAAAATTATGTTGTATGACAGGAATTTATTTAGTAAAAAATTAACTTAAAATTTAACTAAGATAAAAATACAGTGCCATGTGTGTTAGCTGTCCCTACATCATCTGACATAGAATTCCATGTACAAAACACAAAACATTAAATCATGTGATTAAAAAACATGGGTTAGATTGGCACAAATCTGGATACAGATAAGAGTCATGTGACATATTATCTTTGTCAGGCCTACTCTTGTTACAATACTGGGTTGCTTTTTATGTGAGCCTTTTCCTATAAACCTTTGATTATTCATTAGGTTTTACAGTAAAGCTTCTCCAATGAATGAACAGTTTAAAAACAACTTGCCAACTCTGTTAATCCTGATGAACACTTGCGTACAGATATTTAACAAAATAAAAATAAAAATCCTCCTTGATAATAGCCAATGCAAAGTTAAAAAAGAAAAACAGTAAAGTATAAAAAATAACCCTGCAGAGTAATTCCTTATTCTGTAGCAACTACACAGAATTCTTTGATCTTATAATTTTGATCTGGTACCAGGCTTATTTAATTATAATGAATTATAATATTATGCATTTATTTTTACAAGAAAAAGCTATTGGTGATTTAATTAATCCTTTAAAGGGAAATTAAAAACATAATTCAGAGAGATTTCTTTTTCCTTTCTGCTCTCAATTTTTTAGCATTATTTATGAAATAAAATATTGTTTTAATCTTTCACCCTCAGGCAGTGGTAAACCTGTTCTGTTCCAGGAACCTGACATTAGCTAGTTTCAGTCTTACCCTCTGGATAAAATGTGTACTTGTATTATGGTTGTGTATGGTTTCCTTACAGCTTGGCCAATTGGGCGGTGTGGTGCGTGGGGGGGGGGGGGGGGGGGGGTGCAGCTGGGGGGTTTGGGTGTATTTCACAGGGTTTCATGGTACATCACACCCTTTCCTTCAGGAACATTAATTATTAATGCTGTTACCCTCCTGTGACTCCAGGTGCCTCAACCCTGACTACGGACGGACATGAGTGTGTAGATTTTTTTTTCAGGGATTAGTTTCTGTCTGTATTAAGTTATTCTTAAAATAATGTACCCAGTAATGCGTCCACATTTGAAGTGGGTCTTTGTCACAAAGGCTTTGTCACCTCTAAGTCATGAATTAAACCCTGTCATAAGCATATATAAAGTTCAGTCAGGACAACTCACGTATTTTGATTAAATATATTAATGAATATGCAATGCAATAGTTTTTGATTTGGCGCTGCTTTAGGTATGTCTGAGCACGCACCGTGCACTGGCCTATCAAACAGGGAGCATGATACATCTCCCTTACTAAATGGGAGAAATAACAAAGCCCCCCAGTGCCTAGAAGTAGATCCAAGCAAAAGGTAGAAGCTGGAGTGGTGGAGGGTCCGTGCAATTCTGTGAGCTGCGGCAAAGCTTTCATGAGCAACCCTGGACAAGTCTGTCAGTAAGTTTAAAAAGGCACTCCATTAGTGATGTGTGCATGTGATAGGTTGAGTACGAGAACATGTAGTGATGTCTGTATGTGATTGGTTTAGTATGAGAACGTGTGGTTGCAGAGGCCAACCAATTGTAGGCTGCAGCAAGAGTGTCCTGACTGAACTTTTTCTGCACATTTCATGCACGTCACTCATATAATGACCAAATTGTAAGAACTGACATGCAGTTATGAAGTACATAATGATGATAATTATGCCATAACATCTTTATTCATGTCATATATAATACCATTCGGTATGATCTAATTGTACTATTAATCTATGCATCACAGGATTTGTAACACATTAGTGCACATACTTTGTAATATGTTGCACATATTAATACATCCTGAATGCTACATAAGACCCACTTTAAGTAAACCCTCTCAGAAGAAACATTCAAGAGTTCCTTGTGGAAAAAAATGTCTTTATCCTAAATAGCCTTTCGCAATTACTTACACTTATACATATATAGTGGCAGACCTCACCGCATGATGTCTTCCACACACACACACACACACTTACACATACAGGAGAGCTGGCTGTTGTTGTAGAGCCCATTCCCATACACTTTCCATCCCGGGAAAACACTGGAAAAGGATACTTTCCCATCAGTGCCTCAGAGTGGCCCTGCAACCCCAGGAAATGGTGATCGCATACTAAAAACAGTTATGTGCATGGGATGGGGGGGGAGGGGGGGGGGGGGGGGGGGGGGGGCTGGGGTTAAGAAAATCTTCCCAGGCACAAGTAAGCTAACTGTGCTAACTTTGTGCTCTATGATTTCCGTTGCTTTGGTTTAACCTTGTCGACATGCTTCAGAAACAAGGCAAGACAGAGTGTACTGGGTGGAACGCGAGTGTTCGGACCTCCCGCTTTTGTGCTTGAATCCCAGATGGGTCATTGACGTTGTGCGCTTGGTCGCTGATCCTTCTTTACTACAGGAAGTATCCAGCAGTGTAAATTAGGCTGTGCCCAGTAAAGAATGTATGAAATGAGACAGGGATGCAATATAGTAGTATCATTCAAGATTTAGTATGCTTTACTCTGCCCTTCACTTTGAGAATCAAATCTTTTCTCGTACAAAATTTAACATTATTTAAATTTATTTTTTTAATTGAAACATGTTTTTTCATTCATTTCAGAAACCTCATGATGTATAAGTATCCATGCTTAAATGTGTTTCTGAATGTTCACATGAAGTGCATTTCAGACTGAATCTGAGAATTCACTCACATTTTAATTAATACTGAATCATTGCTTATAAATTTGTTCAAACAAGCTTACAAATTCCAGTATTGTTTTAATTAATCAATTTTTTGCAGCATGCATGAGAAAGAAAAGTCCACTTTAAGGAACAGTATTCCAGCAGTAGCGGTGTTAACAGAAGTGCATATTGAAAGAAGATTTATTTGACAAGCCTTCAGGGGAACAATTAAATACAGCTTGAGTGATTGTTGCCAAAAAAAAACTGTTTCATCAGTACTAAAAAAGCCTTTGTTGTGTTTTTTGTTAGCTTATTATTTATTATCAGTGGTCAGACCAGTATAAAAAACTTTTTGTGACATAGAAACATGAAATATCTGGATATTTAGCTCAGATATACAATATCTAAATGAATTAAATTCCCAAGGCTTTCATCGTTGTTTAAGTAGGCATGAACAGAAGCATATGTCTTTAATTTTTTCGCCGTCAGCCGCAAGCCTGCGAAAGTGTAGCAATGCTCGCATCTGCGAACACTGTATCTGGAGAGGGTTTAATTTGATATAAAAAAATAAGCAAACAAACACAGATGGATGAGGCATGTTTCAGGCATTTCCTGCTTTCAGTAAAGGTTAACTTTATGCTCTCGGGATATTTGGGCCCCTGTGTAAAATAAGGAAGTGGCCATTGTTCCTCAAAGCAGGCTGTGTCACCCCTGCCTTCTGAGAAGGGCTCCCTGTGTCTGTCTGCGGGGGCAAGATCGGCGCGTTTGGCCACCAGCTACACCTCTGCTTCGAGGCTCCTTGCCGGGTGTTTGCTGAAGGCGGTCGGTCCAATGCGGGTTTCGGGGGGTTTTGGCACGCCGGGTGCTCTGAACGCACGGGCCGGCGAGGGCAGTATCCTGCCAGCGGCTTCCTGCAGGAACATAAACAGGACGTGCTGTTCCTCTGAGCGCCGTGGCGGTGAGTCAGACCCCCACGTGCCGGCGGGGATATCCCTGCTGGCTCTGCTGTGCTCCGCCCGGACACCCAGAGTCCCAGGCAGGAAGCCCACGGCGTGTTTGGGGAGGGTGGTGGTGGATGGGCATTGAGGTGGGCTGGGGGAGGGGGAGGGGGAGGGTGCGTGCTCCGCATTCCAAAGCAGAGAGGTTCAGCTGGTGCTCTGTACTGATGACATACACGCAATGCTGGAACTTGCCATTTTTCAGAGCTCGAACTGTACACCATGGCTGCCTGAGGAAATGTACGCAAGTTCAAGTTATCTGCTTGATTTAATGATCATTTTATTATGTGGCTAATGGTACACACACGGTTTCTAGGGTTTACCTGGAATTTATGATAAATGCCTAAGGCACTTATAATTTTAGAAGTATACTATGATATGATGCTTTTAAATTCAGTCTCACTACCTTTTAATCTATGGGAAATAGCATACAAATGTATAGAAATGAAATAGTTTTTCAACAGTGGGCAGACATGAAAAATATAGTTCCATTAAGTTCTGTTGCTTACATTTTGACCTTTGTTTTCCACCACATAAGTGAGAAGTTGCACACATACATGCGCGCTCACACTTGGAAAGTTGAAGTTGAAAAAAGGTGATTTCTCAGGCTACACATTGTCTGAAAGTGACATGACAATAGGATTCTCTCAGAGCTAATCTGACAGCTCTGTCTGTGGGGAGGAAGGAAACAGAGGGGTCCTGGGTCTCCGTGTGAACAGCTCCTCGCTCGGAGATCGCCGTGAGCCAAGGGCACAGACACTGACACAGGAAGCTCGCTGCTCTCCTGTCTCCATGGAGATTAATCTTTGCATTCTGCGAGAGAAAGTGAAGGGAACATGAAAAACACCCCAGCTTTATTTTATTTATGTTTTGCTCTCCAACGGCTATACATTAAACATACACAATTTGATCTCAGATAACTTACAGTTAAGAATGAATTAAGTATGAATTCTTAAAGCAGAATGAACACACACACACACACACACACATGCACGCACACACAAACACATACACAGAAGCACACACACACAAATGCATGCATTTAGGTTACTTTGTCAACATACAGCAGTCATGTTGACTCGATTAGAAGCTTGGTCTGTAGTGATGGAAAATGCACTTCTGATTAATTTCACGTGATACTTTACTGCAGTAGACTGCCATTGGCAGTGATGCTTCTCAGTTTTATTCAAATGAATAAAATGGATCCCTGGGGTGTTATCATGACAGGCTTTTGAATGTGTTTCTATGGCACAATTTAAGTCTGTTTGGACTATGCCATTAACCAGGTGTTAATTGTTCTTATGATACATTTATGTGTGGCTTTATTCTTGTTGCTATTTGTGTCCTGGAGAGTTCACAACAATGACATACTGCAATTGCTGCTGGTTGTTGTAGATAAGGAGCAGCTAAAGGCTAAACAACTACGCTGCAAAATGTTGATGGTCTAGCATGAATTGGTGGTCTATGCTATCAATCTAAGAATACAGTTTAAAAAATATTTTTTATAATTCTATTTTATTCTGGAAAAATATATTTACTCATTTGTTCTGAGCCAACCCACGAGAGTCGTTCAGCGTGGGTCAATTTCCTGTAGAATCGCCTTCAGCTAATCTCAGATATAGCTAATGATTGAATATAGCACTTTCCCTTGACTTATCACTTCTGATCGAATTCTGAGGTAGGAATATGTTAAACACTGCCATTTGTGCTTTCAGTAATTATGAATCCGTTTGGTTTCAGTTTTTTTAATAACCATGATGATGAAAAATCAATCAGTGCATCGACAGTGAATGAGGAATTCTAACAGCCTGTAGTGAGTCATAATGTTACAGAAAGTGTTGGGGAAACTACTCCGAAAGCGTAGTTTGTACATTTTCACATTGTGAATTGCTTCACACTGAATTACTTCACACTGAAAGTCATTGAACTACAGCAAAGTTACCCTAAAGGGCAATGTAGCTTGAAAAACTACAATTACAATTACCATTAAAAAGTTCAAACTACATTAAATTATCATTATCATGTTCCCAGACATGATGTGTGTGTGAGCAATGCCTTCTTTTTGCACATTGGCAGAACCACTGTAAAGCACAGTGGGAAGAATCAGCAATATGTGGCAATTGGCTGGTGACCTTTGGCAACTATGGTGGAGTGGAGTGCTTCTCAGCAACCAGGATTAGAGGGTTGAGAGACAGAGAAGGTGGTATGTGGTCAAATGGGTTTGGAAAAGGATTTTGGGGCCAAAAGTATTTGTAGTTTGTGTAGTCACCTACACCTCAAAATAACAAAAAAAATTTGTTAATTTATTAACTACTAGAAAACTGCTGAAAAATACAACTAAACAACTAGTTCAACTACATGTAGTTAAACCACTCACCAACACTGGTTACAGATGCCTGTTTTGATGTGTCATTATTGTATGCATGCAGTAGAAAAATAATATGATCACTGTTTTGATGGTAACAGTGGCAACTGCTGACTAGTTGTTCACTTAATTGGTCACAGAGGCTGGCGGTCGAGCTGCAGCACGGTTTCCCCCACTGAAACATATTTATCCAGTTTTTAGCTATAAATAGACGTTGCTAAATGAGGCTGTCATTTGTGTGTCGAAGGCTGAGAACGAGAACTGAGGTCGCCATAGAGACAGCAAAACAGAGTTAAGGAACAGGAATTCCCTTTTAGGCTAGTGTCATAATGCAGACACGTTTGAACAAATCTGTCATGATGTGGGGATTTCTGGTAACTGTGCATCTCGGAATAACAAAACCATCCAGACTGCGCTACGTTTGTTGCGTCTCGCTGAGGAACCAGAATATCGCAGTTGCATTCTGCCGTAACGCATGGCTCCCACATCACTTATGTTCAATCTGTACCGTTGAGGGATATGAAAATTTCCCGCTTATTTACGACCATGAAATATAATAGGGCTCGCATCAATACAAATTCCTACTGAAAGAAGTGAAATATTGCTGTTTTATACTGCTCCCCAGACACGTTTCACGGCCCTGTCTGGAAGGCAAGCTTCCAAAATGGCAGATGGCCACCACAGGACACCAGTTTAGGAGTGGAAGGGATTTGGGTTGCAGACTGCTCTCTAACACTTCCAGCGTTTCAGTGGAAGAGCTGCAGGAAACAGCACTAAAAATGTCAGACTGCGTTATATAATGACAAAAACAAAGCACAGCACTATGAATTCAAATATTTTCATATCAGAAAACAATGTACTGTCATAAACAAGAGTGAATATTTGGTGGTGGTGAAATTGTGTTCTTTGATGAACACACTTGGCAGAAAGTATGAGAATGTAATCTGTGCCCTGTCCTCAGTGGAATGCATTTCCTCTTTCTTTCTGAAAAAAGGCTCTCACTTCTAACTATACTTAAGAGTGAAATTGGGGGCGTGATAGATCATGTGCTGTAATGTTTTCCCCCTGAGTGATAAAATAAGTCAAAAACTTTATTGGCATATTAATGCACTTTGCTGGTAATTTGTCTGTGTTTCCTGGCATTCAGATACTCTATAGGAGAAGGGACAACATGAATCATAAACAGCGTAGTGTCCGTGTGCATGTAACGCACCACAGAAAATTTGGACAGTGTCCAACTCTGCAGTTCTGGTCATGGAAAAAACCCCTCAGCTGGTGGGGGATGGGAAGGGGAGGGGCGGGGCGCGGGGGCTGGGGTGATGTCATGACCATTGACAGTTTCCAAGAGATCTCGACTACACATGTGGTTGGAAGCAGGATCAGATTTAGTCAAGTGAGGGAAGCAAACATCTCCTCTTACCAAGGGAATTCCTCCACAAATATTCACCGTTTGTTCTTGGGAGGAAATGAACGTGGGAGGGGAAACACCAGATTCAATCGCCATGGCAACTTCAATAATATTTTTTTTCTCTCATGTGCAGGGAGGAAAAGTGTTCTGAAAACAGAGGCTGTGCCTGGACTGTCATTGATCTTTCCTGTCTGCTCTACATGACAAAGATCATTAGCTGGCATTGCTACTTAACATCCCATTTCGCCCTGTTCTTACTTAACAGCTGACAATGGTCAAAATGACATGGACAGAACGCCAACATCTAATTGCTTAAAGTCACATGTAAAAAAAAAAAAACAAGAAATATTTTTCTATTTATTGTTCAAATAACCAATATTTTCCCTATTTTTATTTGCTCTAAGGCCCTCCTAAAGGAATAGGTCACAAAGACTAGATGTCATATACCAACACAGAGAAAATATGAAGGCAAATATTAGCTCTCAAAATGACATCTCTAAATTTATTTTTTCACAACAGAAGCAACATTTTTATGTGCACATTTTTCTTTTGTGAATTTAACGATTTCAGCGATGGTTGGCTGGAATTAGTACAGTTTGCCAATAAGGAAATAAACTGTTAATTTATCTTCAGTGCTAAGGACTGCCATATTGTCTGCCAAAAGTCTGCAATCAGTGACAAATAAATCAGAGCTGGAGTTATCTTTGAATAGGAGCAAAACATTGATCTCTGCACTAAATGTCCCAGGAGTTATGATTTATATATTAAAACAATTACAATAAAACTAGTGACTGAACATTCCCAGAATGCACATTAAGCGTTTCATTTTCTCTTGTCACAAGGCATACTCAGGGGATTTTTGTGCTGAATATTTTGTAACCAAGGCTCTAACACAAGCAATGCTGTGCTCTTGTATTCTCATACCTTTAAACAGTAAGATTAGTTAAATCAAACCTATGGAAACATGTAAATTATATTGAGCAGAATTTTTACGTACACATTTCCCCCATTTTCTTTCCTGTTTCAAATCGCAATATGCGCCTCTCTGGTTGACCCTGTCATCTGTGTGCAAGTGACTATTTAAAATGCTACTGGGCGTATAGTGCTACAGATGATTGACAGCTAATCAGTGGAGAGGTGCATCTCTCACTGAAGACAGCTGGTAGTCTGTGGGTGTCTGGCACATGATTAAGAGAAACAAATGCTGGGGCAACCAGATGAACCTTAAACCCCAGAATTAAACCCATGTTACCGCTGACAGGATCGAGCTACTCGTGTCTGACCTCAGCAACAAAACTGAATATAGTTCGACATGAGTGAGACATAAATTGTTTCATTTTGCATTTTAATATCTGAACGCACACGGTTAATTACCAGTTATTTGTGGCTGGCAACTTTGTTAGCACAGCATATTTAGAGTCAAATATTAAAACAGCAATTCCATTGCCATTCTCAGTTATATAGTCAGTATTTATGAGACCCAATACTAAATGATTTGGTATTCTATCTAGGATTGGTAACAGATTGATTGTGTTTCTTCCTGGCATGAATAAACACAATTATCTGATAAACACAACAGGAAGCAAGGTCAATAACTACCATGGCTATACGTGTTCTTCATCCTTACTTATGCGGAAAGGACAAAATGAAGGGCTTTTCTTTTTTAAAAGGAATGTAATAAACTGCAGAGAATACTGCAGCTCTTTGGTGTTCCAACACCTTCAGCACGCCAACTAACAAGCAGGGCCATCTGCACTGCCCGTTCTCCCGAAAACATGCGCCCCTGCACAGTAAAGTCTAAAGATATCCGATCCACATGTTTTCCCTACAGTAACAACCCCAGGTAGCGTCGCGTTTTACGATCTCCTTTAGGATCCGCATGACTGTAGACAAGCTGAGACTTCAATTAGAGCCGCTGGTCAAAATCACAAATCGCATGCCATCACAAGTCGCTTCAGATGAGCCAAAACAGGGAACAGGTTGCGAGGGGGAGAGCGTCTCTCGACTCTGCCGCTCAAAGTTAAGGACAAAGCGGCATGCAGTTTTTCTGAAGGAGCGGGACCCTCCTCGCCCTCCCGCTCGGAGAAGCAAGCGACGGCCCGTCTGATCGTCGAAGCGGAAATCCGAAACACCAAAGCCTCGACATTTCACGATCGTTTTACTCCGCTCCGCCGTGATTAAAGCCCACGTTTTCCCCCGAGGGTGACCGCCGGGCCGGAGCTATCCCATCAGCCCCAGCTCCCCTTGATCTCGCATGTGTCGCTGGCAGGCGCACGCGGCGGCCCTTCAGGACGGCCTTTTTTACAGCATCTGTCCCCTGCGTTTCCTGGAATGTGCGAAGCAAGCAGCGCCGCGGCCCGGTTCCCCTCAGTCTGCCAGCACCGCAGGAGCTGCCGCAGAACCCCAGCGCTCCGTTAGCACGTCATTGGATTCAATGTTTGCATTTGTTTGCAATATTTTTATATCGTACATTTTATTTAACGTTTTCAGTTGTAGGTGTGGATGAAATCAACGTTTGTTCTTTGATTTGACTTGACAATAAACATTTCTTTGTAAGCACAGTTTGGCGAGTTCAGCAATCAAAACCTAATTTTCCAAACTGAGTGTGTGAAGAAGATGATATCAGTGATATGTAATAAGAGATGATGGCAGAGGGTTGTCTTCATCCGCTAAAATGAGTTACAGTACATTAAATAGGAAATTGTCCAGAAAAGTGGGATAATGGTGAAAATGAATGTCTTTCATATTTGATTACGCACACAATGTTGCTATTTGCTTAATGGAAACTGCTCAGTCATGGGTGTCCAACCGAGTCAACATTTCTGGAAAAACCATGCTATTATGCAGAGCTGTTCAGTAAACTGCAAACGATTCCTGGTTCAGATTAAAGAGTCGTGTTCCTTCTGTCTTCCACACAAAGACGCAAAACGTGAACCGAGGTGATGCCGGGAAAACGGTGGCGATCCTGCCGCGTAAAGCCAGCGAACGAGCAGACAGAAGATGAAACATTTTTTTATCAATCTTAATTACACCGGCTTCACACCAGACCCGTAATGATCCTGCCACAGGCTGCATTCCTGTCGTGACCTTTTCCCTCGCACGGTGGGTGACCTTCTCTCCCCGGTCCTGGGGCGGGGGGGGGAACATCTGTCAGAGGGCAGACGACCGCCGCTCCAGCGGGGAGGGGGCCGGCGAAGCGGCGATCGCTCGGGTCTCGCTCAATCTTAGATAATGGGCCTAACACCAGTTTGGACAGGCTCCTTATCGGGTTGTTTCTTGCAGCCGGGTTCTGGCATGTATTTATAATCCAGTTTGTTGACGTGTCGTCCTTTAAGCGATGCCTTTCTGCCCACGTAAAAGTCCTTACGCCGCCCATCGAAAGCGAATCCTCTCATTCCTATTTTTCTTTCCAAACCCTGAGCATGTCAATATTGTGAGTGTCCCAAGGGTGAGGTTGATGGATTGAGGGTGACTTGCCGAATGTTGTGTTTTGTACTTAAAAGTTAATTTCGTTTAATTGAGTGCAGGCCAGATCAAATCCAGATGCTGCTAGTTTTAGACAATGTTATTTCTTTTTCTCTTTTAATTTTTTTTAATAAAAAGGGGGTGGGGGGTGGGGGGGTGGGGGGGGGGGGTATGTACAGGACCTCATTATGGCTTCCATGCTGGCCCAGACCCATTAAGAAATGAAATGACAGCTGTCTAATCAACTGGTGGCATTCTACCTGATCATTAAAGAAGGAAATGATCATTATAAAATACGTTCTTGAAGGAGACCATCTTCGGATGATCATTTTCAGACACACTTTAAGCTATTTTACTAATCGTGTTTTTTCAGCTATTATCACTGTTACCATGATACAATGTTATACAGATAAGTACATTTAAAACACAATATAACAACAGATAAATCAAAAGCAGTATTGAACTTTAATAAAGCATCACTCATATGTTCTGGACAGTACAACACACTTATGTGACAAAACATCAAGCAAACACACCAGGAATGTAATAGAGACACAAAATGACTGTCGGCACGCTGTCTCTCAGGAACATTGACCCTTGCTCAGGTGTTTGGAAAGCTTGATGGGACCAGTGACACACAGGTACTGACTAGATCAGAGCATAGAAAAGGGCCTCGGTGGCTATTATGTAACTCTATGATTTGCCCTAGATTGCAGCGGCCTCAGTCTGTAATTTTCCATTGCTGCTATGTGCTCCTGTATACTGTACATTTTTATGGCTGTATAGATAGATACCTTGTGTGTGGGAAAATCAGTGGGTCATCAGAGGTCTATTAAAAAGGTAAAAATGAGAACTGACACATAGATATGAAAAAAGTGAATTACTGTGTACTCAGTCTAACGGTCTAGGACATAAAATGGAATATTTATCTTTGCTCTGCTCTACCTGCGCTATAACTGCAGATGACAGTCTTTGCTGGTATGTTAGTTGCTGGTAAAAAAAATAAAACAAAAATAATAATAATAATACATATATAACTTATTTTAAAAATCGGTCAATATTTTATGGATTTTTTAAACTACACAACAGAAAAGGCCTATTTATCTTGTGACAGAAGTCGCACTTGAAAATCTATCCATCTACTTGCAAAAAAAGCGTGTCTTCCCTCATGGGGATGCCAGGGGTTCCTGGGGTCAGCAGAGTGAGTAATGTGGTTAGACCTCTTTCTTTCCACAGAGTGACTGCTGCATTCTTCCAGAGGTCTTTTCTTTTGTCGAGCAGAGAACCTGTGTTCCAACTCACTGCTAGAGTACACTGGAAGAATTGCCTTCCTCCAGCCCCAATTAACAAGACTTGTTGGACGTGACGTGCCCAAGCACAACCCCCCCCCCCCCCCCCCCCTCCCAACATTTCGGAAACTGTCACATTTTCCAGTCCACCAAAACTGAGACCACCTCCAATCTGTGTCACAGTGAAACAGTGGCTCACTTTCATCACTTTTACTTCTGTGTGGTGTTTTCAGGATGTTCCGTCAGAAGCCCTCTGCTAGTCCCATGGTTCTATTGGGCTTTGTGTCATGTTCTCCTGATAAGGCTTCCCGGAGTGCAGATGTCAGCTGGTGGTCAACCAGTAGAAAACCTGCACTCACGAGCCGGGAGGCTGTCAGAGTACTGGACGATTGCATGAGAATTTTGCTTTGAACACTGAGGAAATCTTGGTGTTGGTGTCTAGAGGAGAGAGCCTGTTGGTTAGAGTCATCTTGCGAGTTCAGATAAAAAAAGAAGTTCTATGTAAATTAAGGAACTTGAGGATCTATGGCCAGTTCCTGCAGTGGTCAGGTGGCCTTGCAGTGGTGTTTTCTGGGGGGTGGGGGATGGATTAGATCAGGAGGTGAAAGTGGTTGATTTAATTATCTGTGTCTAGGGCACCTAAGCACATGTTTTTGATCAGGCCATTGCAGAGTGTGCTGTCTGAAGGTGACCCCCCCAGCCCCTCGAACTCACAAAGAGGCCCAGGTAAATCTGCGTGTGCCTGCGTGTGTGTGTGCATATGTGTGTGCCTTTGTGCCTGCGTGTCTTTGTTTCTGTGTACATGTGTCTGTGTGTCTGTTTCTATGTGTGTCTGAGCATGCGTGTGTGCATGTGTGTATCTCTGTGTACCTGTATGTCTGTGTGTGTGTGTGTGTGTATGTGTATTTGTGTATCTGTGCCTGTGTATCTGTGTGCATGTGTGTGTCTGTGTGTTTGCACGTGTGTCTGAGTGTGTGTGTGTGCGTGTGTGTGTGTATGCCTGCTTGCACGTGTGTTTGAGCATGCGTCTGTGTGTCTGTGTGTGTATTTGTGTGTTTGTGTGTCTGGGTGCATCTATATGTGCAGCTGAAGTGCCCAAAATGTCTAAAACACTGCCAGTGCCAGAGCTCTTTCATGAAGATGAGCCAATTAAACAAACATAGCGAGCATACATTTCTGAATAATGTGCCCTTAATAATGAATACCTCATTTATCACAGGACAGCTCCTTGACTTCAGATCATTATGGATGATATTTCAAAGAAATCTCTTAAGAATTATTCATTTGATAGGTTCTTAAATTCTAGCCATTCCCATCACATTTTTTAATCATTCAGCATTTGACTCTGAAAAACATGTATTTCATTTATTCATTTGTATTCTTTATAGATGTAACACACCATGCACATTTACAACAGACCGTGAAATCTTTCAGTGATTTTACTATTGATATGAAATATGTTTTCAATATCAACGCTTCAGTTGATGTTCTTCAGCCGTTATGTGTGCAGGAGCACCGGCTTAATCTGTGCATATCTTTATATTTTTTAAGAGGTAATAAAATCTTTTAATCGCAACAGCCAAAGCATCTGGGGGGCATGGCACAAGCAACTGTAATTATTAGTTAATGTCCTGGCAATGTTTATTCAAAGTAGACTGCATTAGGCCTTGAGCAAGTGTCTGCATGATGCAACACATTCTGTGGCACTGTGTGGCCCAGATTTAAAATCACAGGAATATTTCTTAATAGAAATAATGCCGTACCTGTTTAGTTAAATATGACCTTGCTGTTCTTGAGTCAACCGTGCTCGCACTGAATTGCTGAAAAATGTGGTAATAATGACATAACAATCCATAAAAACGCTTTGACGCACAAGGCATGTTTTAATGATTTTAAACTGAAGCCTTGAAAAAAAAATTCAATAGACAAATGTGCATTGACTGCAGTGGGGGAGTGGGTATGGAGTTCCTATGGCTTCATCTGAGTATCTAGATATGCAAGAGTTAAACTACTGAATGGGAATATATACTGTAGGCATTACACTGTACATTTTACAATCCCTCCCCCAAAAAAATAAATAAATAAATATGATTTAAAAAATGTAAGTGTCAATGCTTCAACTAATATTATTATACCCTGGAAGAAATTATATAAATAATGCATACTTTATTCACAGAAATGAATAGGGATACTTTGGAAGATGTAAAATCTGGCATGATCAACATTATGCTTCCAAAACATTTTCAGGAATATTTATGTAGCTGAGACTGGAATTGAAAAATGCGTATGTGTATGAGTAGGTGGCCACATTAAAGAATATCTGTCACCATGCCGAAGCTATAATTTTTAATGAGGTTCTGTTAAAGCCAAGCCCTGCCTGTTCCAAGTAAATCACTTCGATAAACTTTCTTTGAATTTAAGCCCTGCCTAAATTCAAGGAAATCACTTTGATGAACTGCAGGACTATTTCAGACAAGACAATAGAATGCCAGATATGGAGAAAATCGTAGCAGCATGGATGTTTTGTCTGATTTCTAATTTTCACTGTGACAACTGAAGTTAAAAGGTCAGTTAAGCAAAAAATAGGGCTAATCAGCAAAGCTCAAGTCTATGTCTCTCTCAGAAGATAGTCTGGGCCATTAACCACTGTGAACATGTTTCTTTGTTTCTTCAATTTTCAATTTTCTTAAAATTTCCCATTACATCACCCTGCCTCAATTCGATGAAACAGAATAGATGTAAGGACTGGAAAGTTTGCAATTTTCTTTTTTGAGATCCTTACTGTCATTACTGGGGCACCACACAGAAACACCATAGCGTTGAGGCGGACTAACCGTGCCACCAAAAAATCTTCTGTGATCAGCAGCAGGCATTTTATTCCAATACACTAGACTGAAATACGCACAGTGATGCGCCGGGATAAAATTGCCTCGACAACAAGAAAAGAAGTCTCATTTAGTGTGCTGTGTGCGTGCGACTTTGGCATGGTGGGGTTTTAATAAATGATATATATCCAAACTTTGTATTTACCATCTAAATTGCTTCTCCGCAATGGCCAGATGATGGCAGTGATTAATCTGCTGAAGACCTAAATCTTCCCTCCTCAATATGGCGGCACATTTTCTGCCACACATTTTCAACTAAAAACCAACATTTGTATTCCCGGAGCGAGGCTCCCCGGGTTTTTACGACGCTACCTCCGGCGGTGTCTGCCCATTCCTGTGACTCCTCCAGCTCTGTGGTCTTGGATTTAAGTGTCATTTACTTCCCCTTATCTTTCTATCATTAGACAATTTAATAAATTGTGTATGTGTACACTGCTTCTGGATCATCCATCAGTGAAGCATGGTGACCCGGGTCACATTCAATGAGAGAAACCAAGGTTACCCCCCCACCCCCCACCCCCGCCTCATCTCCGCTAAGCTTGTATGTGACGAGCACGGCTTAGATCAACACATCTATAATGCATCACTGGTAAGTTATCATTTTGAAGAATTAATGGTTGGCCATTCAATCAATTACAAATACATGAATTCAAATATATGTATACATATTTTTTGCCACTAGCACAAAGAAAAGCCTGCAATTCAAAGGAAATAGCTGGTTGCTCTTGCTATTCTGAGAAAGGAGTGCACTTCCTTTGCAGGCTCTTGTTTAATTTGAATGACGGCCACTTTAATTTCCCTGCAGAATGCTGTGTGTAACTGCATGCGCTGTTTGAGCAGTCCGCCCACAAACCGAGGATTAGCGAACCTGCTAGCTGGCTACCCGCCAGCGCATTCTGGCTGCGCCGGAGGCTAGCTGTGTGATATTTCGGCACTCGGGGGTCCGTGTTGGCAGAGCGTGGCCCAGTGTGCCTCAGTAATCACTCATCTGAGCGCGGAAATCCTTCACACTCTTGTTTATGAAGGTTCTGATTGTTGCTTGATTTGGAACAGTGCGTCGAAATCAAAGAGCTTGGCCCGCAGCATTGTTCAGTTCAAGCACCCCCATTGTGGGGGGCTTAAATGTGTCTCAGACAGGGAAAGGCATGAAAGAAGCCTCTGTCTAAAAGGGGGTTACGACAAGAATGACTAAAAAAAAAAGTGCGGAGATGCAAAAGAACACAATGGCACCACAGTTTCTGGAACCTACAGTACGAGGTTCCACAGACAGGAAGAATTTGATGTATGGAAGCTTTGAGATAGCTACACTTTCTTTTTTTGTCCGCCAGCTACTTAATGATAAGACTGAAAAGGGGGGATGTGGGTTCCCATGGGAAAATGAAAGTAACTGAAACAAAGTTCTCTCATGGATGAAATATGTATTTACTCTTACCTAGAGGCTGGAATTTAACTCCTTTTAATGCAATACATTGTGCTGAGTTATGAGACATTTAACTTGTAAACACCTGTAGGATCAAATCCTATTTTAAAAAAAATATCCACAATAACAGTGGCACTACTAAACCAATGAAATAAACATGTTTAAAAATCACAGTGACCTGTTCTCACAGTTGTAAATGCAGCTAGTCTTGCAATGAAAGGAAGGAGAAAGACACAGTCCCACCTCTTAAATTCCTCCTGTCAGGTGTTGATTTACAACACATATCCATTTGTGTGATAATGCCTCCGGCCGTTCTCACCTCACACTTTTATTGCTTTTTCGCATTCTTTTCTCATGCTTCTCTCATTTGATGTCAATCTCAAATTGCCCATTTTTCTGTTCAAAAATCTCCTGTTGCTCATTGGCAATTTTCCAAATTCTGCAGATAAACGTGTAATGAATTGTTATTATTTTCTTAGATGGTCCAGTATATGGCAACGCTAACAGCCTCCAGTAGCTGCTAATTGTCTAATTAAGGAGATAAGAAGATGGAAATGAGTAGAATCTCAAACGATCGCAGCAAAAGCTAAAGATAAAATTCACCACGTTCTTTATTTCACTTACAAATAATTTGCCAAGGTGAGACAACTATGACATTTTCTCCCGATAAGATTGAGCCATTTAGATTGTTTCTTCATTCTTTTTTTTTACTGAACCCTTTTCTACTCATCAAGAGTCAATAAACATCAAGCATGTGATAAACATAATTTAAAGTCACACGGTTTTCATGTCCCAGATTGTTTTTAGCTTCATAAAGCAGCCTTATATCAGTGTGTATAAAATGGCTCATTGCAGAGCAACCTGCTCCTGCAACAGTGTAAGAACGAGGAAGACTGGGGGGCGGGGGGTGGAGTTAGAGCACATCATTCTGTCTGAACAGTGCCGAGCCATCCTCATTTTTTCATGCACTTCTTCTCCCCCAAAAGCATGAAAGCCGTTGTGTCAACAGCAGGTCTCGGTTATTACGTTATGACATTCATAAAATGGAAGGCGCTTGATTGCCCACTCCAAGCCTGTAGTTTCATGGGCCAGAAGTATCCCAGCCCTCTAGGCAGAATGCATGCTGCGTTTATTTGCATTTATTCTTTGGCTTGTTCACCAACCTTCAAATTAATGACCTTATATCTAAAAGGCAAAGACGAGAGTGAATGCATAGTATTAAGGTTATGTTTCATTCATGCCGAGCCACTCTTCCGCACGTGGAATGTTCATTATTTGAAACGCTTCCTCTTAAATAAAGCGCAAAAGTAATAGACTTTTCCCCCCGTCCCCTGATTTATAGTGATGTCATCATCCAGTGACAGTGTGAGATAACATGGGCAGTAGTAAATGACAAAAAGACAGAGACTACCAGCTGGAAATTGCTCCACCCATTAGGCTGAAAAATGGTGCAGTGTTAACAGTGATTTTTCAAAAGCAAACTCTTTATGTCTTATATTAGCACGGGGGGTGCCCGGCACACAGATTGTCTGTCTGTAATTCATTTTCCAACTTCGTTTGACGGAGACTTAATTTCAGCCTGTGGTTGTCACTTTAAAATATCTGCGATGTTTTGAAGGAATGTTTGAAAAGTCAAGAGTGAAGTGAGGACTCTGGTGATATGTGTACTGTGGGGGAGCTGGGGTGAGAGATACTGTACCAGCGTACTGGAATGTTTTATACTGCTTTATCTCGAATGTGTCTGAAAGGGGAATGTTGACGCTGATGTGCCAGGGAAGCATTCTACATAGGTTATGGAGCATGCACACTGCTGAGGGAGTGAAAGACCTTTGACAGACAGCACCACTGTGATAATGAAAAGAGAGAGACTTGCAAGTTTACTTTACACTACCCGTGACAATTAACAGCCACACTGAGTGTGACAACTGCAAATGCCATTGTGCCCACTCCACCCCTCACTGTTTCCAGAATGAGGGATCTTGTTCATGTGCATGATGTGATGTTGCTGCTAATCTGCTCTAGTTAGATAGAAACTACGTTTTTGAAGCCTTTTCTAAAATTACCTTAACCAGCTTAACCAGTTAAAACTTAAGCAGTTTTTTATTTGCAGTGTGTATGGTAGTTTTGGATGATTCTATTTGCAAATAAGAACTTAACCATTAATACTGAAAAAAGCAGCAGCAGAAGAAGGACAAGGGATATACTGAGTGACCAAGTGATAAACTGAGCATGCTCCTTAATAGATACCGTGTTACTGAGGCCTATATTATGATATATTAATGTTGTTGTCATGGACATGCCCATGGTTCGAGTCATGACAGTTTGAGGTGCCTTCTGTTCTGTGGCCTGTTTGGTGAATTGGGAGGTTGTCAGTAAAAGAATCTGGGCTGAATGGATGTAGAAATTGGCAAAAGTACATTACCTCCCTTATTTTTTAACATTCTTTTTATGGAATCAACCTATTGAATTTTGAATCTTGGTTATATTTGTGGCTTAAACTTTCACCGTGTAGGGAATGGCTGTAGAAACTGCACCCAAGCGTCAGTCTGTATTGCCTGTGTAGCATATAAAAGAAGTACATTTTTTTTCTCCAATTTATTTTAATGAACACATACCCATTCACGTGCCCATCATTATACTTGCTTCAAAATAGAACCTTCATCAATTTTAGATGATATCCTCGAGGGCAAAAACTCTCTCTCTCTCTCTCTCTCTCTCTCTCACTTTCAATATCCAATCAAGCTCTGTGGCATGTATAAAAATGCTGAGCATGCCCAGCTGACCTCGATTTTGGATCAAGATGGCAAGAGGAAAAGTGACTAAAGTGACATCTGCATTTAGGTCTAAAGCACACATTCGATGACCGTACGGTAATGTTCAAGCAATAGTGCGAATATTAGATTATTAGATTAGAGAATATCAATGCAAGAAATGATCAGACTGTGTAAGCAAGAACAGTCTGTGAACAACTATTTCTATTTCTAATAATGGACCCTTTGTTGGCCTCTTGATTGGCTAGCTGAATCAACAATAAGAGCGCTCATGCGCCTAGCATTTGTTACTAACCACCACAGAGTCCATTAAGGTTTTATTTTAAAATCATTAACTTCTTTTAGGATTGTAACTAACTTGATGACTTGTAGCCTATTTGTATATCAGAACTAAAACAGAAACCGTTTAAATAGTCTGCACAGGGAACTAAGGGGAACGAAGATTAGCAAATCAATTTTCTATGTCACAAAGCTTAGCTAAAGAATAAATATAAATATTAAGATCAAAGAAATTGTTGACTGGTTACCTTGACAATGCATGAACAGTTCTGCCACGTTATAACAGTGCCACTTGCATTTACGCTGAGAGTGACAAAGGTTTTCTCTAATATTTTCCTGATTATTCATTATATCGTGAATTTTACCCTGGACTGCATACTGGAGTACCTGCTGTCAACATCTGGATGAGATAAGAGATCCCTGGCTCCAAAAGTGATCATTAATACCTGGCAGTAACTCGGCGGGAGGGATGCTGACAATAGCGATCGTTAACTAGCGATCATTAACGCTAATAAATATTTTTCCTGTTACATAACCTATGACACATTTTAATGTCAACTACAGCTTGTTGCCAAATTAACACATTGAGTACCATAAGCATTGGTCGAATACAATAACTGTATGGGTCTTCTATGGAAACTTGCTTTCCAAAGCGATATCTTGATGAAATTAGCAACAGCAAGTAAGTAGAGAGGGACTTGGGTGGGGCTTGACAAAGGGTCAATTGGGAGAATTTATACTATCATTAGGAGCCACAAAGACAATATAGCATGTGGACAGGCTCCAAGCAGCCAAAAAACGGGCTTTGGTTTTGAAGCTCACTTCTTGGTCTTGTTGAGAGACACTGCTCACTTGTGCCAGTATGGTCGGCTCCAGTGTAGGTGTTTCAGCCACCCGTTTCAGTGTAAGTCAATGGTGACAATCAAGATGTCAAGATACAAAGTCGATGCAAAGTCAACTTTCCCCACAAGAACTTGTGGTCACAATTGGTGTTTTTTCTTTGTCTACTGTTTCCCCATGTGCCAATGCGCTAAGTCAGTGTGTCATTTAGACAATATTTTAATCTGGGATTTGTCCGCAACCACTGGCAAATCACTGTGTGTCACTATATCTCACGCACATGGTGGACCACCAGGACCCGGCAGGACTTCATGGCTATATAAGACCCTAACCCTAACCCTACAGCACAGTCACTGACTCCAATACACAACATGGCAGTGCAAAAACTGTACTTCTGAGGTTTCAAAACTCTTTTCAAGCCCTTGGAAAGTCAATGGGTCACCTAAACAGACACAGAAAAAAAAAGAAAAAACCTTTCAACCATTGCTGTGGAAGTACAGTATCACTACCAGTAAGAGAGCCAACTGAGGAGACACTGTCAGAGCCAGGGCCAAATGATGGAAGCGGATGGCACGGAAATGGTCGACCCAGTGACCCATCACAATATTATTAGTGCAGGCCATTCTGGGCTATTCTGAATACACAGTGAACCTCGTTATATATATGCAAATAATGTATATTCAGGTGTAAAATTACATTTTTATTCACACAATACACTTTGAAATGCATGCAGAAAAACTCTGACACTGCCAACCCATAAGAGTCAGACTGTCTGACAAGCAAAAGCCTCTGTGATTTGAAGCAGCAGATTTGGCCATATCTCCTTTAATAATTTAAATTTTGGGGGATTCTTGGGCATTTATTATTGTACTAAAATTGTGCTCTCTTTACTTGCATCTTTGCAATGTTTCTCCTATTTCAGCTAATCAATTAACTATATTTGTTTTTTGTCATATTTGTCAAAAGAGCATGTTTGTGCATTTTACAGTGCTCTTAACAGTGTTATTTGAGGAATGTTGCATACCATGTGGTCCCTTTTATCTGGTCCAAACTAGATTTTCCAAAGGTCAGTAGCCAGGATTGCTAAATCCAAAGCAAATGTTTAATAGGAGCCCTTTCCAATGGTAAATACAGTACCATTTTGATATGTCCCAATGACCTTTGTTAAATGAAGGCTGTTTAAATAGGAAATCTAGAGATAGAGCACCACTGTGATTTTCTCTGAAACAAGGCCAATACCACAGTTCTATGAAATGGTGCATGACAGCCCAGTCATTTCTTGGAGGCTGATCTACTGTATATATATATATATATATATATATATATGTATGTATAAACAGAATTACTCCAAATTTTGCCCCAGTGCCAAATATAGGAGACACGTTTAAACTATCCAGCACAAACCATTTTAAGGACCTGATGCTAATTAAGACTTGGCTAATGGATCTTACACTAAGCACACATCGTACAATGTGAGCCATTCAATCATGCCTAAAAAGGGTGCCATCTTGTCAGTAGATGCAGTGCTCTGTTGTACCATGTTCCAGAGCAGTATTTTTCAGTTTGGGTTGGGATGGGTGCTGTCTATTCTGAATAGTCTTTTCTTTGTTTCGACTAACCATACCTAGTTATATGGAGGCTGTGCCTGACATCTTTTGGCTGCCATCTTCTTTTATCTTTCTTGTAAGAAAGACAGTGCCAATGGTGTATTTTTGCTCTGACAAGAAAGATTGCTTTACAAAGTATGCTTCAAAAGGAAAAGTCATCCTTTTAGATCATGATAGTTAATCAATCTGAAGGAGAAGTAATAATAACTATAATTAAAAATTTCTGCTGAGGAATATTCAGAAGTGCCTCAAAAATTTGAGTCCTGATTAGATTTTGAGTTTTGGAATATACAGTAACACACTAATAATTATATATATATTGTGCAAGGTAAAATTGTTGTGTGGATCATGAAAATGAACAGCATGCATGTGTCACGGTTTCTGTGCAGGGTAGATCATTTTTCTGTGCCTGCACCGGCTCAGTGGTTAGCATTTCGATTAGCCACTCGGCTAATCGTTATTTTGGTGTGTGGGGACGATTAGTTCGAGCTTGCAGATTAGCCACTCGGCTAATCGTTATTTTTAGTTCCTGTGGGAGGATTGTTCCTGCTCTAACATTCCGTGCATTCCTGCAGGGTTACCTCTGATCTGTTTCACCTGTGGGTTGCTCACATCTTCCGCTGATTACCAACCACACCTGTGGCTGGGTATTTAAAGCGTCAGTAGGCAGGGGAACGGTGCTTGAGTGTAACGTGTTTTGCTCTAGCCAGTTCCCTGTTGCTTTTCTGAGCAAGGTGTAAGGATTTTAGGAACCAAGAAATTTAAAAGAATTCTGACTTCAGTTTGTTTGTTTTTTGGGAAAAAGGTATTAGGACAGTATATGTCCAGATTCTGAGGTTGGTGGTTTTAAGGGGTTATTGTGTCACCGTTGGGGCACCAACCTTTCTGCCTCTTACTAACCAGTTTCCCCCCTGGTTTTAGTTGGCCTCAGAACATCTTCTGTTTTTTTTTGAAAAGACATTTTCTTTTTCTCTGCTTCGGGTCGAAGTCGTTTATTCTTCTTTTTTCTTTTCCCTGTTCCTTTATTTTCTTTATATACTCCTTCTTCCTCAGTTACCCGTTTAGGGGTTTATTCATTTTTTGGGATACGTCCCTTAGGAGTATAGCACCCCCTTCTTATTTCGTCTCTCACGAGACTCAGTGGTTACTGGAGTGCCCCTTTGGTAACTTATAGATCGCCTGTTTGTTCGCGTCTGGTCTTCACACTTCCCCTCCCTCACAGCATGTATTTATAAAAATATTGGTAACTAAAATTGTGATATTGAATATTGTAAACTGGAGTATATCAGTCTGTTGCAAACAGAACACTGTGGTCGTAGCAATTATATCATGGTTATATCAAGTGAAACAAACTTTGGAAATTCACTTTGCCCGCTCTGTTGTTGGCAAAATGATTTCCATTATTACAAGTTTATTTGAAAACAACACTGGATATTTGTAGTGACATGAATGTTTACTTTTACTGCTGAAAATGAGCCACACTTATAAAGGCCAAGCATTTTCTGTTTCAGTAACCTTTGTTTTACATTCATAAACATGAGGCAGCATTCTTTAATGGAACAAGGCGAGGTTATTGTACCAAAGATCAAATGGTGTAATTTGTCTTGCTGTATGCTGAACCATGCTCTATTAGTACTTTGAGAGGCATGGTTTACTCAGCTATTAAAAGCCAACCAGGCTTGGTGGAGAATGTGGCTATGGCAGTTTCTTTTCAAAGAGGTAATGAGAAATTAACAGCTTTCAGGACACAAGTGCTCCGCACTCGAAAATGTTAAGCTGAATTTAATACAAAATAGAGTTAAAAGACTTAATGGTGTCGCAGCATTAAAAAGAAATGAAAATGTGATCAAACAACTGGCAAAGGACTGGCAGGCATTGTTGTCATGGATGTTGTCACCGATAATAATTCATACAGAAACACTGCATTGTGTTTACTCCTGTTTTCCTCTCAGTTCCATGAGACTGTTCAGATACAGTACATGCACCAGTTGTTGTAAGAAGCCAGATTGCTCCCACATAGAGTGGGGAACAGTGCAGTTATTAAAATCATTTCAATTGGATATCGATTTAAATCTTTTTTTGAACATTATTACACCTCTATATTTGGATTTGGTGGCTTGGTTTGATTGTTGTTCAACAGAGTCATTCAAGATTCACTTTGAGAATAGTGGCTAATAAGTGTTTAAACAAAATGGTTTTCCTGGTTATGAATACAAAGTATATGTATTGTCTTCAAAGACTTGAAAAGGGATGTATAACTTGATTAATCATGAGTAACATCTTCATTGACACAGTATAGCAGCTGTGTAATTCAGTCATAATTGAACACACAAATTGTAGTCGAAGGACTCACATTGAACAATACATAATGTGTTTTTCCATTTGAGAACAGCATTGATGTCCTTTGAATAAATATAAAGGTGTGATGTCATGTTAACAATGCTGTTGTGAATCCTTGTGAAGGTTTTGGAACACATACAATACATTAAATGTGACCAATAACAGCCCATACTATGAAGTAGAGCATGGAATGGAATCAGTACCATTATGTTGGCCAAATATCAATCTGCTACTCTCCAGAATAATAAACAACCTTCTTGTTCATATGATCCAAAGCACATCAAATATGCCCCTTCCATATTTAATCCCTTCCTCAATTTAAGAACCGCATGCACCCATAGAAAGGAGACATCCGGACATTTAGAAGGCTAGAAGCTATTGTTTCCAGTAATCCAAAGAAAAGCATTACCCAAGCAGAAGTTATATCTACCACAGAAGCTCTGAGATACAATAGTATCGGAAATGGAGGTCATTCAGACAACTGAAATGGTCAGAACTCGGATAACACTTACATTACTGAGGCCTGATTTTTCTATGCTTCTTTCATTTTGCAACAATGAACCTTTTAAGGTAATAACCAATATCCAAGCCAAAGGCATTCAGAAATCATTTGAATAGTCATTGTATATATTTTTTGCTTTTTGGATAGCCTGGTATCTTTGAAATCTTTTGCAAACCCTGTTGAAATTTCCACATTATACATTCAGCAATAGTCCTGAGACATATCTCTTAATTGTGAGGGTATTCTGAGTTTTTATTTATTTTTTTTATCAAAAGATAAGCATGACACATTTCCGTTTAATGCTCACCTTTTGCATCAGTGATAATGAGGAGCTTGATAAGGCGTAATTGTGTAGGCTACTGCTGGTTGCAAACCACTCTGGTTGACTGGTCAGTCTATGAGGTTTGCATCTCTGAGCTACATCTGTGCTTGAATCCGAGTTGGAAATCATTCTTGACATTGATACACTGTGGGTCACCTAAAAAATGAAAAACCTTTTAAAAATACAATTTAAATAAATAATCACACCCAATACCCATCCATGTTCTGCAGCAATAAGGGCTGCCACAGACTGGGGATACTCATAGAGAGGTGTGTTTCACAGCCTATTAGCAAGCAGTAGGGACAATGTAATATTTTATTTTTGCATTGCCATTGGATAAGCTGCACTACTACCTGAAAATGACAAAATTATTCTAAAACCATAGAGAGGCTTTTAAATAAATATTTTCCAGCAATAGAAAATTCACTTCAATGAATTAATTGCTATTTAACAGAAGCCTTTGTGATGATATTGGGCTTTGATTGTCCTTGATTTAGTTATAAATATATATTTGCTGTGTTCTTGTATTCTATGACAATCAACAGCATTTTATTCAACATTAGGACAGAATAAGTATAAAAGTAACATTAAATATTATGTGCAAATCAACTCGATCCAAATTATTGTAGCACAGTTCTTGTTGGAACCACATGGTGAAAGATGACAGTTTAAAATGGCTTTCCTAAATAACTATCAGGGACACTTGTAGCAGATGACTGTATTGCATTATCACAGAATCCTTTAAAGCTGCAGTCATTTTGCCTGTCAAGATGACACCATTCTCTAGGCTGTCTGCCAGGAGTTTTGTACTTGTTTGCTTTAGTGAATAAATAAATGTGATAAATCATTATTTCCAAAAGTTATGCTTTATATGCTTGCAAAACGTCAACCTACACAGTGAGAATTAATCATATTTACTCATAAAACCTAAAACAAATATATAATAAATATTATGTATTGCTCTTTGGAAACAGACAGGGAACATGATAAAAAAAAAAAAAAAAATGTGATTTATTTATGTTGTAAAACATAGGTATTTGATAATAAATATATACATGCATTGAAAGGTTTAATGATATGATTCGATTTGGCTTGTAATTCATCATCTAGAGGGCTAAATTATAGTCAGAACGCAAAAGATTTTGTCAGTGAATGTGTCACATGAACATAAAACTGTGTGGATTGCTCAGCTGTGCACTTGGGAAGCTAGTGTGAATGAATTTAATCAAAGTTCTAAATCACAGCACAAATCCGTATCGTACCCTTTATAACTAAACTGAATTATGTTTTTTATAGTGCACAGTGAAAAAGTCAGAGTATAAATCTACAGATCCCAGCAGTCCCTATGGCTGATGTTATAAAAGCCTCATATGAAAATGAAAATGTGTACATTTGATAAATCCCCAGGATCCAGACACTCCAGATAAGAGGATGTCAGCCAAAGCTATTCTTGTGCTCTTGCTGCATTCACTGAAGGGCTGAGAAGGGCTGTTTGTTTGTTGATTGAAGTGTGCCCGTAATGTCAATGAGAGCCTGGCTCTTATGCAGTGCTGCCACTGAAAGTGCATGTTGAGGGGGCCAGATCTTCAGGAAGCGCAGCCAAGCTTTGAGAAGTCGTCCGAGAATCCCAGAGGGCCTGGTGTGGGTATGCCAGGAAACCCTAGAGACTGCTGAACTCATCAGGGCGATGCGTAAGCATGCCTCTTCCAGTAAGGCTAAGAACACCAGCTTCTGAGAGCCACCTATGTTTGGAACAACAAAATACATGAGCTTGAAATTTGATGCTCGTATAACTGACAAATTTGGAAGCTCACCACTGAACTCACCCTTCTAAATCTGAATCTGTCATCACCATGGAAACACATCTTGCAACACGATTAGTCCCACTTTCTATAATCTTGTGTTAAATCTGCATATTGATGCTATAAGTAACCTGGCAGGGTATCAATTCTGGGGAAAGATAACATCACTATTAGTAATGTGCTAGCAAAGTCAAAAAGTGCTGTGTTGTGTGTGTGTGTGTGTGTGTGTATATATGTCTGTCAGGTGAGTCTGGGAACGTGGGCGTGTTGCCACAGGGGATTCTGCCTCTCTCTGCCCCCAGTGCTCACTACATGTATATGTATATGTATATATGTATAGGTGTGTGTATATGTATGTATAGGTGTGTGTATATGTATGTATATATATATATATATATATATATTATATATATATATATATATATGTATATAGGTGTATATATGTATAGGTATATAGGTATATAGTTATATATATATACACACACACACACACATCAATTATACCGTGCAGCCAGCAAATGAGGGCAAATTCTTATGGAAGAAATATAACTGAAAGTGCCCTGAATCCTAAAAGAAGTACTGGTGATTTGCAAGCTTTTCAATGCTGTTTATAAAATACAAACCAAAAACCATACATATTCCTTGGGGGCTGGTCCTGTATTTACTAACAGTGTACCTTCATGAATTAATGCAATAGGCTTGTATTAGTTTCCCAAATTTCAGTGGTCTAATTGCACATTTCCTGCTATGGGTAGAAAAGGCATATCTTTGCAGTTCCAAGTACAGACTAATGTTTATGGAGTAAATAAGGATGCTCTTTTTATACAGCTGAAGCAGCGGCAGGGGTTCTGCATCCTTTGACAGTACACAACAGATACGTTTGTAGCAAGTGCAATCTTTCATCACTATGCCAAGAGATCCTGTTTAGCAATCCCATTCTGTCAGCATGGGTCTCAGATAGCAGATGTTATTTTTAATAGTTTGTCATTTTAATGTAAACTTGAATTTTTAATTTAAAAAAAAATACTAATTGAAACCCCTGATGAAATGCCCTTCATCATCATCAGCATCACCAACAGTGCCACTGAACAGCAACCAATGTCACTCATTTCAGTTATGTCATCAATTATGACATTTAAAAATGTACAGTTGTGCCTGACCAGTAATGGGTAGCTAATGTTTGGGATGCACACAGCTTTTTTCTTTGTAATGCAATTAATTTGCCATTATATTCCAGGTTATGTAGCATCTCTCTTATGTAAGACTAGACAACAAATCTCAAACAAAACAAAAACAAGCTTTCACTTGACATTTTTGGCAGCAGTTCTGAATTATAGATGCTAAAGATACAGAGGCAAAAGACGTTAGTGCACTTAATAGAATCAAATATATTTTTCAGAGCTCTTGAATGCTATACCAGATATTTGTGACATACAGTAGCTTATAGACTAGTAAAATCAGTGAACCTGTGAAAGAGTTGTTGGCTTAATAGTCGTGTTCATTTATAGTGCTGTGCATTTAAGGCACTGCAGCAGTCCAAGTTCTCATTCTGTATGGCTGGCATTAGCTTACACACTCCCACAGGAACACATTCCGCACTCTTGGGATACCCATCAGCCCTGCAGCCAAATTCCTGCCATGCTTTCCAGAACATAGTACTCTGCTTTCAAATACTCCCCCTGCAAAGCCAGGAGGACTTCAGAGCCAAACCCTACAAATTATTTCAAAGTCAGAGACAAAAAGCTGTCGTAGGTGGGCCTTGATCACCAGATGTGCTAAAGAACAGATTAACCTTGTACCAACACTGGGGCTTCACTGTAGTCTAAAGAAATTACATATACAGAAAGAGTGGAATGCTAAGAAATTGTATTAATGACACACCTGTGGAACTGTGAGTGAGGTTTTAGTTGATTTAGAGATGTATGATAAGGTATGGAAACATCAAAACACTGTATAGATAAAGTATTTTGTGCCAATACATGTACCACCATTTTGAAACATTTTAAACAATCTTTACATAGATTTATTTACACACAGGGATTGCTGCTTGAATGCTAGAAAACTTGCCAATAAATTTGCTTTCATTTTAAAATTTGAAGTTTTTTAGAAAACTAGGATTGGATCATGTCAGAAACATGGCTCTTGTCAATCAAAGCTCATTACTTTGTATGCCTGCTTTGCTGAAAGCTATACACTAATAAGCAAACAACAAAATATCAAGTGAAATAAAGTTGCATTCTGTTTGTTATTACGAAACATATGGGTATAGCATAAAGTGCAGAACTATTGCTTTAAACAGAAGTCTGACAAACAGACATTCATAATATTTTTCTGGTAGTATGTAAAGGGGATTACAAACAGATTATTTTGACAGAAGCTCAGTTTCACAAGAAGAGCTATTGTCTCCAGCCCAGACATAATACGTTTCAGATAACATCCTTTCATTCTTCTTGGATATTTATCAGTTTAAGCACAGTTTGTAAAATCAATGGTTTGTTTGATTGAATTGCTTAAGACCTCCAAGTTGCTAAGTGCATTCGACCAAATAAAGGGGCTTACAGTAATTAAAACACTTTTTTTATTAAACAAATTGAAGGCAAGTGAAACCAATACAAAAGTATGATAATGTCTTCTATATCCAGATGGAGTCAGGTTAGGTATTTCAAAATGTACCTTGTTTTCTTCATCTTCTTTTTCTGAGCATTTTGTTTTTAAGTGGTCAAAACGGCATTCACCAAATTCTTTCACTCTTCAAGTATACAGCAAAATCCAGAAATGTGCCAGAGGGTTTTGTGAACTCTTATCTTTCAGAATGAGCCCCTCAGGCATTTACCAGGGAAACATCAACCTGAAGTGAGTCGTGACCTGTGTATGTGTTAATCTATGGCTCGCTATAAAGGTTGCCATTGCCTAATCATGATTTAGGAGTGGGAGAAAAACACACAGGCGGCATCTACATCTTCTCTGGAAACCTTCTATATGAGGTCATGTTATGTAACTCTCCTTCACAAATATGTGAAGTTATCAAAAGAAAAAAGCACACCTTGCTCCTACAAGGAGCAAGATAACTTGGTGGGCATGTGGATCTGAACTGTTACTCCCATGAAGAGACCATGCAGACCTTTTCCACTGCAACCCACATATTTTATACATTTGAAAAATGAAGAATTAAATTCTTCTTGGTGATAACTCCTGGATAGAATGCTAGAAGATTCAATTAAGGGGTGGCTGTACTTAATTGTGAGGGTACAGAGATACAGAGCTGTTCATCAACATAATTTGATTTTAATAGATAAAACAGGCCTGGGAATGAGTTATTATAATTACAGATGGAATGTTTTATTACATTTTGATTTATTTCTGATTTCATTACTTAATTTGTAAATTATGATGCTAAATCTAGGTGTTGGGGAACGAAATCGTGTAATAATTAAAAAGATATATATATTGAACAGAAATGTCATTGTTTAATAAGTTTAATTTTGAATTATTTTAAACAAAAAGGCATTTGTCTATCTATCATTTTCTAAAAAGAAAAAAAGATTAATATACTGAACACTGTATGGTGTTCTCTGGTGGTCAAAGAGACTATTTTCTTCAGAAGTGCATGTTAATGTGAATGACAGTGCATGCAGGAAGAGACAAGGAGAGATACTGAAAAGCTGGGGAGGAAGACATGCATTATTCTGGCATGTTGATAATCAATGAAAGGATGTCAGACCTGGAAGTGGGTGGAAGTTAAGCACTGATGACTACAAAAGATGATGAGAGGGGATTGTGTTAAAGGATTTCCAAGGCCATTTTACAACCTACTCTGCCTGTACTGTTTTGCACTTCACAGATAATCTCTCTTGAGAAATGGATCCTGCTCGACTGACCTACACAGCAGGCAGTGGGGGGTTGGGGGTTTCTGTGCGTTATGGATGCTGCTCAGTGCTTAGTAAGGTATTCAGGCCACCGCAAGCCGCCAGAACAGCTTCAGTGTGCCTCGGCATAGTTCTACAAGTCTGTGGAACTCTACTGGAGGGATGGAACACCATTCTTCCAAATGATATTCCCTCATTTGGTGTTTTAATGATGGTGGTGGAGAGAGGGCTGGACCAATACATTGGTCCAAAATCTCCCATAGGTTTTCAATTGGGTTGAGATCTGGTGATTGAGAAGGCCATAGCATATGATTCACATAATTTTCACACTCATCAAACCATTCAGTGACCCCTCATGCCCCATGGATGTGGGCATTGTCATCCTGGAAGAGACCACTCATCAGGATAGAACAATTTCATTGTAGGATAAAGGTAATCACTCAGAATAACTTTGTATTGATTTGCAGTGACCCTTCCCTCTAAGGGGACAAATGGACCCAAACCATGCCAGGAAATATCCCCCCATAGCATACCACAGCCACTGGTCCCCCTCACGACAGGGTTCAAGCATTCAGGCCTGTACCGTTCTCTTGGTGTACGGCACACATACACTTGCCCACTTGTCAAGAATATGGTGAAAGATGACTCATCTGACCACATCACTTTTTTCCACATCTCCTTAAACCAGTGCCTATGGTTTTTGCACCACTGAACTCTCAAATGTGCATTCATCTTTGTAATGAGGGGTTTATGCACTGCAACCCCACTATAATGTCCCTCTATGTAGTTATCAACAGACTGTTCTTGCTGACACAGTCTGATCATGTCCTGCATTGACATTCTCAGTCACTTGAGGTATAGTTCTCTTCTGTTTATCACACTTATGCACAAGCATCACAGTCATCAAATGTGCGCTTACGACCAGAATTTCTGACCCTATTTATTGATGTATTTCCCATTAGATCTCAATGCAGATGTCACTTTAGACACAGTTCCTAATGAAACACTAGCCAGTTGAGCAGTCTTTGTGACTGAAGCTGCCATCCATGCCCCAATAATGAATACTTTTTCAAAGTCAGATCTTTCCTCTTGCCATCTTGGTACAAAATCAAGGTCAACTGGGCCTGTTCAACTTTTTTTATACGTACCACAGAGCATGAGAGTATGTTAATTTCATAATTGTATTATGTAGTACACCTCTATGGAAGCATCTGCATTCGTTATGCTTCTCCACTCATTTATTCAGGTTTTTTCCTTTAATTTGTCACCCATCTGTATATATACTGTATATACATTACATTTCCAAAAGTATGTGGACACCTGAACTTCACACCCACATGTTGTTGAAAATATAATTCCAAAACCATGGGTATTAATATGGAGTTGGATCCCCCTTTGCTGCTATAACAGCCTCCTCTCTTCTGGGAAGGCTTTCCAGTATATTTTGGAAAATGGTTGCAGGGATTCACTTCCATTCAGCCACAAGGGCATTAGTGAGGTTGGGCACTGATTTTAGGGGTAAGGTCTGGCTCACAGTCAGCATTCCAATTAATCCCAAGGGTGTTTGATGGGGTAGTGGTCAAGGCTCAGTCCAGGTCAGTCAATCTTCTTCCTCACCAAACTCAGCAAACCAATTATTTTTGGACATTGATTTGTGCATGGGGGCATTGTCATGCTGAAATAGGAAAGGGTCTTCCCCAAACTGTCACAAAAAATTGGAAGGGCACAGTTCTCTAGAATTAATTATATGCTGTAGCATTAAGATTTCCCCTCAATGGAGCTAAAGGGTCTAGCCCAAAAAAACAGCCCCTGACCACTATTCCTCTTCCACAAAATGTTACAGTTGGCACTATTTGGGCCAGTACAGTTGGCACTATGCATTCTGCCAAACCCAGATTTGTCTGTCAGACTGCCAGAGATTGAAGTATGATTTATCACTCCAGAAAACATGTTTCCACTGCTCCAGAGTCCAAAGATGGCATGCTTTACACCACTCCAGCCAATGCTTGGATTTGCGCATGGTGATCTTAGGCTTGAGTACGGCTACTCAGCCATGGAATCCCATTTCATGAAGCTCTTGATGAACCGGTATTGAGCTCACGTTGTTTCCAAAGGTAGTTTGGAACTCTCTAGTGATGATTGCAACCGATGACAGATTATTTTTACACACTACACGCTTCAGCACTCAGCAGTCCCATTCTGTAAGCTTGTGTGGCCTACCGCTTTGCGGATGAGCTGTTGTTCCTCCCATACATTTCCACATCACAACAACAGCACTTACAGTTGACTGGGGTAGCTCTAGCAGGGCACAAATCTGAACTGACTTATTGGATGAGGTTTCTCTGTACGGTTGTGGGGCTTATTTCCCTGGGCTGAATAAGCCCTGCCACCCGACAGGAGAGGAGCTCAGGCACCCGGGAGGATCTCAGAGTAGAGCTGTTGCTCCTCCGCATTGAAAGGGGGGGGGGGGGGGGTTCAGACACGTGTTAAGGATATCCTTATGGAACCTCCCTATGGAATTGTACAAGGAAGATCCACCAGGGAACATACCCAGCATCTGGTAATGTCTATGAGTTGCATACTTCAGGCAGTTATTGAATATAAAGGATTTGCAACCAAGGACTTGCAAGGACTTTATTTCAGACTATGTTAATCTGCCCCATTACTTTTGCTCTCCTAAAATTGGGGGACTATGTATATAAAGGGCAGCAATGTGGAGTGACAGGACAGAGATTGGAAAGCTGAGTCATGCAAGGGGAAATGTGCTGAGTATTACTGGGGTGGAAGAGTGGGTGTCCATCAGAGGTCAGAGGCAGTAGAGAGAGAGCAGAGAATGTTCTGGCAGATTAGATAGCTGGGATTGTCAGCAAGGCCACCAGGACAAAGGATGTATTTCATCAGGATGAAAGAGTAGGGGGGATTGAAGGGAGGATGAAACATGTGTGTATGTTCTTTTGTACATTTGTTTCCCTCATGAGGGTCAGGTGAACTCTCATTGTTTTACATTAGTGACGTAATCCTTGTTGATTGAAGGAAGCTTCAAGTGTAGATAAATGGAAAGAACAGTGGAGAGGGAAAGGCAGGTGTGACTTCCTGTTATGGTTCAGAGTGTGTCAAATGCAGGCATGTAGCCAAATGGGGTTCCCCGCAGAAATACAATTTTTTATTTGTGTGAAATTGAAGGTATTATTACATGGTCTGAAATAAACCCATGACTACACAAAATACATACATCACTCACTGTGGAATAAAATTGTCTTGTATTGTTTACTAAGGTGATTAATGGTATAGCATCATGCTAACTGTATAATTTCAGATCAGTAGCTACCTTTTAATGCATGCAAATGCCCTGGCTCCACTCTACTGTCTTCACTGACACACAGGTTGATTGTTGCAGCAAATAAAGTCTGTGCATCTTATTTGTAAGCTGGCTCTATGCCACCATGCATTGCTCTCACCTAGCTAGCTGGATATTGCACTGTAGAAATAGCTGGCTAGTGAAATTAATGTTTTGTTGCTAGCTATAGTAAATTGTTACTTGGTGATTAGCTAAAGTTTGACTGCATTTAGTATGGAAATTAAAACTTTGACTCGAGAATATTATTTGTTTTAGAACTGATTTAACAGATCAAATACATTTGAGGATACCAGTTTTCAGAGGTATGTAGTGAAAGTGCTATGTCAAGTTGATTTTGCAGGTATTTGTACTTTTCTGTGTATTTCCTATTACTGATACTCTTACTAAAGTAAATTCTTACATTTAAAATTTTACATTTTACTCCATAAAATGTTTCTTTCATTAAACGTTTCAGTAGATTAGGGCTTTGTTTTCTGTTCAGTGGTGTGTGTGTTGTCTTGAGCCTGTTGATTTGTACAGCAGAAGCACTGGGCCTCCATTAATACAGAGAGTGAAAACTATTGCTTCTTTTCCACCTAGATTAAAATTGTGGTTAGACACACATGCAATTATTTTACATAATGTTTACAAATTTGTTACAATAATGGCAGCCTATATATGATTTCAATTGCCAACTTCATATAGGCTATGTATCGCACCTAGCTATCTACTCTTATCTACAGAGATGTAAGGGTTCAGTGTGTGGCAAGGCAGTCTATGTAGCTTTAGCCAGAAAACATGTAAAGTATGTGAATACATATTTAATCTTGCTTGGCTGTTAAATGGTTCCAAATTAAATTATGTCTATTTAACACATAGGTAACTTGTACTTAAATAGTTTTTTGACCGGTTATTTTGAAACTATAACTCAATTCATTTTAAGGGGGAGTACTTTTCATTGAATGCATTTTGATTGAAGTTACAATACTTATTGAGTACTCTACCCATCTCTGCCATTTTTTACAAACACCATCTGTACCATTTCTTTCATCCATTTGAGAAACAAACCGATTATTTTTAAACAAGGTAAGATCGAGTTTTCTTTATTGAGCAATTGATGACACTCAGTGTGTTATTTAATATTTACCTTTGCAATGACATGAATAGAGATTATACAGAGTTGCTGCAATCTCTATGTGCTCTTCATCTAGCACCCTGAAATAGCTGTCTGGTTCTGGACCTTGTCCACAAAGTACACAGTGAATCCCTGACTCCGGAGAGGAAAATGTGACCAGAAACTGGGGGCTGGGGAGGATGTGTGCTGGGCTACGAAGAGGCTTTGTCAGGGTTGCAGGTTGACTGGCTGTGACTGCAGCACAGGGGGTGGGGCAGAAGCTGAATCTGTGCTGCCTGAGAAAGATTGATTGCGTCAGAAGCAATCTGGGTGACGTGATGAGATAAAGGGAAGTGAAGTCATTTCCTCATATGGAGAGGTGAAGGGTTGTAGATCCACCAAAATGGTCAGAGATAATCATTTACCGTGTCTTACAAAGTGAAACACAAGATGATGTATGATGTGCAGATTATGAAAAACACTTAGGAAATGTAGCTTGCTAAATAGCAAGCTAATCACAAAAGCCCAATACTGAACAAGTATATATTATTTTGAATGACCAGTTACCAAATTGCATATACATACACATCGTTCTTAAAATGTTTTGTAAATTGCACAATTGTACGTTTCATTTATAAGTCACAAATATCCCTAATGATCTTAATGTCTCCACCCAGTGACCATGCTCAATTATCCTTATATGGTGGCTTGGTACGTCTTATTTGGCTATTTGAATTGCTTTAAAATGGCAGTAAAACATTTCTGAATAATGCAATTGACATTGTAATAAAACATAAGGAACTATAATGGCGGAAAAGCAAGTAAAAAGTAAAAACAATCTTCTGAATGGGAAATTGAAGTGCTGTTGATAGAAAAGCAGGAAAGAGCACAACTGTTGTTTGGTCCCATCAGCAGTACTGTATCCAGTGAAACTATAAATATGTTGCTTGGCAAGCTGTGACAGGATGGGTCTGGGTAAACGGTATGGACTCATGACACAATCATCCTCGTGTGCAAGGAAATCTTCCCGGCCCCTAAAAATGCGCTCGCGGTATATCGCTCCTTTCGCGAGGTCTGCCAAAAGTGCTAGCGTAGCCATGAATGTCAGTATCCCTTGAATGTCAGTAGCTCACACGTTGGTTTTTATGGTCACGTCTATAATGAGTAAATATTTCACAACTGTAAAGCAATTTGCATGTTATTTCTCCTAGTTTCTAATGCTATCACGTGCCATTGATTTCAAACACTTTTCTGACTTTGTTGTGCAGTGCAGCTATTCATTCACACATTGATTCTCTTCTGTTGGTTTGACACAATATTTTAATGTCAGCTCAATTATTAATGTAAATGTTAATAATTATTCATATGTTTCAGGAGTCTTTTTATTATTTTACTGTGTTATCGATGTTATTACAACCCACATTAATGGCATGCAGCCTAAGTGTTAATGATATTTTTGGTACTGGAAGATTGACAGTATTATTCGCATATATGAACTGCAATCTGTGTTCAGTTATGCAGTCCATTGTTGGCCATATCGGCAGTGTACCTGTATGCAGTTAATCAGTGAATAAGAATCTATAATCAAGTGCCTACTTGAATGAGAGACATGGGAGACTGTCTCTACACAGACTGAAATACGCGTTTGTTAAATGCATGTAGCTGGTTCTTGTTATGTTAATTTTTAACAGTGACTACAGTTAAATGGAGTACATAAGGGGACACCATATGAGGAGGCACTACAGGGAGTTCATTTACAGGCAGCACTACTGATTCCAAGGGAATCCCATTTTCTGAGAAATGTGGATTCCCTGGGGTTTTGGTTATTATTGAATGCACAAACATGCAGTTGCATGCAGCATCAGATCACAATATCATTTCAGTGATTACTCTGTACATCGAGCACAGAACACACCGCCAACTTGCTTTTAACCGTTAATTAGGCAGGGCTAGGTCAGTTATTGAGTGAACCATTGGAATGCTAAAATGCATTTCAGATGTCTGGACCAGTTGGGTGGTACTGTAGCCTACAATTCAGCCCATAGAATGTCCGTGCATTTTTTATGGCATGCGACATAGACATATATCATTGATGTGACATAGACCTCACAAAGGACTTCACATGAAAGAGGTGTTGCCGATTATGTTGGAGATTAGAGTGGCACAATGTGCACAAAAGAGCAAGGACCAGTTGTCTCCAGGGCTGTTTCCTTTGGGAAGATACAACATCTTATCAAGGGTATGTATGACATTCAGTTATTTTAAATAGTGGTGTCATAAATGGCTGGTGTTTAAATATTGCGTAAACAAAAAATGACAGAAAAGAAACAAAAAGCTATGGTAAATTCAAACTAAATCCATTGTCTTCTTTCCGATCCCCTGGTTCACAGGTGTGGTACATACCAAGTTGAGACAGCAGGGGCAGCTGCATGGAGAGGCTGCCTGGAGGGGGTCTCTGCCCGCTGCCTCCTGCTCCTGCCCAGTCGGGGGACATACACCCTCCTGAGTAGTTCAGAGGAACCATTTATTACAGCTTTTAGCGCTGGCATATACATGGAAAATATATTTTGTTTGAGGGGGAAAATAAATATGAAAATGAAAAGACCATTCAGTCCCATCTTTGTTTTGATATCGTGTATAATGGTTTGTGGAGAAGCTCATAACATCGCCCCTCATAACACACTTTCTCTTCGGCCATGACAAAATTAGCAGTTAGCTGTGGTGCTAATGCACTGTTTTTAAAGGTAAAGAAAGGGGACGATCTGATTGCCAATGATGAAACCAAATCCTCACCACACCCACAGTTAATGTATACTGTAACTTTAGAACTGTGCTGCAGTTGCTCTAATGCTTGGGGTCACAAAATTAAGTTGCATACGCTCTAATTCGCCAGCACCCTGCATTAGGTCTAACTTCTGACAATTGTGCCTTGACTGCAAAAATAGAGCTCATAGTGTGGTATCATTATTTGATTGAGAAATTTCCATATAAAAACATTTGAACAGCACTATAAAAGGATTGACATGACACATACACAGGCTTCATTTGCAGACTGTGCTATGCAGCTTGACACAATCCCTTCATAACACATACATTAAAGATTTATTCATGCATTTCATGCAGTTAGTTTACTCATGTTTATTCTCCTTTTCATACAGCTAGTATTTGTTCAGAAACTGGAATGCTCCACCTTTCAAATGCAAGTTGAAGACCTTCAGCACCTATCTCATCTAGAGTGACTTGCATAAAAACACACATACAGGATTAGGCAATGGACAGTGCTGATGCTAAGCCATTAGGGTCGCACCTGATAGTGCTATTCAGTAGGCCTGGATAATGGTGCAACATCAATTTAGATGCCATAGTAGGTGAAAGAGGAACATGGTGATTGTAGTGTTATTAGGAAGGAAATGGGTTAGGGGGTTAAAGCCTTAGATTAAGCATAAGTGAATCTAGTAAAACCATGTTCAGAAATACTCAGTTCAGCATTAAGTGAGCCAAGATGCAGATTAAATTGGTGGGTTTTTGATCTGCAGCAGTAGATGGGCAGTGGCACCACTCTCCTTATTGTAGTGGGGCGCTCTACTTTATAGAGTGCAGTAGAGAAACTACATTATCAAGAGGATGGCCCCTTTAGGGATGGACAAAAAGGCAGTAGGTTCCCAGCGGAGTGGCCTGACAGGAGTATGTGGTTCGACAATAGATTGCTGGTAAGAGGGTGCTCTTCTGCTTTCTGCAGCATAGGCCAGGACAATAGATTGGTATCATATTCAGGCCACCACCAGTAGCCGGTGAAGGGAGATGAGGAGATGCGTGAGGAGTATGTTTTGGCTAACTGTAGATGAGATGAACAGCAGCATTCTGAATGAGCCGGAGGGCCCAGCTGGCACCTGCAGGGAGACCATAGCTATGTTTTGTAGACAAACACATATGCTGGTAACATGCCATTTAAAAACCATTAAAGACATTAAAAACCTAACCTAACACTTGTCTTCAGTTTGAGGTCATCAAATTATAACTGCTGTCACCTAACCTAATTCATGACTTTTTCAAAATGAGTAAAAATATTCTTCTGTCAATTCTGGAATTAAAAATAAAATAAAATAAAATTACAAACTGAACAATTCTCACCTAACTATTTTACCCTGGCAGTGTCTGTTGGTGCTGGATTGTTCTAGGGTGCCCATTGAAATTATTCAGTAAATTCAATTATTATTCATAATTAGTTTGCATGAATCCCATCACTTGCCTGAACACAGTAAATGTAGTATTTTTGTAATGGTAGGTGTTTCATGGAGTAAATAAACTGTTTGATGTTCTAACACTTAATGGAATCACAGCCAATATAAGTACTCGACATTGTTGTTGTAGTGTTACTGTAACTATTATCTAAACTTTTTGGAGGGCTCATGAATAATGCATGTGTTATATGGAACTGTAATTGAAATGCAGTAACATTAAAAGGCATGCCCCAAGCATATTTCCATTACACATAGAAATACACATGAAGTAATGACTGAATGAATGAATAAAATGATCCACAATTACATAAGAAATGGCGTGTGTTTACATGGGTGCCTGTGGTGCTAATAAGTATGAAACCATTTGCAAGATCTCAGCACAAAAACAAAATAAATAAATAAAATAACACATACTGAAGCTGAGCAAGAGGACTGCAAAGGTCATAGGCATGGTCTGGGAACCTTCAATTCACTTAAGCCATAACAGGACAATGTCAAAGGACATGGCTACCAACGTTGACAAAAAAAATGCAACTGTACACTATTAGTATGTATTATACCGAGTCATGACCTTTAGCCAATGCCTAGAAGGCTTCCTCTTCCAGATACATCTGACAGATTATGTTCTGTTGCACATCTGTTCTGTTTCACTACAAACAGGCACCTGTATTTGAAAGGAGACCAGTATGTCATTATGAAAGAGGTGATTTAAATTCAGATCGATGAGAACTACAGAAAAATATATATAATATTGATGTTTGTAAGGTTTATTTATTTACTATAATTTCATTTTAATGTATATTTTGTGGCCAGCCCATATTCGTTAAAATGTCATATGATGTTAGAACCTTATTGATGCTCTGGATGACATTTACTAAATTGCTGTGGTAATCCGTGACAGCACAGCTTTCAAAATATATATTGCAATATGTCTACTAACTGAAAACCCCATATTGTGCAACAGTAATGCAACTGTAGTCTTGAAAGGTATTCAGGTATAATCTTAGTATAATGTGCATCTGCATATAAACTTATATTTACTGTTACAATTTTAGAGTAATATCACAGTTTTATTTTGGTCAACTAGGAAAATCTTGAATAGAAAACAAAAAATGGCTTAAACTGCATGGCATTCAAATTGGCTGACATCCATATATTTATGTTCTGTAGATGAGTAGTTGAGAAAGTCGAATTGAATTACAGGGAGTGGTAGCAGTCATACCACCTTCCTCTGAAATGCAGCTACAGATAAACAGGATTGGACATGCACAGATCTTGGGAAAGCCTGTTTCCTGCTGGAAGTTATCCCTCCCCAGTAGGGGACAGTCTTCTCTCTGGACAAAAAAATATACTTCAGAGGGCATCGGGACCCAAACCAAGGTTGTCATAGAGTGAATACTTAAAGGGAAATACTAGATGTATGAAGTGTGCTGGCAAAATCTGGATTAATTCATCCCTCTTCATACATTTGATGTGTGCAAGGGGATGTAGTACATTGGTAGAGGTTTACCCTTACACCCCAGCCCCCCTCAGAGAGTACTCAGAGAGATTCTTGAAAGCTGCTATTATCTCTATAATTACCCTTCATCAATTGTAGAAGGGAAGAAAGATGACACTGTGCATCCATTTTATATTTGGAACAGTGTAACTAGTGCATAAAGCTTCCCTCATCTACTGATGTACCGTCAATGAGTGTATTGTAGGCTCGTAACAGCAAAGGTCAAAGTACAGTCCTCTGCCTCCTGGGTTATCATACGATGTAACTTGCAAGACTTGGGTTGTACATTTTATTAATGAGAACCAATTAATCGGGAACAACACTAAAATGTGCAGCATAGGGAAACTCCTCTCTCACCTCTATCGTTTAAATGGCTTTTCAGCAAACATGGCATTCTGTAAGAAGCATTCCATATTGAAATCTTGGGCCCCGACTTTGGTGACAATGCAAGTGCAAATGTGCCTGAATGCAAGTGTGATTGCTTGTTTCATCTTGCGCAAACGGAATATTTCTTGCCTGTGCAAGGTTTTGTAGTTACATGGTCTGTGGTAAACCTGTTTCCATGAACATGGGTTGGGCGGTGTAGTAGGGGGTGTGTCAACAAAAACATTTTGTGCTGTAGAAGTTTTGTGTTAAATGATGCATTTGCACTAATTACAGCAGGCATGTTCCAATATTTAAATTTCATAGTACGGTTATCTTGGCCAACTTTTTCACGATATACAATATTATCTCGCTAATTATTGAAATAATTTGAAAGCCTTGAAACAGTATTAAAACACATATCAATGACTTAAAATGCTAATTCATACCGATCAGAAAATAGCTCTTTGTAAAACATATAAAAATGTTAACATTTTGGCCATGCCAATAGTTTCAACAAAATAACGTAAAAGTGAACAAAATAGCATGCAGCTTATTGGAGCATACATTTTGGCCGGCTTTTAAGCACAACAACTGTGCAGCAAAAAAATGACGACATTAAAAAATTAAAAAAAAACCTGTGCAGCTTATTCATTATTTCCAAACTTCGATCCTAACTCTGACAGGGGAAAAGCTCTGTTGTTTCTGGCAACATTATCTCCTGATGTGCCAATGTATGATCTCTGCTTTCCACTATGGTACAATGAAAGTAAGAATAAGAACTGCTCCCCCTATGTCCATAGCTTGTGATTATGCTTCTCCAGTTTTATAGGCAGTCAACACTAAAATGTAACCGCCAGTTATTTTGGTAATGACTGCGATATAAATTGTCGACTAAATAAATGTTAATGTTTTTACGGAGTTATATAGTTATTTCGATGATTGTCCCGTCCCTAGTTTAAATCAATCCGGAACAGATTTAACTCAAATGCTGGAGCACTCTGCTATTTTTATAGCATTATAAATGGGCTGCACATATGAATGCATGAGCACATAACACAAAAGTTTGAAATGCAAGCTGTGATCAGTTATGCAGTCCAGTGCTGGCTATTCAGGCAATGCATCTGTATGAAGTTAATGGTTTAAGCTACTTGAATGAGAGATACAAGGGTGGTAGACCAGCTCTACACCCATCCAATAATGTAAGATGCATTTTAACATATTTGTTAAAATCGTGGCTACTTGCTCCATACTCTGATCCCAGAGCACACCATACTCTACTCATGGATTTGGTAGGCCTAGGTTAATGATTAAGTGCCTCTGTCTAATGTTAAGAATGTGTTTCAGATGTTTGGATGGGATGAGAGGCACATTAAAGTGAACCCTCAAAAAAGTGAGTGCATTTAGCCATACGCCTTGGATGTGACATTGACCTTACATTACAGGACTTTAATATGGTGAGAGGCAGAGGTGCATGTGATGATTGTGATGGAGATTACATGGAGTCATGAGAAAGCAGGGACTCGTTGGCTGATGAGCTGTTTCTCTAGTCAGTATGCCCTCATTTTATCAAGTGCATGTCTGAAATGAATTGAACTAAACGATTCAAAATATTGGCAGCAAAGAAACAATGAAGTTACTGTAAATTCAAACTAAATGTACCAACTTTTGTCCTGTCCTTTGGTTTGAAATAATGAAACCACACCCCCACCACACCCCCCAGTTATTCTTATCAAGCCAGCCTCTTTAACAACTGCACTGCTGTTGCGCTAACACCTAGAGTCACAAAATTACAGGAACTGAGTTGGACACAATTTGTTAGCTCCTTGCCTTGCACCACTAGCATTGTACGGGATGTAGTCTTAAAGTCCCTGTGCAGCCTCCCTTTTCTTACCTTTAAATTGTTCCTTTAGTTACTAGATTACAATATATGTGGATTTTTTCTACTTACTAGACTTCGAAAAGATAATAAACCTGCTTTGATGTGAAACATGAATTTCTTAATATAGCAGACTCAAGACTGGCTGAGCGTGTCAGTTCTGTCCTAATTATTTATGCATTCACTTTTGATTGACAGCCCGGGCCGCTCAATCCCACTGACCTGGATCAGTGCTCACTCCACGTAACATCAGTTGTTAGCTAGTTAACGTTAGCTAGTTATCATACGACCGTAATAATGGATAACGAGTACAGCAATAACAGAAATAGCATATAGGACCCTAACATTATAGGATAACCTACGTTAGCACATAACATTATCGATTGTTTTTTTTTTGTATTTTTGCGGCAGTAACGTTATAACAGTCTGGAGAATAAAGTAACATTACACTTGCCAGCTAACGTTATAAGTACAGCTCATTGCTACATTAGCAAAATTATCGATAGCCAGACAGCAAGTAAATTGGGGAGATGAGGATAGCGGTAACATTATACTTTGCAGGCTTGATTCGATTAATAGCAGAACGTCATCTAGCCCGAACGGATGCTTACCGGAACTGGTCCGTTCAACTGGCTTTGAACTTGGGAGCGCACACTACATAAACTAATAAACTAAAAATCTAATTCATTACATACATGTATGAAATACTTTTAAAATAAATGTGTAAGAAAACTTATAGTCTTTGGTCATAATATAGGCATTTTAAAATCATGATTTTGACTGCATAGGGTCTTTAAAGATAAAGCTCCATGGGCGACATAGCTCAGGAGGTAAGAGCGGTTGTCTGGCAGTCAGAGGGTTGCCGGTTCGATCCCCGCACTGGGCCTGTCGAAGTGTCCCTGAGCAAGACACCTAACCCCTAACTGCTCTGGTGGATGAGAGGCATCAATTGTAAAGCGCTTTGGATAAAAGCGCTATATAAATGCAGTCCATTTACCATGGTGCTACAACTGTATAACCCCAAAGGCTCATATGTGCTCAGTGCTTCTCCTTTTCATGACCTGGTTCTTCATGTCTCTCGTGAACTGATTTGCTTAGAAGTTTGCCTTGTTTCTGTAATTTATGAGTACTTTTAAGTGAGTTGATGAAGAATCTACTCCTTAATAGCATTCTGCTCTCTTGCTCTGGGAAAGCAAATCAGCTGATGCTTGAGGGTATCTGCAGACGTTATGCAATTGAAAGGCTTAATCCCTGCTGTCTTATGAATGGGACATACTTGAATAGTTAACAGCAGGATGCTGGAACCCAAACTAGTAGTCTAAACAAATTGAAGTTGAAATCCTCTTGATACGCTTTATAGTAAACATTTCAAAACAGGTTTTAGCTCAGAAACTCTCAATGAACAGCAAAGTAAATGTTCTGCTCTCTGACTTATTTAGGAGAAACACTTTTTGCGCTATGCCAACCTTATGTCGCCTATTTAAACATGTGGAATAAAACCACATGGACGAACAAGTTTTCCCAACTCAAAGACACTCATTTACTGGCATTAATGTTTTCGTGGACACAGCAGCGGCAGTGGGCCATACTTATATGAACACTGGTCTTTCATAAATAACATCCCTCCTTTGACAATGATTCATTTCCCATATCTTGCATATAATCACATGCCTAAATGTCAGCCCATTCCCCAACTGCATTGAACACAAAGGTGCCCTTCATACACCAAGTAGGCGAGCTTTCATTTCAAGTGTAAATTCAGTCAAAGTTGCAGATGTACATAATTCCAATTCGAGTTCTGCACTGGCATGAAATTGAAACCAGAACCCGGCCTGTACCTGAGACCTGATGCGAACAAGCCCAATGGGTACTGCCAAAGCTATAAGAATTCTGACAGCCCTCAGTCTGACTGGCTGCGTGCGTGTGTGTGTGTGTGTGTATGTGTGTGTTTCCTACCTGTAGGGGCCTCGTTAGTGCTGATGCACAACATCTACCTGCAGGTGGCTCGTTAGTACTGATGCAGAACACCTGGGGGAACCAGTGGCACACACCTGTATAAAGGCAGCTGACGTCAATCCCTTTTACTCTTACCTCTTCTTCAGTTATCCTGTGTGGTGTTTGATCATGTGACTTTGGTTATGCTATTTTGGTTCTATACTTTACAACACCTGACAGCACATGTTGAGTATCCAAACACTCCCTTCACCACTGATCCTACTGGCTTACACACTTCATTCCTTTTTGTATTAGTTAATTACTTTAAGTTCACCATTAAACCTTTACTTAAATTTCTTCAATCATGTCTCATCTTCCTCTTTTGTCAAAATAGATCATGGACCAGGGGGCAGTTGAGACACCAAATCGGTATTTTTTTTCCCAATCAGCTACTCAGAACAGACATAATATTAAATACTATGTTTTACATCTGTCCGTGTACTTAAAATATTAAGTCTCAAAGTATTAACCAATTTTAGAATTAATTAAAAAATGTTTTTAATTTATTATTTGTTCTCTGCCCATGTGTCTATACGTCATAGATTTGTGCCACTGACAAAGGGTAACTGATTATGACAAGTTCCTCACTGGCACATTGCCAAATGATTCTCAGTGTCATTTTCTACCTGTGATGATTCATAGGAAAAACATGTATTACCATATTTCCATGGCCCATTTTAGAATCTCATAAAATCTCTGTACATGAAAAGGTAAATTATCCAGATTAGGTCATTATGATGATTATTATGCTCCCAGACAGGACTGAAAAAATCATGAATAATATAAAATAAAAGCCCTTTATGTGATTGGAAGCCTCGGTGGGCTACGGAGTCTTAAACAGAAAGATGACATCATGATTTAGAGGATGCCTCAGCATGAGTCAGATCAGTCCTGGGTTAATGGAGTACTGGGTCCATTTAACTTATTATCATAAAGTATCCATGCAAATGACAGGCACTCTGAATGCCTTCCTTGCTGTTAATAGCATGAAATGCTGTCTATGTGCAGCTTCGGCAATGCAGTTCAAAAGCACTGGAAGCCTGGGGATAAGCCCGCAGAGCTCTGCACCTGGAGGAATGAGACAAAGAGAGAATTACAGGGTTGGTGTAAGATTAAACACGGATTTCCAATCACAGTGAGTGATTCATATCTGGGTGATTTGCTTTGAAACGTCAGTACCCAAAGTTCACCTTGCACTTTGTCCCGATAATGGAGTCATTCATGAGACGCGGCTTGAGACAGTGGGATCAAGATTGGGTTGAATGGAGAGGCAGCCTGCAATCACCGCAGGGCCGTATTCCCAACCGGTAGGCTCGGTTTATCTGAACTGAATCCAGCTTCTTGCCTCTCGGGGGGGAAAGAGGGGTTAGCGCAAAGTGACTTGAGTAACATCAGTCGTTAAACCAATGTTTGGAAGAAATTTCATTGCAAAATCGAAAGAATCCTCCAGTGTGGTGAAAGAGCCAGTGTCTGATATGGCAAAGCATTGACAGTCAGGGGTGTAGCACAAAATTCTGGGCCCTATACATAAACAGTCTCTGTGGGCCCCCTTCCTCTCTTGATCCATGTCTCTCATGCATCATTCCAGGCTTTTTGAGGGGCCTCCCCCCATTTGGGCCCTGGGTAGTCAGTCCCACTTTTCCCCCCACTACGACATCCCTGCTGACAGTCACTCATTTCACAAAAGAAGTGAAGAAGTGATTTTGTCTTTGGCAATAATTAGTAAGCTAAACAAGAAACACAATGCAGTACAGCATGGTGCAAGCGGCAAACAATATAGTTAATCATAATAATTTATTTGAGCAAAGCCGATATGCTAACAATACTTAATATGGAACTTGATATGGCGCTACTATGTAAACCTCATTTGTGTTCAGTGCAGTTAAGAGTGAAGATGCTTATAATTTAGTTTAATTTAATAAAGTGGCCAATGTATGCTTTATCTGTGCTCTCACTTACTCATGGCCATGCCAGGACATTTTCTTCATTTGTTTGTAAAGAGCATGTCAGGACCTGACTGGGACCTCTCATTGCAACACTGCAAAGTTTTGTTTCCAATGTGTAAAAAGAACATGTTGGTACAGGTAGAGGTAGAGATCATGGTAATTTGAAATGAAACTGGAATGGGGGTGGGGACATGGAGAGTGTGTGTGTGTGTGTGTGCGTGTATGTGTGTAAGAAGGGGGCGGTGGAGTGATTACTAAGAATATAGTTCCAGAACTTTTCCGGGGTGGGTGTCAACCTCAGATATGTGAAATGGCCTCAAGAGATTATGGTTATGATCAGGTATTGAAATACTTTTTGATTTTCAAAACTGCATGCTCAGTTCCAAAAAGGTAATAGTAACAACGGTTGGTCTTAACATGGTCATATTTTTCTGGTTCACAGAATGTTCCATTAATCCCTCTGTGTGCATGAGCTGGGACCAACTGCACATCTTTGTACACAGATGAATATGAACACAGGCTTCATTAACCTGATGTAGTACTGTCATCGTTCCTTGCTTTTTAGAGGCGGGCAGAAACACTAACAGATAGAGAGATGAAAACCGATGGTCCATGCAGCGGGACACAGCATCTTGATATTCTTGGCAGAAGCTTTTTCGTATTGAAGGTTTAAAGCCCAGATGGCTTAGGTTTGAGTGGAAATGGAAGCAACATTCATTTCAGTGGTTTCATCACATTATGGTTGGCTGTCACTGACATTAATAAAATATAAGAAAAACATTACAAGAAACATGCTGAAGATAAATTAATACATACATTTATTTATTTATTTTCAAAATAAAAATTCAATAGATATTTTCTGTACAGAAATTATTTTTCATTTTAATATCAGGACTGAATCCCAGGACTGTTTTATTATTATTTAATATGGTGTTGCTTCACATTCATTTTACAGGGTTTACTGTGATCATTTTTAAAAATTAAATGGCACTTTCTTTTGGTCTTTCGTGCTTTCCATTGAATCCATGCCTCAGTGTGACAAATAGGTCAGTAACTACTCAGTAATCTGTTTGTGCTGGTGACAATTCAAGCATATACAGACAAATCGGCTAATGAAACTTTTGTTTCTTCATTTAGTTCTTCATTAAATTAATTGCCTGCACTACGTGACACCTACACAAATGAAAATAAAGACATTTTATTTCAGACATATATTGAACTCTCTTGGCCATTTATAAAAAAAAGAATATAAGAAGGATATAAAGACATAAGGAGGGCAGAACATTTCATGCATTTAGGTAAATATGATTCGAAATGCACAAATCAATAGCACTACTGCATGCAAGTGAACACATGAGAATATAGATGATATTTAGCCCCCAAAGGTCACCTGTATTTCCATGACCAATAATTCAATTTGTGTGACATCTGCTAATACATTTCTAATTGCATTAGGAAATTCTATAACATGGAACCATATTGTTGTATTAAAAAGAATAGCACAAAAAACATAACTCCTGACATTGCAAGTGACCTTTTGGGAGGGAATGTGAATCAGGTCATGAAGACATATTGGAAATATGGGAATTCAACACTTTTTGTGTCTAGACTTCATTTCTACAACACTCTATGGTTTTGTATAGCTCAGTATATTCAGTTTGAACATCACATTTAAAAGCTGTGACCACTGCTATTGAATAGTAACCATAGACTTCATCCATATGTAACCTGCCAGAGACCTTTGCCAGATACTGTATGACATGTATCAGTTGCAGACAGTATGTACATGTACTTTGCTAAATACAGTATGACATGTATCGGAAGGAAAGTTCAAACTGAACTGTTTCACTTGGTCAGGGCCCCATTTCCCTAAACCATCATAATGCTATGCTCATCGTAAGGACTCTCAGGAGATGCATCATTAATATTCAGGCTTTTCCCAAAACGGTCTTAAGTACCAACATTGCACTTAAACTTTTGTAACTTAGTGAGTGCCCCAGACCACTCGTACAGTGACTAAGTGCATTGCTAGCTCATTTTCTGGCCCTCTGAGTCCTCATATGGAAGAACAAGCACAAAACAGAAATAATGTTGATCCTCACTCTCTTGAACCCTCATGATTAAGGTATTAGATGCACTTCATTGAGAGATTTTCATTTCATGCATTCTTTTATTCTTTTGTGCAGCTTTTTTTTTTCCATAATGGTTAGGTGTCTGAGTTATTTCCTTTTCTGCTGCCTTTTATAGGGTACGCATATTTGGTTAATTCTTGTCACTTAATTATACAATGTCATGTGAATTCATGTATTGCAGCGATTACTATGATTTCCAATAGATACGCACATTTGTTGGTAAAATATTTGTTGAAATGGGAGAGACCATGTTCAACCAACTGAGATGAAGCAAATGTACAAGTGGGCTGTGAACAAAATGCAGCACTCTAATTAAAATAGTAGTTAAAATAAAAAAGATCCGTTTCATGGTTTATTTGGTTGTTGTAAGAAACAGTGCTCTGGTCAGTGGTGCTAGTGTGGGTTGACACTCTGAGCCATACACAGTGGCAGGCTATACTAGGATTCATTTTAATTGTTTGTTTAATGAGCCAGAAATTCTATTAATGCATTGGCCTAAAAGGCTACTAAAGAAAAATCTTAATTGAAACATTGGTGTTCCTCATGCAGATCGGGATTGCAAGAAGAACATCAGAAGAACACAATTTAACAGTTCAGATTTTTTGTTTGTTAAATATGAATTACTGAGTTTTAGATTGTCCATTGGTAGCTGCTGTAGTTTCAGAGATTCAACATGTTCAAATATTGAGTCCACAGCTAAAAATGAGGTTGATCCTCTTAAAAGCAAAAAAAAAAAAACAACAAAATCTAATCATGGTGACCTTAACATAATTTAGTAGGGGGTTCCCCGGTGTCCTGGTCAAATCCCAGATCTGGCTTTCGCAAAACTTGCCACTAAAAATCATCCCCAGATTTAATTGGCTAAATAAATGTTCTCTCCATGTCCACCTTCGCTAATGTGTGGTGAGCGTTCTGGTGCAAAATGGCTGCCGTGCATCACCCAGGTGGGTGCTACACATTGGTGGTGGGTGAGGTGAGTTCCCCTTCACTGTAAAGCACTTTGAGCATCTGGAAAAGTGCTATATAAATGTAATTAATAATAATAAAATTAATAATAGTAGTCATCATGTTGACTGCGTAGTCATTCCTCAGCAACAAAAAAGATAAACTCTTATCTGCTGTCAGGTTTTTCATCTGATTTGAAAGACTTCTAGGTTGGGGTGAGGGAATGGATGAATTTTGGCCAATGTTGTGCTTAAATTTGAAATTTCTCCTAACTTGCAGAACTTTATGAAAATGTCACTGAAAGGTCACTAAGGTGATGAAAAAAGTGTAACTTTAATTGGCTATACTAACTGAGGAAGCACATTGTGGTTAGAATCTGAACAGTAGTCTCTCCCAGCTGCAAATAACAGAAAACTGAGACTGCCTTCCCATTATACAGTCTGAATGACATGTGTGTGCATGTGTGTTTGAGGTATTTGGAGTATAATGTGTATAAACTATCATGGTTGTTTTTTATTTGTTTTACTCTTGGACCCAATGACAGTGTTTGACAAGCATTTAAAAAATGCAGCCTTTCAATCCACACCCCTTTGTTATGGAATCCCTGAAAAGAACTGAGCCAACAATCACAGTTGTAAGCAGAAAACAAGAGAGTGACTGGGCTCTTCACATATAAGATCATGTGGATATTATTTACAGAACCACGGTAGAGTGAAAAGGAACAGCGTGGACTCACTGTGATTGGCTTGTTTTCTACTACGCTCAAGTAAGACATCCTAATGACTGATATCAGTGCCAGCTGCAGCCAAGAGCAAGCATGTACTTGTGCGTCTACTCAAGATTCCACGTTGTTATTCTGGAAGTGTTGCGCAACGTGTTTTAAAAAGGTAATTCCAGAGTTCTCCCAGCCTTATATTTAAGACTGAACATTTGTTGGTGAGGTCATGGTGAGGTGAACACTGATAATATACCCATTGTGTGATACTGTCTTTTCAATTAGAAAAGACACAGTACATTAGTTGTGGTAAAACAATCTTGAATCACAGTAGATTGATCAATCCTGAAAACAACAAATGTATTTAATTATTTTTGTAAACTTATGAATGATTGAATTTTTTCTGCAGGAGAAACTGTACATGTATGATTTAATGAGGTCCCTTCTTCACAGGCAGCCTTCACAGTGACAACTTTCCACCACTGTTGTTATGCAACTTCTAAAAGTGGTTTCAGAGTCACAGCTTGGCACTGCAAAGAAAACATTTGGGGAGCCAATTAGCAGCTAGTAGCAGTTTTAGAACTTCATGCAGAGGCTAATAAGCCCTCTACGTTTTGGGGGGGGGGGGGGGGGGGAAGAACGTTGTCACTGTGGCTCTGCTGTCCCCAACATTTTTTCCACACATGATAAAGAACATCTCCCAGCTGTCATTACATCCCAAACACTCTGCACGACACACAACAGGACAGCGGTGATGACGTGTCTGTTTAACAAGGCTGTTCTTGAACGCGTCCTGCCGTTCCCCACTCAACACACACACACACACACACACACACACATCACTTCTCACTCAGAGGCACACCCCTCCCCCCAGTTGTTCCCCAGCATGCACAGGGAAGGGGGCTGGGGGGCCTGGTGTCATGAGTAAACACTAAAGGTTAGGGTACCAATTTCACATTAAATATCAAGGCCACTGGTAATTACGGTGCAGTACTGTCAGGTTCCAAATGGGCCATGGGATATCTCTTCCATCTAACCTTGGGAATCTCCGAAATTGCTTGTACGTGAGGGTTTGTGACTCAGAAGAGAGATGATAGTTGTGTGCAGTCGCTAATTATATAGTTACCTCTGAGTTGGTTGTAATTGCATGTCAGAAGAGGCATCTTGTTTCAAAAACAAACTGTCTGAAAACGAAATAGATTCTTCTGAGGGATGATCCTGGTGCCCCCTGGCAAATTCAGCCCCCGGGTTCCTTACACAAGAGGAAAGCAATCTCCTCTGTAATTGGTCAAACCGGAGATGTGCTGTCTGAATCCAATTAAATGCTTTTTTTTTTTTTTGCTTGACTATGCCCATCCAATATTTTGTTTATTGTGATCCACTGAAAAAGTCTTCTGTGTTTAACATGCTGCATGACATGGTAAACACTCATTTTGCCATGGTGCTGCTGTGGACTGGCACAGTGAGTGGTGTGGAGCCGCCGTTTACATAGTTTCTTTACTTTGTGGGCGGTGCTCGGTGTGCAAACACTGGGCGAATTTTCCAGGGTTGGCATTTGATCCCCGAGCTGAAGAGCCACAGGGGGGGATCTGGACGCGTAGTGGAGGGAGTGTCGTTTGGCTCGACTGCAGGTCACTGGCTGCAGCCTCGCCGGGGAACGGCGCTCTTATCAGCGCTCTCGCGCTCTGCTGTCAGCAGGCGATAGCGCGCAACGACACACGGACCCCCGCGCCGAGCCCAAGGCCTCGGCGAGCTCCACTGACCCGCTGAGAGGCCGCTACCTCTTGCCCCTAATCGTTAATTCGCGCACCTCTCCTCCGGAAGAGGAGTGCTTCCAGGCTGTCACGTCGAGGCACTTTCTGCCAGGTTTCCCGTGGCGTCTGGCTGAGATTTCAGCGCTGGGTGACTGTCATGCGCGCGTGGCGGTGCATCTGAGCCCCGGCTGCGGAACAGCGAGAGATACAGTGCGAGAGATGGGAGCGAATGACGTGGACCCAGGCCAGCGACTCACAGCACGGATTAGGAACGCTTGCGGGTTGTGATCGTAGCGTCTCTGGGTCGCATGAGCTGCCTTGTCTGGTATCAGAGCCAAAAGTTTAACTTCATTTTACTTATTTTACTGTCATCTAAGTCAAGTCAATGAACTGAGCCCTTATTGGTGATGACAAGCCAGAGCTCATCTTGATGATTGTGCTTGACACAAGAAATAAGTAACTGTGGTCAAAATCTCAATTTGCACAGTAAATTTGGAGTTCCTTTAAAATGTTCTGCCTGTATTTGTGCCATTGCATCCATCGATGGCTTTTTATTATATAAAGCCCTAGGAATTCGTTTTTTTGAAAGGTGCAAAATACCTGTTAAATAGTAATAACAATAACAAGAATAATAAACAATGTCGCATTTGTTAAAAGAACACAGATTGTGCCAGTAAGTATAGCATTTTAACCCTTTCTGTGACACCCCCTTTTTTAACACAAGCCTTTTAATAACATGCCAAAAATGAAATGGTTCCTATTCTTGAAACATTATGACTGCAGGCGTAATCTTCTCTGGTCTGGTCTCTTCTGAAAGGTAAGCCTTGGGAGTTTGTTTTCTTAGAGTCAGAATTACTCTTGATATCACTGAAATGAAGTTAGAGAAACTCAAACACAGTGGAAGTGTTTTTTTCTCACCTAAAAGATTATTTATTTGAGTGGATACAGATCATTGTAACAGTGCCTGGTTTAGAAACACAATTCACAACTCTGGTAAAATCCTGGTTCAAAACGGATGACAATACCACCAAAGATGAGCATTTTGCATTTTTTCATGCTATGTCTAGGCAGGTTTCCAAAAAAAGTCATTTGGAGACTCCCAAAGGACATCTGGAAGCCAAATGATACATATACATATATATATATATATATATATATATATATATATATATATATATATATATATATATATATATATATATATATGGGCAACATGGTGGTGCAGTGGGTAGCTTTGTCACCTCACATGTCCTGGGTTCGAATCCGGCCTGGGTCTTTATGTGTGGAGTTTGCATGTTCTCCCCGTGTCCGTGTGGGTTTCCTCTGGGTACTTCCATTTCCTCCCACAGTAGAAAGTCATGCAGGCAGGTTAAATGGAGACCCTAAATTTGCTGTAGGTATGAGTTTGTGAGTGAATGGTGTGTGTGCTCTGCGACAGATTGGTGGGCTGTCCAGGGTGTATTCCATATATATATATATATATATATATATATATATATATATATATTCCCCCCGCATGTGCTTCCTATTTGGGGGTTCATCCTTGGTTTTTGCTCTTTTCTGCTACTCTTTAAATCATCTTTGTGACAGTTTTCTGTAAAAAGCACAAATAAAATATATTTGATAAATCCTATTGAAAAGCAAAGAGTTGAAAAGCAAAACAAGAAAAAAAAATCCATATAAAGTATTGTTCACAGAATATGCAATGTTTGATTTGGGCTTGTTGTAAACTTGTCTAAAATATATTGTTACTTATATTCTTACAATAGTTATATTAATACAGTTCATTTTCACTGAATTTTAGGGCTTTTAAAAACGTGGGAAATCTACAGTATGTCACTCCCATATGTACTGTACTAGACCATGGTAGACATCTCCTATGAAATGAAATATTGTTTTTCATTATGGGCCAAAGAATATCTCATCACATCTCCTCTCATTGCTCTAATAAATTATGGTGTAGCATGTAGGGGAGAGGGGGCACAGTGCTTCAGCACTAGCAGTTTTGTGCTGAACATCACCAAGGCACACCATACATTCAACAGATGCATCTCACATGCATGTGTGTGTGTGTGTGTCTGTGGTAGTGCATGTGTACAGTGTGTGTGTGTGTGCGTGCACGGGGGTGTGTAATTCTGTAAATGTTTTGCTCACTTCACTATTTCCTCACTTCAATAATACTTTTCAGTACTGTAGGTATTCCCACCAGGTGCCCATTCAAACATACAAAACAGGGTAAGTCTGTGTCAAGCCAGCTACATTTTTTACTGATTAATTTGAATGGTTGTCTGAGATTTCTTTTTGCATTAGTCCATACACATAGTAACCGTTTCTATGATTTCCCTGGTGACCAGTCATGGTCATGAGACCGTGTGAGTCATGACCAGCTGGGTTTAGGTGTCCTCTAAGCAAAAGCAAACACTGTAATGTAACAGTTTAACCATAACCACCATTTATTTACATACAGGGCTTCACCATGGCAGCTGTTCTTCAAAGGAACGTACCATATACAGTATTTATTCATTATTCATATTAGATTTTCTGCTGACAATGCAGAATAAAATTTGTTTTAAATTCCTCTTTTTTTACAGTGTCTTTTTTCACTTAAAAAAAATCTTCTTGGAATCAATTTTTGCTGTATGTATATGTGCATATAAAATATATTTTTATGTGTTGCTTTGGGGTCTGCAGTTTTTTGTTGAACTGTGAACTGAGAACATAATTTCTTCATGCGCTCTCTTGGTGCACCTTAAAAACAACAGCTTTAAAATGCAAAAGAGGTAAGCAACTTTAGTAGTTTTATAGAGCAAATAACTGTTTTCCTGAATTGAACCTTAAGGTTGAAACAGGTTACATACAGAGATTCTGCTGGAAACAATAGAAGATGATAGCTTAAACACATGTTGAGGAATTATGGAGGGCTGTGAACAGGAAGCAACAATTTTGGTGACACAATAGCACATGAGGGGAAAGAGGTTTCAGGAATTGTGTGCACGTCCTGTAGGAGGGGCTTACTTGAGGAAGTGACAAAGGGTTAGGGGGCAAAGGAAAATGAAATGACACACAGTGTGCAAATAAATGACATAGCTTCCCAAGGTAAACACCCAGGTAAGGTCACCGTGGTGAAATGTTAGACTGAGGTTTGACAGTTGCACTGATATTTCTGTGTGTGTGCGTGTACGTGCGTGTGTATGCGTGTGTCTGTGTGTGTGTTTACTTAGTGTCTATTATAGCACATGTGCATATGTGTAGAGCTTACCCACAGGTTGATAAGATTTCATTGTTACATAAGTTGTGTGTACAATGAGTGACCTGACACGTTTCACAATTGGGTGAGAAGTAACAGCAGTTCTACTGGATACTGATAGTTAGGTGCTTCTTGTTAGTCCATTATGTTGGCTTTTGGCAACATTTAACTGTTTATTTTTTATCTCGAACATATTATCCACATCAAACGTGATGCTGAACATGTTTCATCAGAACTTTCTATCATGATAAAAATCACAGGCATGCAGTTTTAACAGTTTCAAATGAAACGGGCCCCGACCAGCAGAGGGGGCCCGAAAGCCCACAAGAATTTAAAAAAAATGTTAATAGTAAGAGCAGCAAATTAAGCGCACCGCATGCCAAAGGTGAATAGGCTAGTTTATCTTTTGGACGAGTCCAATATGAAGCTCACTAGTCTGTCCGGTGAGTGATCAGTCTACCTTAAAAAAAATAGGCGGGGTTAGGTTAAGATGACACATGTCTGATCCAATATCTAGCCACAAAACAAGTTTTCACAGCAACATAAATCCCCTCACTATTTCAGAAAATTACCCAACTGTGTTTTTTTTTCACAGCTCTGCCCTCAGTGTATGGGGAGCTCCATGCATGTTATATTTTATAGGTCTTTCAAATCTGTTGTAGCCTTTGCTAAAATTTGGCCATTCTTATTAAAATTCCTGAATCACATTTGCTCCAGGCTGTTTAATTTCTTAAAGTCTTTCTTTAACAATTTTTTTTAATTAATAAAAAGATTTGTTCCTCACAGCAAGTATCACAAAAGCTATGGAACCACATTGCCTGCACACAATGGACATTTGATGTTTTTTTAAAACACAGCTTTTCAAAATTCCAGTTGTGAATGGTTGAAGGTACAGACACAAACCTTTTATGTTTTGTTAATGAGGCTCCATGTTTAATCTTAAAGGGATATTTCACTTTGGTATAAGTTATTTTGTGTAACCTATCCCAGAGTATTTGCATGCATAAACAATAGCAACACCGGCTGTCTTTGCTCACAGTATCACCTTTTCTCTCTGTTGTCAGGCTCCAAACTCCCATTCATCTTTGGTTCCTTGCCGAAATTAGTTATTTTAAAACACAAACAAAAATATCTGTTTTTGTGAGCTGATAAGCTGTTTTCAGGTTTTGGCTAGTTATAAATAGTGCAAATGTTTTCAGACTACTGCATAGTTTTTTCAGACTACTAAGCCATAGTTTGATTTACTTTGTGATGACTAAGGATACATCACATAGAAAAGACACATTTTTTTGATATTTTAACTAAGTCATAAAAATATAAAAAATGCATCAGTTCTCAAAAGGGAGACATTTTCGCATTAGTGCTCTATCAACCTTCGTAGCTACTTTTCTATTCAACTGCTCATTTCGGTGAGGTCCTGAAAATGGATGGGAGTGAATTGTAAGTGAATTGGGAGCCTGATAACAGAGGAACAGCAATGCTGGGAACGGTCAGCAGGGACAGCTAATTGCTAGTATTCATGCTATGAAAATACAATGGGGTAGGCCCCACAGAATTGCTTTTGTTGTACCAAAGTTAAGTATACCTTTAAGCATTAGGTGGTGTTGAAATTTTTGTGTTCTGTAGGCCTATATAGGCAAGTGGCTAGTGGGCAGTGGAGAAGACAGGGCCTCATGATAAAATTTTGAAATTGGCCCTCATGGGCCACAGAACATCCCTGCTAAAAATGAACCCACAGCTGGTAGGTGCTCGCAAGAGGAACCCGTTCCTCACTTTTAAGTCCCTCACAAACCTCAAGTGCTATACTGGCTAAATTTGTGTACCGCTTAAGTATGATGCCAACATGCACATGCAAAATTTCAACCACCAATCATGACTAGCAGCAGCAGTACATTAAGTGATTATGTGAATAGAACCTGAATGTGAGTGCTAGGCTATATAATGACTTAATTGCTTAACTGCTTTAACTTTGTAGAACTATAAAGTGGTGACATCCAATTATAAAGCTTGACATCCATACATGTGCACCATTATAAAATGAAATTGTAACATATCAGAGGCTGATATTATGGTAGCTGTGATATGATATATTACCATGTATAGTAAAATATACACACAACTAATGTAAAAACCAACCTTATTATAATTTTTGGAGACAGCTCCAGCTGGTGTACATGTGCCTCTGTTGTTAGCTGTAGGAGGTAGTTAGAGAAATGACAGTTCTTAGAATCATAAAAAAAACCATGGGAATTCTTGAAAGCAGTGGCAAGGAAACAAACTGGCTGCGATCAATCATGACATCAGTCTCAAGTCAGTACCAGTGCCGCTAAATGAAATGCTGCTACTGAATCTGAATAAGCATTTCAACTACAGTTCAACCCAGCATATTGTCAATCGTTCAAACAAAATCATGTTCAAAATCATGTACACGGCTATTGGAATTTGCTGTTTGATGTTTACATAATACAGTCTAGGTGATGTTCCTCTCGGTTTAAGCAATAAAGCACAAGCATATTGCAGTTCTAATGTCTGGTTTTGGAATCTTATTCCATGACAACAACAAAAAATTGGCTGTGGAAGGGAAGCATATTTTAGATTAAATTCAAGTCAGATTTTCAGAAGCTGCTGCACACTCACGGCATGATATTGCCATAAAATGCATGGAATAAATTTCAGCTTGGCTTACAAAAAGATAATAAAAACTGGCTTTCATTCCTGCCTGATGAAGCTGCTAATGACACACATTGATAATGAAGGCAAATGGAGCATAGGTTCACAGTCTGCAGTTTCTAAATCTGCAAGTTCACAAATCTGGTGGTGGAATGATGTGCAGGTCCAAGTCATGGTTTATCTCTCAGCTTATTGTATGCCATGGATGTAGGATTCTGACAACTTAAAATCTCAATGAAAGAAAAGAAAGCTGTTTATGAAAATCGGGCTAACTGTGGATATGACTGAAGAAAGTTTCCTGTTATAAGGCTATGGCACAAAACAACAAATACACTGTATGATTTAACTGAAGAAAAACCTGAATAGGGAACACAAAATGCATGGAAAAAGCACATTTTGTAGCTTGCTGTTTCTTCAAGCCTGTCTCGGGGCACTACAGGGATCTACAAATAATGTGCAACTCTCACAGTTTCCTCTCTCTGTTTACGGTGTGGCAGGCAGGTACAGTCCTGGGGGTTCTGGGAATCTCAGTTTAAAAAGATGTCATTCTTTAAAATCCCAGCAAGCTGTGGCAGGGATGAATACTTTGGCGGAGACTCAAACCACAGGATACTGCACTTCAGTGAATGTCCCGCGCTATGTGTTTACACCCTTGTAGGATTCCACTTTTAAAGCATGCAAACTCACTGTGTCACTGTAGCTGTGAGAGGGACAGCATGCCAGTTAGCTTCTCAGTCCCAAAGCGGCTGGAGTCTTGACTGAACTCCTTACTGATTTCAAATTTGTCATCTTTGAACTGCCTTTGTGCCTGATTAAAACTAGGATGACAGTACCCTGGGCTCTGGTAGTACTAGGATGGCAGTACCTTGGGCTCTGGCTGTACTTGGATGGAAGTACCTTGGACTGTGGTAATAGTAGGATGGCAGTATCTTATGCTCTGGTAATACTTGGATGGCAGTACCTTGGGCTCTGGTAGGACTTGGATGGCATTATCTTGAGCTAGGGAATGACTTGGATAACATTACCTTGGGCATTGCCAGTTGTTGCACATTATTTGTATATAATCATATATTTAAATGGCAGTGCCACAATAAGTTACTCAACCTGTTCTCTGACAAAGTTTTCTAGCACACAGCTGCTCTGCTAGCTGTTACGCTTCATGTGGTTTAACATCAAACACCTTTAATTCACCTTTGTGTAAGGTAATGGTTTGTCATGGACAGAGTTTACCAGCACTGTTCACAGCAGTAGAAAGCTGAAAGGAGACAGGTGCTAGACTAAAATGGATGGAGTGAGCTAGTGCATATATATTTCAATACAATGAAGTACTACAAAATTCTCAGAATGTATTTATTTATTTAATAAAACTCTGTCAAGGAAACATGAGGTCAGACAAAAAGGAATGTATCAATATTAGTTTTATTTTTTACATAATGTATGTCTATGTGTATTTAATGTGCAGAACTTTAGAATGCATTAAATAAACTGATTGTATAGCACATACCTATTAGGATTGTATGCTGCTTTATGCTATTATTTTTGAATAGATATGTACATTTTGTCCCCTTCAAATTATCTGGTATATAAATTTTCAGAATTCTGACCTTAAAACAGAACATTGTGGGGCTGCCTGACACCCTCAGACCTATCCAGGCCATGGTGCTCTCCCATGATGCTTGCTCGTCTGCGGCTACATTCTGATAGGGCACTTGCAGGCATTATTATATAGCCCATACAAATTTATCCCCTCCCACACCTCACCCCCATTTCTTTCACTGACTTTTTTACTGTAGTCATCATCTGTTTCAGTGATAAAGGTGCACTTTGCTGTCAACCTGAACCCACCCCCCCCCCCCCCCCCAATGAAGGTACTCTCTTTTAGTCTCTTCTAGACATGAAGTGATAGACTGAGCAGCCCTCTCTGGTTGGACCAGTAGATTCACTCAGCCTACCAGTGATGACTCTAGTGGTACAGATCGGCTAGGACTGTATCTGTTCTGCTTGATCTTCAGTCTGCACCCCTCGAATTAGCAACTGCCTTTTCTTTCAATCATGGTAACATTACTAACTGTATGTGATTGAAATACAAAATAAAATGAATATAAAATTGTTGACTGGCTTGCACTGCTCTAATGGCTCTTTGACACATGCACTTCCTTTGTTAAATGAGATCATGTGATGCAAGGGAAATGATGTTCTCATCTCTAGAGTAGAATACCTTTCTGAAAGAGGCCAAAACATTCAAACATTTTTGTGAAACAGTGAAATGATGTTGTATGTGATGTTGTATTCCATGAACACATGCTGCACATGAACATAGTTACAATACAGGAAATGTGCCTGAAAACCAAGTGTTTGCTCATATTTAAAGTTTTTGTTTCAACTGAAGAAATAAGATGGTTAGCACAAGGCAGCAGAATAACAAACTTGTAATCATTCAAACTTTGCCCGTTGCAAGGAAATAAGCGAGCAATAAAGGCATTCGACTTGACAGATAGCACCTAATGTGTGACTCATACTGAAACTACTGCAATGAGGATATCAGTGAGCAGCTAGCAGCTCTAATGCAGTGACTGTTTTGTTTACTCTGCTGTTACCATGGTGATGGCAGCCTGTTTGTCCTCACCCCATAATGATATCCCACGTTCAGATCTTTGTTCTCAACATAGAAAATGGCTTACGCATAAAAGCAAAGATGCTAATTATTATTCTTTTTCTGCTTTGTCTGTGGATACAAAAACAACATCAATAATAATAATAATAATAATAATAATAATAATAATAATAAATCGGCATTGACATTGCAGGCTGCTATTGCCCATGTAAATGCGTTGCTCTTGAAATTGCTGGAGAAAGATATGTTGCTGCTGTGATGGTATTGTTACTTTATAATTGGAATTTACTAGTGATTTGAGAATTCAGATTTCAGTGTGTGCATTGATAAATATAATTACCTCAGAATAAAAATAACAGTGAGGGTATATAATATAATCAGTGTGAGTGTGAGTCATTCGGTGTTATGTGTTCACAGAAGAAGGAAGCAGGAAGCAGAACAACCATCTTTACAATTTGTGGAGGTGCAAGTATTGCAATTTTTCTGTTGAGTGATTAGCAGTTTTACACACTTTGTTGGCTAGTGAATGGGTCCTTTTATATGCAATTTGAAACAAGTGACTGCAGATTAAAATGAAAAACTCATCACTTATAAACTGTCTCTCATGCACTTAATCATGTGCATTAACCAGTTATGCTAAAAATCACACATTGACGCTCCTTAAGGAAATTCATGCTTGTAAATTAATAGGTTCCACATATGTCTCACTGTTTTACTTAATTGGCCAAGGAAAAAGAGGAATCCCTAAATACAGAATACACATTGGATTACCGCTTATTATCACTTCTGGTTTATTGAACTGGATCATGCTATTTTTTTTTTTTTTTTTTTTTTTTCTTGGAGGGGGGGTGGTCATGTTAAATATTTTCTTCAGAAGTGCTGCTGGCAGACCTGGTTGTCCGACAACCTGCAAGGTAAAACGCAATCCACCAATACCCACATACCTCCCCCTCCCCCAACAAACACACACACACACCCTTCACCTTTTAACCTGGAGTGATTCTAATTCAGCAGCCAATCACACAGGCATTTCAGTCAGCTGCCAGTGAGAAGCGGCCCAGAGACAGGGAGAAACACGTCTTCCTTTTATCATTTAAACTGCGCAATTCCACACATTTGGCCAGATCCAGATCACCAATAATAGAGCTGTTCTGCTGAAACATTACAACAACACAGATTCCTGTGATACCTGGTAGATTTAGGACTTGATAAAAGATAAGCTCTGGAGACTAATTGTTAAGGTTGCAAGGACAGTGATTACTGGGACATTAACCTACTGCTATGGTGGGGCCGGGGTGTGGGTTGGGCGGGGGAGAGGAGTTAAAGAAAACAAGAAATTGGAGGAGGGCAATTGTAGTTTGAGTACACATTGCAAACAGGGATTTTGTGCCGCATTTTAGGACGGACAACAGGGTGTTTACTGTTAGTAGGCCAGTGCTTAGTATCAAGACCATCTAATACATTCAGTCTGTCATTGAATACATAGACAGGGATACCGTAAGGGAGTCGGGGGGTTAAATAATAAAAAAGGGCCCTGACTGTCACGGACCCTCAAGAAATATTAGAACATAGAATCTTCTGGGGTGCTGCGGCCCAATGTGCGATGTTCTCATGGAGCTTAAAATCCCTGGTGGCACCCTTGTTTATAGGTAACCTTTTTACATTTATGTTTCATAAGATGAATCATTGTTGTTTATTCAAATGGAAGCTGAAGACTGGTCACATTGGGAAATAAGTTACTCATCAAGTAGGCATGGCTACAATTTCTTAAGGAGGTGTATCTTTGAATGCTAATTAACTATGTGTCAACACAATTACAGAACAAAAATCACTAGCAATTAAAGAATTATAGACAGAATTTTTGCTTTTCAGATAAAGAAATCCTAGTTTCAGTTTTGAATAGAGCATGCTAAATTGTTTTCCATCATATCTGTTTTTAGGGCTATAAATTGATATGGTTTCTTTTCATTTGTCTTTCAAAGAAAAAAAATCTAATTGAGGAACTGTACCAAGTGACCACCTTCTCTGATAAGACTCAATACAGCACAATATGTTCAAAGAGGCACTTGCTGTACATCAAAGCATGTGAAGAAATCTTCCATATTCAGTCAAACACACACACACACACATTAAAGGGATACAAGAGCAAGAATACATTGGCAAAGAATATTTTCTTTCACCTTCAAAATACCAGATTCCTCTGGTCACTGTGACCTCATTGACTCCCTCTCCCCTGCCCCATCCCCAAGCATCAGCACATTCAGTCTTACATTTCATGGTCAGTTAGGGTAACTGTTTACATCACTGCTTAATAAAAGCCTTCTTTTAAAGGAAGACTATGGTTTACCCAGACAGTTGCTAAAATTACTAAAGTACTTAACATTCCATGTCCTTAAATTATGCCTATAGTGTGGTGTGGTGGAAAGAACATCAACCACTGAATAATCTCCTCTGTGTGAAACAATGACCAATGACCTGTCCTCCAGATTTTCCCGGCAGATTACGATCATACTGATTCTTTTCTTATTAAATACCAGACCATAATGCATTTGGTTTAGTGCAAAGTCTTTCTTCCTTGTTCTGTAGAATAAATATGTTCACTCCATCACTTCTTGAAAATAACAACTGAAAAAGTTTGACATCTTTTCGATGAAAATCATAGTATCCACCAGGTATGAGATAAATGGTGTTTTTCAATTATTTAAATTGGATTTAATTCTGCTTTATCGCATAGCAAGTTAATCACCAATAAAAGTAATGAATGTAATGTTGTAAAAAGTCATAAAATATCTAGTTGCTCAGACAAAAGGTTCAACAAGAATGAAATGTTTCAGCTGACCGTTCCTAGGAATTCTCCCACAGGCAATGTAAATTTAACAGCAGCCATTACTGGTCATTATTTAATTGGAAGCAAAACGTAAAGCAAATAGAATGGATTATCTCTTCTAAGAGTGTAATGGACTGACTGAACCTTTTTTTTTACAAACGAAAAACAGAATATATCTTTTTCTCTCATTTCATTTTCTCTCTTTGATGCAACATTAACCAGTATGTTTTATATTTGTGTATGACTTCTTAATTACTTCTTAATTGATGCAACTCATCCTCAGCAACTTTCCCGGCTGAACTAATAGGCAAATTCCGCATTGTGCAATAAATTGGTATGATTCAGTCACAGTAGAATGTATTTTGCTACAAGGAATTACAAAGAAAGAACCAACAAAAATAAATCAATCCCCTTAAACCCAAACAGTACAGATTATTCAAGGTCACCAGTAGCCAATAATCACCTCCCACTGCAATGCACCCTGACATAGCTCTAATTTATAGAATGCCAAAAAAGAATTAATATTGATTTTTCTTTTCTTTTTTCAGAGTGATTGATGTAACTGAATTGATTTCTAATCAATTATTTTATTTTCATTTTATTTATGATTGAATATTTTTAATCTTGTCTAGGAATGCAATGCATCTTTATTAGATATACAAAAAAGATGGATTATTTGGAATAAGTTCTTGATTGCGTGTAGTTATCCCAGTAAGCATAATAAGTATATATATATATATATATATATATATATATATATATATATATATATATTTTTTTTTTTTTTTACAAAGTTTTACCACAATGACCAGAAACTGAGAAATGTTTGACATCAATTACAAGCCAGAGCAACTTTTCTTCAATTCTTCATGTTTACTTTACTGGAAATGCTAATTCCATGTGGTCAACACTATGCCAATGAATGCTTTTCTTGTTAATGGAATAACATTTCACCACAGTGGTACTCATCTGCACTGATTGTAATGACAATTTTGACGCTTGAGCATTTTAAAGTGGTTTCACTCAGAAAATCTCTAAAGGCCTCTCTCAAACAGGATCTTGTGCTGATTGCATAATGTTATCAGCTCATGCATTGTAAAATCTATTGAATGCTATATGTATACAGTACGGACATCTTTAGCCTGGTGTAGTGTTGCCATAGTAAGTTACCAACCATTGTAGCAGATTCATAATATCTATCTATGACCGTGAACTAACTGAGCCATATCATGAAAACCACTTAGCAGCTTCAGCATCAGAATATCAAATATGGTAACATGATAATGTTAAATCATGCCTTTCTTTCATATACTTCCTATTAGGCTGGTATGGCTGGACTTCAAATTGATGTAAAAACATTGCAGAACTCTGGCAGTTATCTAGCATCAGTCGAACACGTTTCATTGCTGCTTTCATTGTCCTTGTCTAGTAAATGCAAGGCCAGTGCTAGTTAATATGTCTGAGCTGTGAAATGGGCAGGGCCATTTCAATCCCAAGTCCAGTTTTCCTTTGTGTCCCTTCCACAGTCACAAAGTATTAAACATAATAAGCCAAATGCCCAGCTTGTTTCCCTGTATGTTTCAGTATGTTTCAATTGTGCATAAGACTGGAAAACCACAAAAGGCATATTCATTTTATTTGTAATTGTTCATTAAAATGTTCTGCTGGGTGATTCCTAGCCACTGTTCAGAAAACAAATTGTATAATTATCGAATGACACATTGGCACAACACAATGGCACAATGACACTTGTGAGGTCAGCCAATGGTGTCTAAAGATACAAGTTGCAATGAAAGATCACTTGGTTCTTAACGTTTTTCAAATGACAGCCCTAAACAAAATAAAGTACATGTCTGGGTTATCTGTCAGCCAATAATACTATAGCATTCCAGGAATGAAGAATATGCTTCAAAGACAGGTTCCTTACACAACCTGTGAGCACTCCCCCACTCTGCTAAAAGATACTGATGTGTCAATGACACAGTCACGACCCCCACTTGACCAAGCCTCAAACAGCATGCATTAGCTCCGCAATAATTAAAAAGAATTTACTTAAAAAGCTGTTGTTTGGAAGTCATAACAAAATCTTGCACTGAAAACATTGTTTTACTCGTCATTCAGGTTGACATATTTTGGGAGCTATGTTTTGGATCATTACGTCATTTGAAAGTACACACGTGGTATTTAAACAGCAGTGGTGTGTTGTCTGGCATTTCCTCTGGTTTGAAGACATCTCAGCAAGTGTTGAGCATGTCTGACTCTAAAAATACTACATCGTCAATTCTATCTCAGCATGTTAAATTTCTATGAAATGACGATCAGTGCCGGCTTTGCCATTCCAATGACATCAACATATGGCTAAATATGATGCTGAAGAGCTACAAATATGCCTACAGATGAGAGCTACAAAAGAGACTCAGTTCTCCAGAGGTTAGCACTAGAACATGCTGCTGGCTAAAACAAAGAGGTTCTGTTTCAAACTGTTGTTTATCTCAGCTCTCTTTAATTCCTGAATGTGGTGGTTTATTTTTGTGTACATTAACTTAATCATATATCCGGTCCTATTGTTGAAAGGGTGACCCTTTCAGAAGTCTTCCCACATATTTAGGAAGTATTTTTAGATCTAAAAACATGGTATGCAGAAAGCAAAATCAAACATAGCATCACCCAAGCAGCCAAATAGTTATAGTGCAAATGAATGCTGTCATTGGAATGTCACATTTACATAGTGTGTTAATAAATAAATAAATAAATAAATAAAACATTTTCCTCCAATACAAATTTGCTCAGATACACTGTAACATGGGTTCACCCCTGTGAAGGTCATGGCAACAATTTTTCAAGTTATCAAAATCTCTTCACATACATCTGTACCTCCAGACAATGTAACATTAGACGTGAAATAGCTGCACTACAATGTTATTAAATAGGACTTGAGTATTGTGACCATCCGTGTGGCTACTTATTCCAGAGCAATGAAAAAATGGGCACTTCATTCTGAGATCCTTTTAGGTGAATGTGGCTTTGTCATAGCTTCTGTCATTCAACTATTTCCTCTTTTTTTTAAACAGGAAGTATCTATATATCTATTTATTTTCATAATTTATTTTGTACTTGTTTTGTGGTATGTGGATGACTGCTTGTGTAAACATCACAAATTCATTCAACTGAATTTCAAGTCAGGTAGTCTTTGGGGCTGTATGCATTTCTAAGTGTTGTATGCATTTGTAGCACACCTCAGAAAACATATATGCCACAGAGGGCACAAACGCTTACTTTGCACTGATGACAGGATGTGACTAATACCAGGAAATGCAGATGCATATTTCAAGTTGCAACACATTCATGTCTGCATTGTACCATACACCCTGAACACTTCTAATATTGCAAAATGCAAATGACTACATTTGAAATGTGCCCTGTTATATCCTCTTACTTTCACATAACAGTCCATGAAATAATTTGAGAATATATTCCTAAACCCGTTTTAGCTGCCAGTGGTTTATGGCATTATTTTGTAACCACAACCTGGTTTATGTTGCTTGGTAACATAGTGCATGTGTTTTTTTTCTTATGTACAGTAATGCATTGAGCACAATCTGTAATAAATAAGTAAATAATTAAATAAAGGGGAATTATGATCAATGAAATCTACAATAAAGATAGCCTAAATGCGTATGATGGTTAAATAGTTCTATTAAGCCTGGACTATATTACATAATGAGTATGTCTGTAAAATACTCACATGGCGCATTCATTTTACGATGTAAGAACGATGCATTCATCTGAGCCATTCATCATAATGGTAATTTAAATAATAAATATACACACCATGCATTGACAATTGTATTTTTAAATAATAATAATAATAATAATAATAATAATAATAATCCTAAAACTCTTTCACATTTTGATATAATTATGATTGCGCTGCTGGCCATTATAACAGTTGTTCAGCTGAATGTACATTTCAAAGTAACTATTTAAGTCCAGCAATAGTCTACTCAGGAGTTACTGTCTGCTCCATGTTACACACAATAGCAATTAGAAGCATCGATAATGAAAAGCGTCGTGGCCTGTTATATGCAAACAAGTATGTAGCCCTACATTGGTATTTTCATTTGGTGTTCTGTCAGACCGTGCATAGGTGCCTCTCTACTATGGTCAGTCGTCCTGTACGTTTGAGTCATATGCGATGTGGCACTTGGCTCCCCCAGTGGAATTTTACAGCATCAGAAAAACAAGACACAAACACGACAAGAGAAACAATTTTTTTTTTTTTCGCAAGCGAACCAATCACGTTATCTGTATCTTTCTGGAAACCATAATTCACAACTTTGATAAGATGCACATATATCAAAATTCGGTGAAATAGTAGGCTATCATTTATTCTTGTTTGCAACTAACTCTATTCAATTGTCAAACGGACAACGCCAACTTCAGTTAAATAAATGAGCAACAACTTGCTTAACTGAACAAGCTGTTTATTCTTCACAGTTTCCTAGATTGCATTACTACCTTTACAAACTGTAACTTAAACTGCTAATAATGTGCTTCCAAAAAAAGATGAAAACTTCTGCTACGCTCAGAAGCGCTCTCTTTGACGTCTGACCGCAGAATGAGACCAACGAATGGGTACAGCCACAGAACGTAGCAGGCGCAACACATATATATACTATTCTAAAAATAGAAAACGTGTTGTCCAATGAGCACGGCGGAGCTTTAAGTCAAATTTACCAATTGTACAACGAGACAGAACGATTGTATGTCATGAGACGTTTGTGATTGGTCAAAGGTGATATCATAGGCGCGCGGGCAACCACGTTCGATATTATTGGTCGGCTCTCCAGCAGCGTAATGTTGTCACGAGTGGGGAGGTTGGCTGCAAGGTTTGAATAGGGAAGTTTACAGAGAGCCAGGTCTTGCAGTTAGTTCAGTGTTTGCAAATAGAGTGGCAACAGTGGGAGAATAGCGGTTCGGGAAACGGGAAGCAAAACAACATTTAATTGATGTGCAGTTGCATGTGGAAAATACACCAAGTTCACTTGCTGTAAAAAATACAGACATTTGAAATCGCCTGCATCTTTTTGATATATAGCCTGTAGATAGTTACATCTGGGATTAAAATGGATGTTCTACCTATGTGCAGCATCTTTCAAGAGCTTCAGATCGTTCATGACACGGGGTATTTTTCTGCTTTACCATCCCTTGAAGAGTACTGGCAGCAGGTAATAATCTTTTCCAAACATTTTCACAAACTTGAAACTGCTGTTGAGCGGGGTTCAAAACAGCATAAACCAATACCAGTGAGCCTGCTGTTCTGATTGGCCGTGTAACCAAACCGAACGCACTGCTTTCTAAACCTGAGTTTTTTTTTAGTTTTTTTGTTGCTGCCAATATAATTCACTAACTAGCTCTAATGATAGCAAATATTCGTTAAGAAAACTTTTGGCAATCCAGTGATATGTATACTTATTCAAAAACTAGCCGTGCCGACTTGGTATGGGACTTGACAGGTTGACTTCGCAAATGTCTTTCAATCTCTTGCTCTCTGTTATCTCGCTCTTCGGGTACGTTACCTACAGGTCTCGTCTTGCACATAGGATATTTTAAAGCCAGTTAGCTTGCTGTGGGAAATGATAGGCTAAGTGCGAATATTCTATTAAGATGATGCATATCAATAACAGGCTGTCGTTTACTTCTATACAAATGACAGGTATTGCTACTGTCAAAGGTCAATTAAACAATAAACGAGTAATAATACGTGCATAACATAGCATCCGAACAAGTCGTCATGTGCTTATAAAAAGTCAGATCTACCTAACGATGAATAACCTACGTGTTCACTTAACACTATTCGTCTCGACAAATTGAGGTCGTGACGCAACGGTATTTCAAATTGTTTTGCTTTGATTTGAAATGGCTACAAAGAATTTGAAGGTACGCAAGTTCGAGTGTATCGCTATCTGAATAAGATCCTGTTCTTATGGTAACAAGTCATATTTTATGTAATATGATTTAATTACTTAAAACAGTAAGTGCGTGAGATAGAAGTCTGATTATGTGCATCATCTTCATATAACCAATCCACAGATAAGTTCTGCTAAAATTAAATTTTACCAAATTAAACCAAATTTAACAGTTTGGTATTAAACGTAGCTGGACTTAAACGGCGCAGGGTCAGTGAGCGAGACTGTAAATCTTCGCGTGCATGCTCCGTTTGTATCCATTTTTCCTTCATATAGAATGTTGCAGTTGGTACGTGATTGAAATGGATCTAAGTAGTTTCCTTCAGGCATTTGAGCTTTGGGCACGGAGCCAACTTCTGCTGCCATCTCGGACATTTAAAGCGCTTCAGAGAGACGCTCTGCTGTGTATAATAATTTAACGATGTTTTTAACATTTATTTTGGACCGATTGTTGAAGTTTAACAGAAATGTCCAAGACCAGCCGTCGAAACCAACACAGAGACTTTTATTTGAAGCTATGTGCCTCATTTGTTTCGCATTTTCATCACTAGATTTGTGTATCGGTATTGAGTGTAGTTCGTGTCAGGGGAATGACCTACTAGTGTGTGGACGACTCGATGTTGCTGTAGCTGGAAAATACGGGGCAAGAGTGTGGAAAAACGGGTTTAACTTCTGCCAAGGGATACATGTTCCTCTTTTCTGATGTTTTCAACAAGGTCTTATCATTATATAGGCTAGTCAAGGTTTGAATGGTGAATGTTGTCAAAGCTCTCGGGCTATTTTCCAGAAAGAGTGACATGGACAGACAGAGAGAAGTTGTGGAGGTGTTGAATTGCATGCCACCCTGCGTGTGTTAGGAAACGGCTTTGCCCGAATGAAGCTTAGAGGAAGTTAAGTGGCTTCTTTTCTGAGAAAATGAGTCACCTCGCAGTATTCTATAGCTCACTCTCTTGCAATGTGGAGTTAATATGAGGGCTTTGAGATACGTGTTTTATAAATGAATGCATTCAAAGCTGTTGGCAGTAATTACTCATCATCCCCTCATAAAGCTCTTTAGAGGGCTTACATTTTATCATTGCTCTTGAAAGTATTTTTTTGTATGTGTGTGCCTGATTTATTAATAAGTAAATTAGTTCATTAATATTATGGAAATGGATTGTCATAGGACAGGCCTCATTGCTACACTGCTTACATTGGGCGAAGGATTTTAACTGTCAGCCATGCTGTAATGTTATTACTCTCTGCATCCTGGTGACCTCAGGGATTTCATGTCAAACTGAAAGTAACTCTGTAATTCTGTTTCATTCATGGTTGGGTTTTGCTTTTGTTTTGTGTCAGACGTGTCTGGAGTTGGAGCGGTATCTTCAGAGCGAGCCGTACGTCTCTCCCCCGGACATCAAGTTCGACAGCCAGGAGGACCTCTGGAGCAAACTCATCTTGGCTTGCGGAGACAAAGGGGAGTCCAATCCAAAGATCCCGTACATAAAAGAAGAGGACAATCAGGACAGCCAAATTTTGGAGACCAACAGTGTGAACTCTGACGCCAGCAGCGAAGCATCGGACAGCTCCGAGGAGCTCTCCCCGACGCACAGCTTTACCTCCAATCCCCTGAACGCCGTTCTGGTCAATTCCGGACACTTGAGCTCTTCAATCATCAGCACTCCACCGTCCTCTCCAGAAATCGGCACAGAGTCCTCCATTCCACCGGTCTGGAGTGGCGTGCCGGCGGAATTGCACTTGCCGGGCAAAATCAGAGTCGGTGGCATTGGAAAGACAGCGGACAAGACCGGCATGGCCAACGGGGAGGCCTCGCCAGACGGGAGGAGGCGTGTGCACCGGTGTCATTTCAACGGATGCCGGAAGGTTTACACGAAGAGTTCCCACCTGAAAGCACATCAGCGCACACATACAGGTGAGTGGGCTGCCACTCGCACATGTTCAAACACCAGTGGGTTTGCCCCTATGTTTCTGTTGTCATAACATTGCGTAAGTCTTGGGAATGAGTCCACAGCAACCAGCAGTGACATCACACGTGCTTCAGCAGCTTGCCTGTAATCAACAGATGCCCCTAGTGTCGAATAGCACACATCGTAGCTTTTTATTTTTTTATTTGCTTATGAGTCAACATGCAAATTGGTGTCGAATGGTTTTTTAAATTTTTTTATTTTTTTAAATTGCTCCCTTTTTAAATGTAATATTTGAACATAACTTCATAAGCCCATAGTTTGAATATTTGTTTTGCATGACTGGATTCCTAAATGGTGACCTAATCTACTTGGAATTTGACTGTGTGCAGCTGGGGGAGGGGTGCTTCATTTGGATCAAGGGATGCAGTTCGTCAAAACAGATTGTGTTTCAGCATGGGGGAAGCAGAGCCACTGATTCAGAATCCAAAACTGCTCTTCTCAGTCAAACATTTTTAGATTAATTTGTGTGAATTGCATGGATTGCTTTCATGGTGAACTCTGACCTCCCCAACAGTCTGTTTACATCTGCGCCAGGCATTAGGGGATCTTCTGCATTCCTTGAATTCTTTGTATTTATGAACTGCGTAACACGTCAATGGAATTTGGTCCTCAAATTACCCTCTCTTGTACTATAATTTTACTTCCCCCCCCCCCCCCCCCCCCCCAGTTAGGCCTTATTTGTCTGTCATATAACACTGCTTTTATGTTCATGAATGTTTTTATTGAAATGTGTGGTAATTACTTAAGAGAAACCACCTTAAAAGATGTTGTATTCTAGAAAACCATTAAAGTTTGACGTTCTGTTTTAGGTGAAAAGCCGTACAGGTGCTCTTGGGAAGGCTGCGAGTGGCGTTTTGCACGGAGCGATGAGTTGACCCGGCACTTCAGGAAGCACACGGGGGCAAAGCCGTTTAAATGCAGTCACTGTGACAGGTAGGCAGACATCCCTTTGTCTTTGTACTGTGCACTTTCATACATTTTACTCAGCCGTACCCTCTCTTAACGTTGTGAAACATTCAGAGATCACAGATCAATTGAACATGTTCATCACGATTCAGCTTAAGTGGACTGAATGGCCTCATCTTTTTAAAATTTTTAAAAATGTTTAAGTGCCAATGTGTGAATAGTGGTATTTGACTTTATTTCACTGCAGTTTTTAAAACATTTTTTCAGTATTTGTAAAAACTGAAGGCCCAGTCACTCTTATAACAGGAACATGAAAAATTTTGATGGACTATTGAGCACCGATGTCCTTCACATGTGCTTAAACGGTTGACCTTTTTTAGATGTAACAACTTAAATTTCTCCGTCCCTTGTTCTCTTCTGTCGCTCCTCCTCTGTGCAGGTGTTTCTCCCGGTCTGACCATTTGGCTCTGCATATGAAGAGACACATCTGAGCGGGTCAGAAAACGGTCGAGGGGAAAGTCATGCCTCCTGCCCAGATTCAAGGTTGACGTGCCCTGAGTGGAGGGGGGGAGTGTGTCCCAGCCAAAGCGTGCCATTTTGCACCATCCTCAGTGCCTGCAGGATCTCTTTGAAGAAGCTGTCGTGAAGGTTGTTGAAAAAAAAAAAAAAGATATAAAAAAACAAAAAAAAAAACACAAAATGGTGTATGAAGCAGAAAAGCGCGAGGGGGAGATATTTTTTAAAAAATGAAAGAGAGGAAAATGTGTGTGTATGGTGCATGATGTTCTTGGACACTTGCGTTGGTACTGAACCTGTCCGGCCTCCGAGACGTCTTTTTTTTGCGAGCCAGCGAGCGAGCGAGCGCGTGCTCGGAGAATGCTTGGCCTGGCGGAAGTCCTTGTGCGCGACGAGGTACCAGCGGCGCTTTGGGCTGAGTGCTGGAGAGGAACAAGTCCCTGTGTTTGTTCCCTTGTGGTCGTGAGTAGAAACCCAGTCTGCGTGTTGGTGAGTGCAGCAGTGAGCATGGACCTGGTGGGGCGGGGGAGGTTACTGTCAAGCACCTCCTGTAAAGGAAGGCGGATGGGGGAGAGGGGGAGACCCGGATTCTGACTTGGGTGAAATTGGCGGCCCCCCATCCTAACGAAGGCGACCCGTTCCTGAATGAGAGGGGCTTTTTTTGGTGTTTGGTGCAGCTACTAAATGTGCAATGTGTTACGTAGCCTGTCTCACAGGCTACAAAGCTCATTTGTAGTCCATTGTATAAGCTGTGTGCTTAGAGATATAACACAACTATAACTTCAGTATAATAGACCGGTGTTGCATGGTTCTAGGGTTTGTACACTTCCTGTTGTCTGTAATCAGGACTGCAAATAGATTCCAATAAAGTGCAGCTACATGCAATGGGTAATTGTTACAATATTGTACATAAAGCCTTGAGTATTTTTTATTTTATTTTATTTTTTTGTTTGGAAAAAACCACTATGGCTTAGCAGCTGATTTGCTCATGAAGCATTTTTCTTTCACTTATTTATGCCTTGGAGACTAATTTTCTCTTTCCTTCTTTTCTACCTGTTGATGCACTGTTGACCTTAATGGTGCCTTATGCAAGTGACCTTGTCCTGTGGAACAGAACACTCCCTGGGGGGGTCACATATAGTTGTATGGGTGATTTGAAAAGCTTTATTAAGGCTCTATTTCACATGAACTTGCACCTTGTCTTGTGTATGGAGATGGTTATTAGGCCCTGTGGCTTTTAAACGCGTCTTTAGTTTAGCATCCTTGTCTCACCATTAGTCAGATAATATCATTTAATGCAGCACCTAATCATTTTTTAAAAACAAATTTAGATTCAAATCAAGTTATGTTCAAGATGCAGAAAGATCTCAAAATTTATTATGTAGAGCACTTAATAAAATTGAAATGTATTTACTACTGTGTAGTATGTACTGTAATATAAGTCATTTTACACGATATGTGTTCAACAAAATTTCGTTTAAAGGTACAAAACCCTGAAAAACACGAGAAAAAGGGTGTTGTCATTTTTTTGTTTGTATAATTTTGTTTTTGTTGTGCCAAGTGTAATTGTTGAGAAAATGGAGCTGCCATGACAATGGGTGTTGTTTTAATTTAAACGACAAGACATATTCTTTGCAGCCCAGACTAAGGAAAAACCTGAAGATCCATTGAAATGAACAGCATATGGCTGGACAGGCCTCTTTAATAAATTGCTAAAGGCTTTGCTGGCACAGAATCTGTTGCAGACTGCTGACTCTGGAAGTTGGTTATTGACCTGTCTGGAGCGTGTTGTTTTAGACCAGCTATTATGAAAACGGCAAACAGGATTCCAGAAAGATAAAGAATTGCCCTTTGAAATGATTCAGTATAAACTGCAGATGCTACATTGAATAAAGCATGTACATCTGAGCCAGTGTCTATGTGTGTATATTGTGAACATAGTGAACAGTTTAAGATGTTTATATTTTGCAGGGTAATGGACCAAAAATAGCTTGTTTTTGTAAATTATATAAAATGCGATTAATGGTTGTACTTCTTTGAAGTTGGATTAAAAACAAAACGGTTGCATTTGAGTGACCAAAACAAAAATGTAAAAACATTCTGTTGAGTGTCAAAATCGTACCATGATTTGTTGGAAAGAGATGTTGACATTATTAACAAATTCACTGCAACCAGTGTTGCACACAGTGCAAGTTACAGATCAGTTGCTAAATGGCATAAGAACAAACTTGAAGCAGCTTGCTGCAGTCAGTCTAACACGAGGGTTTTGCACTGGCAAATTAACATCTTTTGGTGAATCAGCAGCCAATAACATTCAGGTGGTAATCGAGCCTTAATGAAGCCCCATGTTTGCTTGCAATTTAACCAACAAATGTTTTTATTACAGATTTTCATTCTCTGAAAATTCCCTGTTATCTAATGTATCTTTGTAAAAAAAAATAAAGTTTTGTAAGTTTTTTCCATTATTTTATTTTATTTTTTTGTTTCTTTTGTTTCGCTTTACAGATTTTTATTTGACATTGCTTTGCAAAATTGTTATATTTCTGTATGAATGTATTTTTTATTGGAATAACAAAAAAATTCTTATCAGACTTTGTTTTTGGTTCATTTTTCCCCCTTACCCCTCCTTAACCTAGAAATGAGTGTTAGGTGCCTTAGGCGTTATAGTAATGTAAAGTGAATCCATAATCCTGACACTTGTCCTTGGAATCCGATAATCTGAAGGTTTTCACTCATAATTCCTCCCAATCACATTATCAAACAATCCAGGCAGTGTAGTTAATTGCACCCTCACTTCTTTACAACAACTGAAAGAAGCAACAAGCCATTTGCACCATGTTTGCATTTAGGGGAATGATACATACTTTACAAAAATCACAAGTGCATCAGTATGCTGAGTGAAATTCTAATTCTCTGCAAAGATAACCTGAAACATCCCTTGAACATATGAGATGAAAGAGGTTTGTTAGACCAGTTGGTATTTTCCTGAAGATTATTGCATAATTAACTGATGATAATTAAGCAGCTTTGCCTTGTGCAAAAGATTGTTGATAGAGGTTTCAGGAAAAAAAAGGTTCCTACTTGCAAGTGATAAATCAGTCATATTTGTGTGCAAGTGAAAACACAAATATAACCCTGAATGTGCTTTCCATGGTACATAACAGACAAGAGTTCTTTACAGAAAAGGGACATGCAAACAACTGAGATAAGCAGGTCACTAATTAGGGAAACCTGACCCCTCCCACACACACACACACAATTTTGGGTACAGTTCTTTCCCATGGTTTGGCTGGCTCCCCAAATATTTAAAGAACTTTCTGGTATGCTCTGCCTACTCTTATTACACTAAGCAGTTTAATTCAATCAGAGCTAATCTATTTGTATCCTCGATTGCACGTCACATTCATTTAGCTTTGTACTTTTTTTTTTTTTTGCTTTTTAATGTCTCACATAAAACAGGCATAACAAATCTTTACGGTTTGCATGAGATACGGTGTTTGATCAGGAAAAACCGAGTTTTATAGGACACACTTGTGTTTTGAAACTTATAAAATGACATACTCATTGCTGCCTTTCTTGTTGCAATGCTTTTGTTTATTGTAGAGTTATTATAGTGTGTCACTACTTCCATGATTACCCTTTACATTATATATATTTTCTACACAGTGATAACATACAGGAATGAAGATTTATGCATTAATTAATCTGGCAATTTAATGTTGAGGAATTCCATTAATCAAAATATTGTGTTTACGTCTATACTGTTACTGGCATATATACTGTATAGCAGGAAATATTGCTATAACCTGGTATTTATTTTGATGAATTGCGTAGAAACCCAAGAGAAATAATTTGGAACTTAATCACCATCAGCCATATCTAAAAGGAAATTGCATTGCAAAAATGCACATTGCTGTTGATGTATTAATGTTTTGAATAACCTAATAAGAAATTAATTATTCACTCATATTAATATCGCACAAGCGATTCCTCTGATTATAAATTTCCAATATATTTACCTGTTAATGTAGAATAAAGAAGCATTTTTGATTTGGACTTTAATTATGTTATTTATTGTTAATTTCATTGAAAATAATTCAACTTTATTACGAAAATGTAATGTCTACCAAAGCTGCAATCAAATTTAGAAACTAAGGTAAGACTAGCCTCCAAATGCACTAGCATTGAATTTTACACTTGCCACAGCATACCATGTTTAGTTCATGTTTTTTGTTACCAGTTTCAATGTACTTTTTTGAATTATTACCAATACTTACTATGTAGTTTCATCCAGAGTACTGAAAAAATGTTACCACACCATTTTTATATTGGACTTTTACCCCTTACGTTTTAACCGTGATATATACGAGTGGCACCACAGCTCACTACATTACCTAATTAGAGGACAAATCTTATATTAAAGTATTTAGTAGACCTTATCCAGAGTCACTTTCTTAAGGACTTCAGGTCAAGTAGCTTTTTCAGAACGTTCCAGATACATTTCAGAGCCACTTATAGAGTTGTGAATTTTTTTTAATAGATGAAATCCATTTATACAGCTGGATATTTTTGAAGGAATTACTGTGAAGTACCTTGCTCTGTGAAATAGATCTTCATTCCATATGTATGCCCATTAGTCTATGCTGTTGCACAATGTAGCTTTGGGTAACCTAGCAGATCCATAAACAATATGCAAAGAGATTTAGAGGCACGTTTAGGAATATGTTTAACATCAAGTGTGTATCAGTTTTTCCAACGATTTTCCACACATTTATTTGAAACTATAAATCCCATGGATTCCTGAGGATGGAAATATCCCTTTATACATGACTCATGCTTTCGCCTAAGCCCATGAGGAGACATTCACTGGAGCCATGCCACTTCACACCTTCTTAACAATAAATAGCCTAGCCTCTAACTTAGTATACGTGTCACATTTTTAGATAATTTGAATTCAGATTTTACACAGTTATGTATTGTCTATTTGAAACATTACTGTATAAAATGATTATAGGAACAAAGGAAACAAAGCAACGGAAGAGCAACTGGAAATAATTCATACCATCATACCCTTTACTTTCATTTGTAAATGAAAATAGCTGATACTGTGTGCAGCAATGCATATGGAATATTACAGACAGAGAGAGAGAGAGAGAGAGAAGTGGGTAAGAAGATATTAGGTATATTAGTGTAGACCATGGTCATTAACCAGTCACATTATGGTTAGGCAATATTTCACTGTCTCTGTGTTGATTGAACTGTTGACTGATTTCCTGCTAAAGTATGACAATGACATATAAAGAGGTCCTATACAACAACAAGGGTTACCTCATGTAAAGGATTCTGTACAAACAGATCTCATTATAAAATTATTTTGAAGCATTATTTCAAACCAAGGTGTTATTCCTCATGTTTAGCTTTGTCAAAATGATGCATTGTGCAACAATTAATTCTGGGTGAGATCTGAAACTGAAATGCAGACATTTGTATGATGAGATTGTTAGAGTAGCAATTGCGCTTTGTTTATGCATGGATCTCTGTCCTGTCCAGCAATAGGTTATATCCTTATATAGTGTTATAAGGGCATAATAGAAGTCTTTACAGAAATCTCTCGAAATATGGATAGAAATGTGAGTTGAAAAATTAAGCCAGTACTGCTGGGAAGAGATCGGGTGTGTAGTAGCGTGTAGTCACTCAGCCTGACCTTGCCACTGATTCAACGTGTTCACAGGAGCATGTTTGTGTTTTATGCAAAGCACGCCCGGTGTGACATCACCTGTGCAGTCACCTGGCTGGGACCTGGCTGGTTGTCAGTTACTGGTAGCTACAGAAAACATTTTTAAATATGTTCAAATGAGACTTGCACAGGTGCACAGAATGTTGAGGGTTTCACATTGTTTTTCATTATTAAATGTCAAATTTTCTGCTAAACAAAGCATGTTCTGTGAACTCAATCCAAACTCATATTAGACATACGAGAGAGAGAGAGAGAGAGAGAGAGAGAACATATATGGAATAAATATTATGCAAATATATTTCTATTGAAACAAATGTATTTGCATTAATGCTATTTACGATCATCAATGGAGCTCATACATAGTAATGTTTTTATATAATTAAAGCTTGCGCTTTTGATTATTAGCTTGTATTGTTTTTAGAGATTGTATACACACGGGAATGTAAAGAGGTGTAAGAGTCTGGAATGAAGATTGAGAGGTGGATTCGTTCTTCAAATTTCCTGCAGATAGTGATTTTGTAGATGGTATGCAATTCATTCACAACATCAATAACTGCACAGCATGTTGCCAAGTATTCTAAATCAGTGTTGCGTACATGTGAAAACCACGATGCAAGCAGTATTCACTGTATATGTTATTTGACAGCAAGAGAGGTAATCTATAAAATTATGATTTATCAAATCTAATTTATGTTTCAGTATTTGTTGCTGATAAATCAAAATAACACACAACTTTAGTAATGTAGGGAATTTTATCCTGACAGACAGTATTCTAGTATTGTGTTTCTTGGTGTTGCAGTCTTTGGCACATTGAAATTTTTATGTGCAATTGGATTTGTGGTGAGAGTGCGTGAGATGACCTTCTGCTGTCAGGCAATAACCCCCTTCTATTGATATTCATCAAACTTTCATTTATTTTCTTTTTTTAAGGGGGGGGGGGGGGGGGGGGGGGGGCATGTAATTTCCCATTTTGAAAATCTTAGTGCTGACATGTACATCAGCAGCAGGTATAGCAGAGCTATGTGCTAATGGCATCAGTATTAAAGGTATGCCCTGAGACACCAATTTCAGTGATGAATTTATAAAAAAGTGTACACAGTGTTAGCCTGCATATCTGACCCATGTTGGGTATGTGGAAAATCTGATAATTGAATATCATGAAAAATGTCACAGCAGCCAAGACAGTTTGAAATATTGAATGTGTATCTTATTAAAGTCATTTTTCAAAGATTTTTTAAAAGTTTCCTTATAGTTATTAAACTTTAATTATAAAAACACAATTCAATAGTTTAACATAACTCTCTCCATCTCACGTTTTTCAACTAAACTCAATACGACTAATGACAGCAATACTATTTGCTATAGTAGTTTTTGCTATGCCTAAATCCTGTGATATCTTACATTTGGACGTTACTCCAGAAGAGGAATTATTTAAGATTTTTTCTCGACAACCCATTTTCTTTTCACTAGCAAACATTTTCAATGTTGATAGTACTGTGCCTCCCACCACAACTATAGTATTGCAAAATGTGGACGTGTATGTGGGCATATAGGCAAATGGAAAGTTCTGTTCTGTACTTTAAAGGTACAGGTCTTTGAAAGTAAAGCTCTTTGAAATTAAAGTTCATTTTAAAGCAATTCCTTAATTTTGAGAATTCCCAGGCCTTCAAATAATCCAGCATCAGACTGACTGGTGTGCGATATGTAATATTTTACATTTGGATTAGACTATCAGGCACAATGTTAATGTAGTAATGCCTGTGAAGTATTTAATGTTAAAGAGACTTTGTGTGTTCTCCCTGTAGTGTGCTGGATAGTTATAATCATAAGACTATATCAGCAGTACAGTAGTTCTGACACTTTTACAGTTTCATTTTCTCAATTTCTGTGAGACACACTTTTGATAATTTTTGGGCTACTACTGAACAGCACAATCCAGGTATATTCTTTTTATTTTTTTCAAAAGAGGACATGCAGGATAGAGGACACGGACAATGATGTCATCCCCTACCGGCTCTTTGTTTAAACATCAAACAGGAGCAAATTAATCCAGGGCGGTAGTGGGTGGCAGTGGGGGTGGTGGGGGTGGGTGGGGGGTGGGACAATTCCATATGCTCACAGTCCTGTCAGGTTTAAACACCACATTACATCATAGGTGTCATTCCCACAGTTCCCAGGCTGTGGGAATGACACCTATGACAGCTCAACAGAACTAAAAAAAAGTCCTTTATCATCTTGCTAAGACTACTGTGAATGGTACTGCGCTATATGCAAGTAAACCACCCTTCAATTGCGGCAGTGGGTGTAGGTGCTGTCAGATTCACGGCCTGCAGTCTGCATTCTACTCCCAGTGTAGAACAAACGTAAAAAATGACATACTTGAGACCCCTGTTTCCTTGAGTCTTTTGCACAAGCAAAAATGTCTGCAGATTACAATGACTTGGATGGAGTGAAATATTTAACTAATTAATTATTTTCTGACTGGCAGTCAAAATGTTATGACATTGCAGACTTGTATTAGCAGCTTGAAAATTATGTTAGTTCTATATTTCCACCAGGCCCTCCCAGCACCAGGGCACTGGCATGCTGTATGCTATAGGTAAGATAACTTGTAAAACTTTCTGGTTCATGTGAGATTTATAAATTCGTAAAATGCCAAGCTAGGTTTTTATTCATAATAATAATGTTATAACTCCCGCTCACCCGTCTTTTTTTCTTTAAAAAAAAACAAAAAAAAAACAATATACTATATGGTCACCCGAGTTTTGACTTGAAATTTATTACAAAGTTATTCAGCAAAAGTATTGAGAAAGAAAAACATCCTAGGGGTCTGAGGAGATCATAGCCTGGCCCTGCCAGTAGGTCTCATGGTCTCTTTTGATAATGCCTCCAGAGCTTCTGAACACAAATAGCCCCGCTCATCCATGTCAAGGACTGAAATTCTTTCAAAATCCACTGCATCCTTTCCTCCAGGTTAACTCAGTGCAGCTGCATTAATCACCATGACAACTACCTTCTCTCTGCTTGTTATACCCAGTGGAGAGATAGTTTTAGCCATGCATATTCTAATTTCACACTTTGTGAATATCACCATCCTGTACTTACTGTGCCATCTATTCTAATTTGCAATGTCTGGACAAGGCCTCTAAACTCGGAAAGCTGGAAATATTCTGCTTGGATTGTGCTTCTCTGTGCCTCCCTTTCCATTCTTTCAGTCTGTTCCCATCACTGCCAAGACACTGTCGGGCTGAATTACGCAGCCAAACACAGAGAGGGACGGTCGGACATGTAATTGTCAGTATGCGGGGAGCTGAAATATCTAGGATGTGTTACTTCACAGGGTGAAGTATTTTGAATCATTCATTCTTGTTGATTTACAACTTGTTGATAACAAGTTAAAGCAATGACAGTAATAATGTAACAGATGGTCAATATCTTTAATCAGCTAAATGTTATAAGATTCGCCACGTTATTCAGATATTGGTTGTCCAATTCTTACAATAGCAATATGTTATGTTATATATTTATAACAGTCCATCACATAAATGTGCTATAATAGCATAATAATACTATAGTAATCAGAGAACAGAAGGCAACAGGATAAATTCCCAGACAGGGCACCATCATTGTGGACACGAGCGATGCACTGCATTTGAATTATTTAACTAAAATTACTAAATACATAAATGTTAAAAAAGCTTTGAAGTTCATCTGTCAAGCCCAATCATAATCATAATGATACCAGCTACATTCAATTTTGAGTAAGTTTATTGTTATGTTCAAGGCAAAAAACATCAAGTAGTTCAGCTCCAGATAGTCCTACTTTCATATCTTGCTTCAATTGCTTGGATGTGTCAGATATTGTATAACTCTAAATGAACTGATCTGCACTTCTTTAACCACACAATCAACCTACAGTAGGTGTGAAAGTGACTAAGTTCTTTATTCATATATCTGAAATTATATCTAGACTTGTGACATACATTTAAACACAGACTATGACTACATGCAGTCCTATCCTGACCTACTTCTGTTAACACTAATTAAGATACAAATTGACCTAATGAAACTTTGGCTGATTAATTGCAGACTGGATATTATTGCACAGAAGGATGCTTCAGGAAGATGACACCTTTTAAAGTGATGTTGTATTATATTATAATATAAAGCCACAAAATATTATTTTTGCATTGTTACACAGTCTATATTGGCTAGTTGTGCTATGTTCCTATCCCACTGTTCCTGCACCAGGATAAATTAGAATACAATAGATTATGACAATGGAAATCTACACAATCAAATCTTAACACTTAATTTGTTTTAAGGCCTATTGGAATGGCCTGAAGTCTAAAAATTACATTTTATCCTGACATTTCTTTAAGATGAAAAGAAAAATTCTTGCCATAACAACCATTATTTTCAGAGTAAAATATGGGTAGTCAAATGATAGCAAATGGTTGCAATATTGTAGTACTGATATCTGAATGTAATTTCAGGTTGTTTGTGGGCAACCGCCTGCTCCAAATTATGCTTATTTTCTATTGGATTGCAGCTTTTTATATTTGCAAACTGAAATTGGCTGCTAATTTGAGCCTGTGGCCTGACTGTCAGCTTCTGTCGGACAGTCACATTGTTACAAACCGGTTTGTCCCGTGGACACAGTTACCCTACAAAGCTGGTGTTTACCATACAAATTTGAAAATAGTCTTGTGCCCAGGGCATAACAAAAAAGCTCTCTGGTTCCAGACTTCACAACAATGCTGCTGACTGTTTTTTTTTTGTTATGTACATGTCTGTGGGCTGTTTGGTTGATGAAGAAAAATGGGCCAGATACCACTGTGGAGCTGGAACCTGGATTTTTCCGTTTTCTGTCATATATTCTTTATTGAGCCAAATAAGAACTAACCATTTAATCTCAGCATGCCATGATCACTGATTGTGGCACAAATACAAGTGAGAGCTTTGCCTAGATGACAAGCCGCATAAGTCCCCATAACTTTCCCAGTGCATTAAATAAGAAAGTTGTAAATGCGGGAATGTGGAATTTCATTTGCTTCGTTTTGACAAAAGAGAACAATCAATATGAGACACGATGGGTAAAAAGTTTTCAGTGTTACCACTAGAGCAGCTTCTGCCATCTTCTTTTCGAAGGAGTTGGTTATCCACAAAACCAGTTGACTGTACAGATAAGAAAAAAGGAAATCAGAATGACAATTTCACATTCTGTGCTGTACCTACAGTTGTGAGAAATGCAGCAGGAAAGCATTTGTGCCATACTGGCTCATGCCAGCTTGGTTGAATCCCTGCAATGTGAAGGTGTAAAAGTGCACTGTCGCATCAGTGTGTCGGACATTTTAACCACAACAGTACAATCCGTGCAACTTGACAACTTGCATTTGATGATTAAGTTACGTGAAGGTCAGACTGTCTTTTTCACTCCTATCATGTCTATGATGGCTAAATATGTATAGTGCTCTTGTGATTTGCGACACATGATGTGTAGTTCTCCCTTGACCTTAACTTTTTTCATGAAGAGAGTATGCCTTGGACATATAAGCATGGTCTTAAATAATATACTTGTATAATAAATACAAATTGTGTCAAAAATTACAGTCAACATGTTAAGTACAATTTTTAATTTTTGGAAAAAAAAAAAGTGTATATAAAACCCCCAGTATTTAAAGTGTGAATTCCCTTCTTTATAATGGTCTAAATAATTCATATTTTATATACTATGTTTACAATGAATGTATACATGAATGATGTGCAGGAAATGTAATAGGGCACCCAAATTGCTAATGTGCTAATGTCTTTCCTCAGAAGTGCCCGGCAGTGTTTGGTAAGCGAAGCTTTACCAGCATAGTGAAGCCAGCATTGCACGCAAGACATGCAATGGAACAGGACTCTGAACATCCTGTTTCCCTGTCTGTTTTCAAAGCAACCGCAAGATGATGCCTTGATGACCTGTAATCAAGACCTAATTTCCCAAGATCAATGTGCCATTTCTCACCTCTAAACTTTGTGAGCAGTACACATAGCACATTACTATTCAGCATGTTTTTTTGCTTTCAGTTGCACTGATGTCATCCTCAAGCATTACGTTGGGCTGCTGTCTGATGATGGCATGCTTAAAAACAACCGTCAACAGTTCTAACGAGCGAGCAAATTCTTTTTCTAATTTGTTTCCCATGGGATGTTGTTCTAATTCACATCCGCATTATTTACATAAATTACTTCCCTACAGATGCCAGTCACAGTCAGTCCAGTGAGCCCAGATCTAGAGTATTTGGTTCTCATACTTTGGCAGTTCCTATTTGCATACTGTATTGCTTCACTCCCTGTTCCTAGGAGTGGGGGCAGCGTGGTTTTTCTGTTTCACATGAGAGGTTAAATACTGTGACATAATTGTTTGGCCATGCAAATTGTTAACACCCATTTGATGAGAATACACCATACTGGCTTGGTTGAGAAATGTGTATAGCAAAAAATATCCTTACAGGCCTCACTTAAATGAATGCACTCCCATTGCCTCAGGAAAAAAACAAAAAAAAAACATGGCCGACCATTTCCAAAATATGTTAATGTCTGTAAACACCCCTTAATTTAAGCCTCAGTCAGATACCATGCTGCCACATTTACACCTAGATAAATCACTCTGAAATATTTCCCTAAAAAGGGAGATAATCAGTCTGCATGGTTGAATGAATGAACCAAATATGTGAGATTTCACATTTCCTGTGTTTTATTGAGTTTGTAAATATTCCACATTAACAATGAAGATTACAACAATGCAAATAAAGCGAGGGAATCTCTGCTCTTGTCATGTTGTATTCTTCATGTAGTTAATTGTGTTCTGTATGTATGCTTGCACTTTTATTTCAGGCGATGAACACTAACGACACTCTTTGTTTCGAGTTAAAATACTATGTTTCAGGGAGACATGCTTCAGCTGGACTGAGTAAATTCAGAATAAGTAAAACAAGGTGGAAACTTCATCCCATTTTCCAGAAGAACTGAACTCTTTGGTGCCAAACTCAATTCTCCCACACAATTTAGGATTCTCAAGGATATAGCGTTTTTGGCTGGCTTTTATAAAATTGATATCGTATATAATTCTGTGATAGAGGAGCTGTCACAAGAAAGCATCAATAGTGACCCTACCTAAATTCCTTCTCTGATACTAACAGCTTAGTATTTCTCAAAGCCAAATGCCACGTGAATTGAATAAAGACCTTTATTATTGAATAAAGACCTAAAAAAAAACACATGTAATGCAGAATATATAAGATTGCATGCATTTTGTATTTTTTTTTTCATCATCAGTGCAAATTAGCATCTTACTTAATACATTTTCTGTAGGCTTAATCTCACTGGGGCATTCTCTCATTTGTCATTTAACGAAGCATAATTATTAATTTACAGCACCAATTAAACATTAATAACACATTCTATCCAGACTCACATCAGCACATGCATTGCTCCACGCATGCGATCTTAATGCTTTTTAAATCTTACAAAGATTTAAAAATATGCTTTTGTTATTCTCTGTATCCTTTTTTTGAGAGCCGAGCAAACAGTACAGCACGACTGTTTCCTTTTTTGAGCATAAACAATGTGAGAAGCCGGAGCTGCAGTCTAATGAAAAGTATGAGGGAGAGTGTGTTCTCGTCATGCCCGACTGAACGGCTGACTGGCAGAGTGAGAACATTTACTCTCCCTGAATGCCAATTAACCGATTCCTCCCGGGTTCCCACCCTCATTAACTCCATGCGAGCGGCTACCGATGGAGATTAAAACGCAGAAACGAAATGCAAATGAAACGCAGGGCGCACTGGTGCTGCTTCTATACGTACAGCATACAATGCACCGTCAAAACATTACGCTGGCCTCTCGAGTCTCCCGTCATGTCCAAAAATGATAATAATATCTTGTAAGCAGTTAGGCGGGAGAAAAAGCTTCTGAGCAAAGTTGCATTGTAATGCTGCCTTTGGGATTAGCACCTCTCTCTGCAATGGAACTGCATAAGGAACACCTCCATCCATATTAGTATGCAACCCATGTCTCATGTATACATTATTCTCTTTTATGTGTGTCAAAGCAGTGAAGGAATCTCTGAGTATCACAGTCCAAATATTTTGGCAAAATAACCACAAGCAGGCAACTGGTACCACAGACTCATTTCTACTGGCTACAGGGCTGTAAGACACATACTGAAATAGACATGTTAAGTATTAATTACAGACACCGTCTTCTTTTTCACTTTGCATGATCCAGATGCCAACAGATTGTTTGGATCATGACACTTGTCATACACGAATCGTGTATAAAATAAAATCTGGAAAAGTGTGGCAATCATTAATAAAACACGACTACGAATTTGGTGCCTCAATAATCCTGGTTACTATTAATGGGATTAATATTTCATACAAACATCTGTCTGTGTATCATACGGCAGTGTACTCTTGAGTTTTCTACAAATGATCACTGAAAACAAGTAAACACACAAGCGGATGAGGGAGCAGCTACAAAGATGTTAGCAGCGAAGAACAGATCTGCAGATTATTTTCCCTCCTGTCAAACTAATAAAATATTAATAGGATGGAAGCGTATTACTAGCGACAGGTAAGGGTGCGGGGAGTTTCAGTGGGAAAAACATACACCATAGCAAGGCTGAAACACACTGTTAGTTAAGTAGGAAGGAAGACACACAGAACTATTGGCTTAGCGAGAGGAAAATCTGTGCCAGAATTCTGCCCCTGGCCCCTTCTAATGCTCTGTTCCGCCCAGCTGAGACAAGCCCTTGGCTTGGACAGCACTTCCATTCTTCTCCAGCTTATCACAAGACACTCACAATTGAACATTAATAGGTGACCCAGCCACACAAAGCCCCCAAGGCAGTAAAAAAAACTCTAGTATGTGATTTCGGGCCCCAGGTATATTTCACTGAATTGCTTTGAATTTAAACACAAATATGTTTTAAGAAATTGCCTTCTAAAGAAACCAGGCAAAAAGTCACCAGGTCTAGGGCTGAATCGCCTTATTTTTGTTTTTACCTTATTATTTTATTTTCTGCCATGGCATTATAGTAACAGAAATGAAGCGCCTTATGCATATACAGCTAAGTACCATGGCAATTTTGCATGTTAATTAATCTCATTAATATTAACCATGAATTAAGTGCTAATTTGATCAAAGTTATAATTTTAAGTGTATCAAACGGCTTCAAAATAGGCAAATATTCCATTATGAAATGCTTTGAGTCCAATAATGTAAATGAAAATGTAGACATCTATGTCATAATCGATACATTGTGTGCATATTATTTTTTATATTGTAAATTTAAACTTGGCAAATCCTTGTAACATTCTTGTTTCTGAATGTATTTGGCACTATATAGCAGTGGGTATGATGCTGGAACACAAACAGCATCCTGTCTTACCAACATGACGTAACCCATCTCCACAGCAGACTTATCATGTGTATCTATAAATCTGTTTCATCCATTTCCTCACTGGGATTCTTAACAAAGGCTTGTTTCAGTGGGCTGTTGCGAGAGAGGGAGGCGGGGTTGTGACTGTGTGGAGTGATGGGAAGGATGGCAGACGTTCAAAGCAAATCCATAGAAGGCAAATTAGCCTCCTTGGCAGAGTGGCCCTGTTTCCATAGACAGTGACAACATGACTTTTGTTAAGTGCAAAAGAAAAGAGGAGCCGTAGATAGAGGTGGCATGCATACACAAGAAAGTTAAAACTTGTTAAAATGAATAATGCTTACAGTATGTGAAATACAGTCCCCTCCAAAAGTATTGGAACAGCAAGGCCAATTCCTTTGTTTTTGCAATACATTCAATACATTTGGGGTTGAGATAAAAAGATGAACATGAGACAAGAGTTCAGAATTTCAGCTTTTATTTCCTGGTATTTACACCTAGATGTGTTAAAGTACTTAGAACATAGCACCTTTTGGTATCAGACCACCCAATTTTTAGGTGAGCAAAAGTATTGGAACAGAGAGTATTTAAGTAAATGAAAGTAAATAACACTTAATATTTGGTAGCATATCCCTTGCTTGCAATAACTGCATCAAGTCTGTGACCCATTGACATCACCAAACTGTTGCATTCTTCTTTTGTGATGCTTTTCCAGGCTTTTACTGCAGCGTCTTTCAGTTGTTGTTTGTTTCGGGGGCTTTTTCCCTTCTATCTCCTCTTCAGGAGGTGAAATGCATGCTCAATTGAGTTAAGGTCTGGTGATTGACTTGGCCAGTCTAAAACCTTCCACTTTTTCTCCATAATGAAATCCTTTGTTGTGTTGGCAGTGTGTTTTGGGTCATTGTCTTGCTGCATGATGAAGTTCCTCCCAATTAGTTTGGACGCATTTCTCCGTAAGTTGGCAGACAGAATGTTTTTGTAGACTTCTGAATTCATCCTGCTGCTACCATCATGAGTTACATCATCAATAAAGATTAGTGAGCCCACTCCAGAAGCAGCCATGCAAGCCCAAGCCATAACACTTCCTCCACCGTGCTTCACATATGAGCTCGTATGTTTTGGATCATGAGCAGATCCCTTCTTTCTCCACACTTTGGCCTTTCCATCACTTTGGTAGAGGTTAATCTTGATCTCATCAGTCCATCAGTTTGTGGCTCATCTCTGTACTTCTTTGCAAATTGTAATCTAGCCTTCCGATTCTTACTACTGATGAGTTTGCATCTTGTGGTATAGCCTCTATATTGCTGCTCTCTAAGTCTTCTTTGAACGGTTGATTGAGATACCTTCACCCCTGCCCTGTGGAGATTGTTTGTGATGTCACTGACTGATGTTTTGGGGGTTTTCTTCACAGCTCTCACAATGTTTCTGTCATCAACTGCTGTTGTTTTCCTTGGTCAACCTGTTCAATGTCTGTTGCTCAGTACGCCAGCGGTTTCTTTCTTTTTCAGGACATTCCAAGTTGTTGTACAAGCTATCCCCAATGCTTGTGCAATGGCTCTGGTCGATTTCCCCTCTTTTCTAAGTTTCAAAATGGCTTGCTTTTCTCCCAAAGACAGCTCTCTGGTCTTCATGTTAGTTTATCTTTCATAACACAAATGCAGTCTTCACAGGCAAAACCCAAGGCTAAAACCAAGAGTAGACATTCAGAACTATTTATTGTTTAACCAATCAATCTAACAGGACACAGCTGGGCAACAAGAAACACCTGTCAGTCACATGTTCCAATAATTTTGGTCACCTAAAAATTGGTTTGTCTGATACAAAAGGTGATATGTTCTAAGTTGTTTAATAAATCTAGATAAAAATACCAGGAAATAAAGGCTGAAATTCAGATCTGTCATCTCATGTACATTTTCAGTGTATAGCAAAAACAAAGGAATTGACATTGCTGTTCCAATACTTTTGGAGGGGGAGGCGGGGTACTTTTCAAATTACATTTGATCATTTGGGTCCATTGAGGAGAATCTGATGGAAATTTACTTGAATATTATTACCAAAATTATATGATGCAAGTGTCCATAAGCGATAAGTAGGCATCGAGATTGAAGGGTGACATGCTATGCTATGATGACACTTTTCACAGATAGCATTATTTGATCATAAAACAAAAACATTAAATAGCATTTTAACTAGTGATGAGCATTCTTGAAACAATTAACTGAACATTAATGCGTGGGACAACTGATTCTGCTGCGTAAGCAAGTCTACTTTTTACCAAGCTAGCTAACTAGCTATCTATCAAGCAAATACATATTAGCACAAACATCTTTGCTTACCTGAGACAAACATGAAGCTATTAGTAGAATAGAAGATATCCATTCCAGAATTAAAATGATTATATCAGTTCTAGAAAATAAACGCATAAAATGAAGTTACCAGACTCACGAGTTTATCTGGCCTTTGTCTTAATCAACTGTGAGATAAATAGTGACAATAAGCAGTCAGTAAATCAACGCAGAACAACAGAAATAAACGTTATTAGTAGAACTACCACTTCATGCCATATTTCATTCTAATGGCGAAGATAGTGGTTTGGGAGGTGAAAGTGAAAGTGCACTTTCTGGGAATAGTTTATTTCCATGAAGGACGACATTGACATTGAAGTGAAACTGAAACCGATGAATTCAACTATTGTACGAGGTTAAGTGTTGTTTTTACAGTTTGTGTAATGAAATACTAAAATTACTGCGCATATATCCCACTGCTATATTGACGTTTAGGAATACAACCATTGTTTTACATTTTTTATGTATAATGTAAATTCATTTTATTTAAATGTTTTATTGTTAAAAATAGTTATTTATTGTTTGAATTTGGTCCAGGGTCATCAAAATAAAACTGTTTTATTTTACCATTTCAGTTCAGTTTAAGCATTATAAAGCAATAGTATGTCCTGTTGACATGGTTCTTTGATGTGGCTACTCCATGCAACATATTCTTGCAAATGCAGGATCATATACCTCAGCTAACGCGTTTGATTTCAGAGATACACTCACGTGAAAACATTTTTTTAGAAAGTGAAAATGATTTCTAAAATAGGGCCTACCAAATAATCCATCTCCAGGCCTAAACTTGGTATTTCCAAATTGGAACAATTCTTGTGAAAAAAGATTGGTTGCAACCAGTGTTATCTGTGGGCGGCAGCGTAGCACAGTGGGTAAGGAACTGGGCTTGTAACCGAAAGGTCGCAGGTTCGATTCCCAGGTAAGGACACTGCCGTTGTACCCTTGAGCAAGGTACTTAACTGGAATTGCTTCAGTATACATCCAGCTGTATAAAATGGATGCAGTGTAAATGCTATGTAAAGAAAGTTGTGTACGTCGCTCTGGATAAGAGCGTCTGCTAAATGCCTGTAATGTAATGTAATCTATTGAGTAAACCTGTTCGATCTGGAAAAATCTGAGGGTAGTGGGGGGGAAAAAGCATCAAAATCACCATAGGGCTCAAGGAGTTATAAAGATTAACCTTGAAAGGGCTGCAACCAGTTTGTATAAACTGGAAATTAAAATGAAAAACATTGACCAATTGTGAAGATTTTATTTTTCTGACAGGACTGGACCTTTTGTAAACAAGGTTAATGTTTAAATGTCTGCACTACATTTATTTCTGTCTAAATTATGGGTGATACATACAACAACAACAACTGTAAGCCTACAAGCCATGGCTTGACTGACTTGACAGTCACAGATCCCTAAATATAGCTTGCAGAATTAAATTAGATTTTTAGTTCCTCTTTGTTATTTGTGCATACTGCAGTCTGTGTGTGTTACCAGGGGAAGCAACTTTTAAAAATACACTTCTCACTGAACAAAAGACTCACTTTACACCTCTAGTCTCATGATCTTGACATAAGAGCACTGGACTCACGTGCACTTTGCAGTGAATTCCAAAAAAAAAAAAAACCATCTGAAGTTCCAGAGTAACAGACTAGGCAAACAATGAGTCATAGGTTTGAGGAAAATAGAATATAAGCTGCAGGCTGCTAGTTCAAATCCTAAGTGGCTGTTGTAAGATTAGGATGGTTAAGGATGTTTCACAATAGAATGATATGGCGATGACAGTATAGCTACAAGCAGAAATTAAAAGGCCAACAATAAGGAATATTCAGTATAAAACAAATAGCATCAATCCACAAAGCAAATGTGTCTTGATACAATGAAAAAAAATATGCAAACAAATTATTATTAAATACTGAATGTATATTTGAAGCAAATGTGATTCAGTGTACTAAATTGTATGCATATGTATTAATTTTTTTTTTAAACAAATATTGGCCAGTCTGCATGTTAGCATGCTCAACGTATGCAGTGTAGGGTCAACAATCCTGCAAAAGCACTAAAATGGAAGAATACCAGTGGGATTGCAGCATAGTGCCTTGATCCTTGAAAAATAAAACTCAATACAGTACAATAACATACATACAATGGCATACACTCCTATTGTGTCTTGCCCCATAAAAAACATTACTTACAGTAGAGTTCCAGCAGCTTTGATACACAGCCACCCCCACCCCCCAACAATATTAATAAAATTGTTTTCTGCGTTTTACTGTAGATAGTGCAGTAGATTAAAAAAAAAAAAATCATGCACATGCTTGTATTTGATATTTTAGTAGGTGTCATGATCAAAGTTCTTGAGGTTGAAAACATTATTTTGTAGGTGAGGTCAGGTTTGGATAGTGATTGGAATCTATATCCAATAGCATGTCATTACTGATCTGGGACCTAGGCTGTTTTAAGGGGTTCTAGAAACTTGAGCAGTTCTTATTGTGTCAGACTATTTCATTCAAAATTTAACATCTCTCTTGTTGTTGGATAATTGCCTGAGTACTTCCAAATCAACTTCAGGAGCAAAGACCACCAGTGATGACATTTTTCAAGCCCCATTATTAAGTTCCATATGACATCATGACACATGCATCGTAGAACACCTGAGACGCCCTGTCTTAATGACAGGATTTGTGTGTTTTCATCCTTTCAGTTTGTCCTGGGAACCCGAAAGAAAAAAGTAATTACATCATTGTTGTTCTCTTTCCCAAGCTCCTGATTTGGTGCGTGGGAACCGAGGAAGGAAAGGACTGCAGGTGTGTTTAGAATCAGTGAGCTGGAACAATAGAGCCCTTACAAAATAGATCTCTGCCTTCATGTATTTACACAGTGTGGAGGAGTCATGTGGAGAACCCGTGGTGGTTTTTAGACAAGGGTATTTGCACTGTACATACATCTGTGCTTTAATTTTTATCTGCAGTGGCTGCCCTTTATGTGCCGGTTGTATTATTAATCATAATGTACTGGCTCTGCAATTTCCAGTACATATGCTCTTTAACCAGTGGTCTTTACTACATTTAGATGACCATAATTCCATATTGTTGTATTCTACTTCAGTGAAATAATGTCCTTAGTTGCAAATGAGTAGTAGTGAGTAGGATCTATTATATAGGGAGACAATCTAAAAATAAGTTAAATGGCAAGAGATTTTTCTTCTTTGCTTGCCATTCCTCAAAGATTAATGAATTGATTGATTTAATAATAGTAAAGGCCTTTGTACAGTGATTGACTGTAATGATGCTGAGGTAAAAATTTAAGTACCTAATCTGATTCATTATTAATTTGAAATTTAAGAACCTGTGATTAGAATTAATGTCTTAGCCAGTGGGGTACATATTATTGTGTGTGTGTGTGTGTGTGTGTGTGTGTGTGTGTATGTATGGGTTGCACTGTACACTGGTACAAAACAAAAAATTTAAAACATTTTTAAATGGTATGATACCAACATTTTGCAAAATTTGATTCTTTATGAAAATGCACCTGACATTGCTTTCTATAGCAGTAAAATAAATACTGTCCTGCAGAAAATAAATAATGTGTTTAAGAATCGAAGGGAATGTTGACGTAGTGGGTGTGTGTGCCTAGTGGCCTGTGAGCCTATGTGTGAGCGTGTGTGTGTGTGTTTGTGTGTGGTACTATGAGCGAGAAAAAGCTGGCTGTGTGGCTCTGTATCTATATGTGGCACAGAGAAGTGAACTTAGCTAGATATCATGGCAGCAGTTCACCATTGATGTTATTACATGATGCTGTTATCACTTATTATATGGCTTAGTTGAATGCTCAATTCTGATTGGTCACTTCAGACATTCTGCTATCAAACATTTCTATATAATGACTGCTGCTATAGGTGATGGATCGCTTTAATGTATAACTTGTCATATCACTCCATAGAAAGAAGTGCTGCCGCTGTCAATTTGACCATTGTCACTTTAAGAAAATCATCAAGTTTGCCATCATACATGCTTGTGTTGCCTAGTAAATGTAATCGTTATTACTGCATGACTTATGCTGGCTATACAGTACATTCAGTCCGATTTACAATGACACACAAAAACTGACCCAGTGTTAGCGATGCTAGAGTTCAGCTCAATCAGATGCCAGGGAGGAAATAGTGATCCATAAGAGTTACAGTGAGCCAGAAATACAGAGGCAGAGCAACAAAAAAAGTAATCTTTCGGCTATCGATATAGTGGCTCTTTGTAGGCAATAGCTGTTCCAGTTATTGTTATGCCTATTGATGTCAGGAGAGAATCCGTTATTAAATCTCATACAAATATATGTTACAGAGTCCACTACTAGTGTTTAACTAACCTATCTTACTCTAATACCCCGTAAGCTAATACTCCCGAATAGGCAAGCATGCCATGAGGCCATTTTGACCGAAAGCCCAACTGAATTTGAATGTTAACTAGGTAACGTGAGTAACAGCGAACCTGGCATAAATCTAACAAAAATGAACTGTTCTTTCCTGATGGAATCATTGTTTTCATGGAATCATGGAATTTGCTCAATAATGGCCCAAATAGAACTTTAGAATAGTGGATACATGTAGGCCAACTTTTCGTTCTCCATACTCACACTGAGAATATTAATTTCAAAGTTTTTCAATATGCAGATGTTGAAATTTAAATGATCTTGAAGTGCATGTTTTGTTAGATAGCCTTTTTTGCAGGTTGTGCTGGAAGCAAACGTGGTTGTTAACAGAGTGGTGTATATTTTAGTGATTAAAAACGATTTTTTAAAATTGAATTTATTGTATCATTGTGTGTTTACCTGAAAATAGATTATTCAGATTGTTGGCTTGTTAATCAAGAAAAATGAAAGAAAATGATAATTAGTTCAAAGACTAATTATCAGTTTAAAGGGAAGTTTGATGCTGGCACTGCTGGTATCAATGGCGTCTTAGTGGGAAGTAACACTGCCTCCAACTTAGCAAAGCATGTGTCCAACAAAAACCCTGATCTCCTCAGGGACTTCAAATTCTGACAGGTGTGATAAAACTGATGTAGATGTATAGATGAAAGTATTTTGATGTTTTAACAAGTGCAGTGCTCACATGCAAGATCTAGGTTTAGAGTAATTATTTCAGATATTCTGTGTTTCGAGATTTTGTTTATAAATATTTTTGAATAGATACATTTACATTTCATTTTATGGTGTCTATCGAAGTGCCAAAGCTATATATATAAACAGTTTAAATTCTGAGTTTGATTTTTACAACGAGGAAGCATGAAGGCTAGAGCTATTACATCACAATACCTGTTTGGCTGTAGAAACCATTGCCGTTATAAATGTAATTTGCCTTTATGTGATATGTTGTCTGAGCATAGATGGACAGTTGTTGTCCATTGTTCACTGCATTGTCATCACTGTGCTTGGATAGCTACATCATGCTTCCTGTGATCCCCAAGAGAAAATGTGGTGTATTGTTTGCGTTTTTACAGAGGTTGTGATATTTATCATGGAAAGCCAGGTGAAAATAAAAATGTAATATGGGGTCTTACTTTTTAAATCACTTTTTATTTATGGATTTTCTTAACATAATATCAATTTTTAAAGGTGTGTATTTGTGGATATTTGTGTTTCAGTTTCTCTAGACACAAACCTGGTTCAAAACCAGGTCCCCAGCCAACATGTGACAGGGACATCCATGCTCGAGGGAGCAGGACTGGCTATTTAAAAAAAGACAACTTGAAATGCTTCTGAAAACCAACTCCACCAGTCAGAAACACACTAGGGTAGAGGTCCTTAAAATATCAAATAAATGTGTTTCTGTATAGCACATATACTGTAGATACACACTCCAGGTGTATGTCTCTATTCCAGCACAGTGGAGAAGTTATATATCCATACTGATATAGTAAAATGAAAATGATTTTTTTTCTGGCCAGAGAATTTATGTTTTTTTCTGGACAGGGAATTAATGAGGCAAAGCATTCAGAGGGTGGGAGAACATTGTTAACTGTGTTGTAACTTGTTTGGGAAACAGACACATAGAGTATATGTGGCTATGGACTAACATTTCTGCAAATTCTAAACACCCACACACAGGCCCTGCTAAAATCTTCTCATTGGCAGCCTTCTCATAAACCTGTGTAGTTCATACAGTCTTGGCATTTCTGTATGACTGAGGGTTACTGGAAGCTTCCTTAAATATTAATGTCTGTATGTGCGTCATAGTCATAGTCAGAGAATAAATAAGAAATCTGAGAGCTGTGCCTTCCACAGTTGCAGTGGACCTTGGGCACATTTGTGTGGAGGCACCAGGAGGAAAACACAAACTGGAGAGCACTTAGTGTGGGTTATAAGTCATTGTTTCTGTGTTTGCACTTTTATTGTGGGTAATGGTGGAATTTTCCGTGTCGCGTCAGGCCAAGCTTAAGCACCTATGAATCTAACTAACTGTGTTGGAAAGTGAAATGGCGACTCCACGAAAAATGGAGCTGTGTCATTCCGAAGACATATTTGCTCTTTCTTAAGCAGGAAGATGGAAAGAGTGCAGCCCTGCGTGTAGTTCAGAGTTATGCGCGGCGCACATTGTTCGGACTGCTCCATTTGCAGCACTTCCTAGTAACAACTACCGCATTTGAACGGCATGACGTGGGTCACCCACAAGGTCTCACAGCTTTTAGCACCTGAAAACACGGTGACACATTTTCCCAGGGGATAATATTTGTAATGCCTTTTGTGGGTGACATCCAAGTGACTAATGGGTATAATTTTCTTCCGATATTCAGTTCTCAAGAGGCTAGCACTTTACTGCTTTCCAAACTGACCTGACAGACAAGGACCAAATAAATAATAATAATAATAATAATAATAATAATAAATAACTATAAACCTGCATTCCAGGTAATTATATGCAATGGTTCTGATTTTATTAATCCCTTTGACTGACAAAACATTATTTCTTTATACTGTTTCTCTACAGCGAAAGAAGTGCTTAGTTAATTTAAGGCCTGGATTGTTCAGTAAAATACCCCATAGCATGAAACATGTTTCACCCTAATGGCTGAGCGTACACCAAACTGTTTTACACTTCAAAGTCCGACTGGTGGATTTCAAGATTATCAAAATGACATCTCAGATTTTGAAATATATAATTTTAGAAACTGATCTGCTGAGATGACACCAGCATCTCACCCCCATTTCATCTGTTCCTGGCATACCTAGAATCTGCTTTCCTTTGAGAAACCGATACTGTGTAAGTGTTCTCTCCACATCTTGAACATCCCTTTGTCCCTGAATTTTTTCCCCATTGGTGTATTTTTGAGGATAGTCTGTATTCCATTCCACGGCTCCCAAGGGGATGGACGACAAACTCATCCATTTATCCGGAGACATTGGCTCCACTGAAATAGATTGCCTTAATGCCATTAACCAAAATCATATTACAGTGTAGAGTTTCACAATAATTAGATATTACGTTTACAATAGATGATTTACCAAAAACAAATGATTAATTATGTCTTTATTACTATTATAGATTTTAACATTACTGTACATTAGCAGGTGTTATAGCAGAATTATTGTCAAAAGTGATGTGCTTGATGGCCCTAAAAGATACATTGTGTGTGTGTGTGTGTGTATACATGCAATTACAATATAAGAAAGCAGACTATATGAATGCATTCATGGTAGACGAAGGCCCCCTCTCCTTCCTCCAAACTAGCCCACACCCACATGGTTCCCATGCTCATATTTGAAATGGTTCCATGGTTTATAAAGACACAATCAGATAATACCCCTTTACGTGGTTTGCTTGCAAAGTATAAATCGTGAATAATCAGGGTGATGAGTCATTAGTCCACACTTGGCAAATATATATTGATCCACAGTTTATATTGATGTTCTTATTTTCCATGATAAATTTAAGAGAATGAATAATAATAATAATAATAATAATAATAATAATAATAATAATAATAATAATAACAATAAAAGGCTCTTACAAATAAAAGATCTTGGATAATGCCACACAAAATGGTGTGATGCTACCCATATGTTTAGGTCCTAAGATTTAGGATTATAATAAAGCGATAATGGGTTTTTTATATGCTGTAGAAGAATAAGAGTTCTGGACGCTGATAGTTCTGTTTTCTGTGTGGTGCTAGCCTCTTATTCGAGCAGCATGTGTACATGAGCAAGAAAGCAAAGAATGGAAACCTGCCTGTTTCTACAGATGTAATTTGAAGAGAGACCTTGACACCAATCAGAGCATTCATACAAATTGCCTTCAGTGCTTCTATGGAGGCAGTGTTACAGCATTACAATGAATTTTTAGGCACCGTGCTATTAGAATGTTTTATGATACTTACCCAAGACTTATTGAGATGCAGCAGTAATGCAACCACCTGTATTGACATTGGGACCACAGTGGTTTGCACGTGGAGTAATATTAAATGAATGGACATAAACAAATACTGTATGCCTTTGTGCTGATTGCTTTGAAATATGTTCACTGAGCTTTTATTTCTGGTGATGCACATTGCTATTTTGTATATAGCTGCTGTGGAATACTTGTTTATGACTAGTCTCTGCAGCGAATATTCTCTGAATAATTTTACAGAGTTTTATGCCACATCCTTTATTATAAATTATATCATTCATTGTCTCAAGACTCTTAACCCATTTCCCAATCAGTATAGTCAATGGGAGGCAGTGCTTCACACATACCCCATTCCTCACAACCGCGTTAGATTCAAAACTATTAGCAACTCTGACTAAAGCAGTGTTACCCCACTTTCTTAACCCAGTTATATAATTTACAAGCAAGGTTTATTTGCTTGCAGCTACCTGCAAGTCAGTGACAATGCAAGTCAACACTGTTGCTGTAACCTTTTGAATGCAATCTTCTGCTAATCTGTTGAATGACCTGTTGGGCCATTGTGTTGACTTTGCAAGGTGCAGAGATATCACCAGCAGCAGATAACCCAGTTGATGTTGATAGGTCTAATAAAATAAGATTTGGGGGTGGAAGGGTGGGGGTGAGTGAGTTTTTTATTTTTTAAAAGAGATCAATAAAGTGATTTACAGATGTTATTTCAATATGAGTTCTATCTGCAGAAGAGGGCATAGGTGAGCAATACGTAAAGGTAAATTTCACACATGCAGAAGGAAAAGTATTTTTTTACTAGACGGTTATTAATACACACAATATGATACCATGACTAATAACTGTGACCAGTGGAGTCAAGACTGGACTTTATTCTCATCAGTGAAAAAACCCTATGTTCTTATAATGCAATGGAATGTCTTACTGGAGTTTGTTTCATATCTGTTACATATATTATATTCGTTACAAATCTTTAAAATAAATACATTGCCTTTATATACTTTAACCAATCAGGCATGTGTGGCTGCTGTTCTTGACATATGGCCCTGTTTAGTTTTTGTCTCTAATCAAAATCAGGAAGTCAAATATGAAAAACAAGAACAAGCAAAAGAATGAGAAGATTAACAGAACCCTCATTGTGTCTCATTTGTAAGCACAACAATGCTTGTCTCTCTAGTCATTATAGAATAATTCCTCTGTGTGCTTTTTTATGCATTAGAAATATACTCTTATGCCAGTGGGTTTTTGATAATAATTAGCACTGAATCTTTGACAGTGTAGCTCTCTATATTATTAAATCATTAGGTGTCTGCTGAATGCAATTAACCCCCCACAGCTAAGCCATTTTCATAAATAAGGAAGGCTGTATAAATGCATATGCTTTCTTTACACTTTATGATTGTTTTTCCAAAAAGGGTTTACAAATATTATGCAAATAATAGTGACATTTTGGAACTTGGTAAAGAGGGGGATCGGAACCAATCCTGTGTTGTGGCGCATGGTGTCCGCCCCCTCTTCCTCTTCCTCTGTCTCCAGGGGATAGCTGTCACCGCGAGTGCCTTTTCTGCCTGTTTAAAATGCAGCCTCATGTGTGAGCTCCCATTCAGGGAGCCCTCAGGCCAAAGAGCACACAATCATTTATCATCGCATTCCCCAAATCTGATAAATTAAACAAGCTTTAAATATACATCTTTACGCTTGTTATTCATGTCATTTACACATTTCATTACGGCCAGCGTTCCAGTAATTCGATTTTAGACAGTGACAACATTCCCGTTTCTAATTCTATCAGTTTTATTTCATATTGTTAACTCCATGCTGCTTGTTGCACAACAAGGTGTTCAGTCTTAGTTTCTTTGCATAGTGTCACATAAGTAGGACCACCAGTTTGTCTCACTTTGTTTTCTTGTAATTCAGTCCTCCGCCAGCTAGAGGTCGCAGCAGCCTCTTTGTCAAGCCCCTTTTCAATTATCCCATTTGCACCACCTCAATAATCCAAGATGATAAAATAATTGATTCTTTAAGCACAAATGATGATTCATAGTGATGTTAATAAGCAAACCACTTATTAAATTCAGTTTGATTACTTAATGCAGTGGACATGCTGCAGTATTTTTACATGTTGTACTGGGGCCTGTTAGGTTCCATGATTACTTTCCTTCCTGATACTCCCAATATTAGATCAATTAACTGTTTCTATAAATGTCTCAATTAGAAACTCAATTGTACATGTAGCCACTTGACTGTGCTGTTGGAGTGCCTATGGGGACCCCTGGAGGATAACCATTGAAATACAAGTTTAAAACCTTGCAGGTCACAGAGACAACCTGTTGGCCCTACAAACAAGTAATACTGTAAAGTGCAAGTTTGTGGACATGCCTGTAGCCTTCAACCTGGGAATTCAGTTTTAAGAAATACATTGAACTGTGTCGGCACAAGATCAACTCCAGCTAAATTTGCCACACAAATCCTCATTATATGGAGTGAATTATCTCTGTCTGTTTGTCTGACCTCTCTCTCTCTCTCTCTCTCTCTCTCTCTCTCTCTCTCTCTCTCTCTCTCTCTCTCCCTCCCTCCCTCCTTCTCCAAGTTCAGAATCCAATCTCAATGCATTAGTATAAAATAGACTAGGATGCATATAAGGTCATCTTCATATTTAATTCCCACATTCCCACATTTTCACTGCTGACATTTCCATTCAACTAGTACTTTTATTCTGATCTACCTTGGCTTGCACAGTATCACCAGAGCTATTGCCATACCTGAGTTGCAGCTCCACATTAGACTCCCTGTATTCTGGTACCTACAATAGCTGGTCTATTTTAGACCAAAAACGTTAATGGAAGACAGTCCTTATACCTGCAGGCAGGGCAGTCCTTATATCTGCAGGCAGTTCATTTCACCGCTAGCCAGAGAAGCTAATGAAAGATGGGATTTAGTGACAGGGGAGCAGGGAGAGAGAGGAGAACAGCCTGTCTGCAGTGGAGGAGATTCCAGTGTTGGGTTGAGCGGATAGGAGAGCGGAACTCTCAGTGAACCAGTGTCAGACCCAGCAAAGAGGCGGAGGGGAGTCGAGATGGGAGCGGGAGAGGCAGAGGGAGGGAAGCAAGTTTCTGATAGAAGCGCAGCCCCCCTGGCTGAGTGCGAGGAAAGCAATACAGATCACACAGGATCAAGTACGGAGTGCTGTGGAAGAGGCATGGAGTGCCAGAGACAAGCAGAGCAGCAGAAATACTGTATGCCTGCCAGCCATACATTTGCACTCTCTGCCTCCTCCAGACAGTTTCCATTTTTCTACTGTTTAAAGGAATATTTTTTCCTACCCACCCTAACACTGAAAGATAAAAAGAGGCCTATTGTTTTTTTCTTTGTTTTTTTTCATGGTACAATTCCTTTTCATAATGCATGTCCATGTATCACTACAACACTATAGTCACCATGTTTCTGTTTTGTTGTAGAGCAGTTTTTCAGTAAGATGGAGTGCTGGCTTTTTAAATGATATTTTAATTGAAATCATAATCATAAAAGTCATAGCTCATGTTCCAAAGGAATAACAGACACAGTTCCAGCCAAAATATTTAATCTTGATTCTTTCAAATTATATATTTATCTGATATGTGAGAATGTGGCTAATTCAAAAAAGCCGAGTAGAGAAGGATGGAGGAATGATAGCTTTGTTGTAAAGAAAAATTCTCAAATCATTAACAGTCTTCAGACACTACATTGTGTTATTATAAATTACTCAGCAGGAATTTCATCATTATGTGTGCCTATGCATTCTGAAATGTAATTATTGCATGAGACCAAGATTATTGCATTTGTCAGTTCTAGCAGCATCAATTTTAAGTGAGCTTCCATGCATGCAGATTGGTATGCCTGTCCACCAACAGCATCATGCTTACAAAGTATGCACTTCGATCAATTGTTTTTGAAACATGCTGACTTTAAGCAAAAAATCATTACTACTGACACACCATTATTTTCATGAGTCTATTAGTAATAAGGACATTTCCAACAACAAGGATGAATGCCCTATAAGCAATTAGGGAGAGGAATCAGGAAAATGACAACATGAATTACTTGGTGATTTGTTAATCCTGTCTGGTTAATGAATGCAATCAGTGTGCATTAATAAACAAGGCATTCTTCATTCTTCTAAAACCGATCATAAATTTTTCACAAAGATCCAGAAGTAAGGGCACAAATATTTCTGGGTATATGAAGTCCATGAAAATATGTTTCCACATCTGCATTAGTGTTATTTCGGTGAGATTATGCATCAAAAGCTGTATGCAGTTCCACCATTGTTTCTAATTTACAGATGCAAGAATTGTCTGTATAATAGCATACATATGTATAGTTTAATTAATTTTAAAACAGAACTGGTTCCTCATATAATTGTATTTTGTTAAAAAAGGCAATTAATACATTTTGAGGCACTTCATACATACCATGCGCAGTGCACAAAGATTGATGTAAATTGAGTTCATATGTGCACACAAGCATTTACTTTTACATATAGGACTTCAGGAGATGCTGTTATTCAGAGCAACTAGCATGCATTGGTGAGCCGAAACCATTTTATCAGCTGCCCTGCATACTGTGGAATTTGAATGCAGTTTAGAGTAATTCCTGCTCCATCTTTGATCTGATTCATGGAAATGCCTGACAGGTGAAAAAATGTCAAACAAAACCCAAAAGCATCATGGGAAATGAATAACACACAAAGAAAATATGCCTCAGCTTAGAGCAACAATGACTAATACTTATTTGATGTGGCTCCTGCTTTTGTTCTTGTGATGCACTGTTACCCATATGATGCATGACATGTGCATTTTGAATGAAACAAATACGTGTGCCACCCCATAGATCCATACTCCAAATAACCTACTTGTAGTTATGTAAAATTAGGGCAATCAAGGAATATCGAGTTCTCCATCAGCATCACACTGTTTCACTGAAGAAGGCAGAAATGTGAACGAAAAATATTGGAGTGAATTTTTCATAGATGTAATTACCTCCGTTTAACCCTTTAAGTGACCTTGGGTTCTGAAAAGCCATTATGGAAATCAAAGTGAATAAATGTGTGATCCATTTCAACTTATTTATATTATTATTATTATTATTATTATTATGTTTGTGCATTCATTTTTATTTGCCAGGATATAACTACTCATTTGCTCATAAACTAATAAATGATTAGTAACTGATAAATGATATTCTGGAATATTTTCCCCCTCACAAACACTTGCAAATGCTTGCACTTATTTGTAAGTCAAAGTGAATGACAGATGCTTATTGAAAATAGGTGAATGTCTTATTAGTTTTTGGCATTTTATGGCATTTAAAAAAAATGTTTGTTCAAGGTGTTGCTGAATTATGACTGTACAGACAGCGTACTTATCTCTGGATTAGTGTAACTGGGTGGAACCATGAACCTGTCTGTAACATGATTATTTACCCAGGATGAACTCACTCCTGCTTGCTTTGTCAGGCAGTGAGTGACATCATCGATATGCCCTCTAATCCCTTACTGAAATAACTAAATGGCTGTGAAATAACTATTACCTCACATTACCTCGAATTAACCAGACCAGTCTGGTGTTTTCCCACTTTTTACTATTATTTCATGTAAAACTATGTGCCCACAATTCCCTACTCTGTGGTAAATCCAACCAAAGAATCAACATGTGCTATCTTTGTTTTAACTGGCAGAAAGCTCTTGTTGGCCCTTTGCCAATACAATTCATTCAAATGGAATTTATAGCACACCCATGCTGTTATTTCATTCTAGTACATTTGAACATAGTGTTCTCATTCTCCACTGACATATGGGATTTAACCTTTGCTCACAAGAACAGAGGAAAACACACAGAATGTGTGTAGCAAAACCAGATGCAAAGCTTCTCAAACTAAATTCTGGATGTTAGTTCAAATCCAGCAGTCATTCATTCATTCATTCATTCATTCATTCATTCATGTCATTTTATGTTGTTCAGTCATTGTATGTATGTAATTCCCTGTAATTTGTGTTTCTGCTTATCTCAGTAACTAATCTTGGTAAAAGTTATGAGAGATACGATTATTCCTTTAGAATTCTGGTGTGATGCTTTTGATAGAAACACATACCGCGTCAAATGACATTACATTACATTTATTTAGCAGATGCTTTTATCCAAAGCGACATACAAAAGTGCATAAATGACCATGTACCATGGGAACTGAGGCATTTTTAAATACTTTACATGAATGCTAGAAAATAAATTGTAGGTAAGTTGCCCCACCATAGTACAAAGCAAGAACTTTGACATCATTAACATCCTTTTTTCATTTCCTCACCAGAAAAACCTCTCCTTTTGTTTTAAGCAATGTAAGTACAATGCAATTTCTTTCTCTTTGGTATGCAGTAGACAACTGTGTGACACCAAGGGAGATTTCATCACATGCATGATTTGGACCCATTGATGTAACCATATATTTTCTAAACCACCGTTATGAGGCATTTCCCACGGAATAAGTAATTAGACACTGCGAGAGACACCTTGTGAATGCATCACCATGACAGCTCCGGTAGCCTCTCCCCAGCTATTTCCTCTGGATCCTCAGTCATCTGCTAAAGCTTTTTTCCCTCAGTGCAAAATCAGCACTTAATTACTGTTATCACATGGTAATCTTGGTAAGAGTCACGGGGAGGGATCCTTACCAAAGCGAACCCCTGGTACACCAAGCTTAGTCACTTCCTGTTTGCCGGTGGGTCAAAAGGTCTCGACGTGATCAAGCTATGCAATCTGGTGAGGTCACTGTCTGAAACTAAATGCTGCTAGTGTTACACTGAAAGAGATATGTGCGGAATCTTCTCTGGAATCTGGAATCAACTTTGGCTGGTTATTTGGCTGTAAACGAACGCAGCACTTCCTGTGAGCTGACTGTTTCACCCAGTGAACATTTTGTGGTGAAAAGTTGGTGAAACTCCATCTTGGCATTCAGGTGAAAGCCCGGCTAGATTTGGTTGAAAATTGAACATGACTACTCGCTGACTAGCATGTAGCCATGCTATACCCAGATAAAACCTGCGATGTATTGGGGTTAACCCAGTCCGTTTACCTATTCAAAACATCTCTCAACCTAGATTTTCACCCCTGTAGACGTCTAGATTCTGGCTTTTTGCTCAGAGGGCAGTGATTAAAGGGTTAAACTGTATCTGATCTTGGACTGGAGAAATTCTTCCCAGCCTTGACTGACGCTGTTCGTTGTGGGTTATATTAGTTCTACCCGTAAGTGAAGCAAGAGCACTATTTTAAGCCTTAGGGTGCACAGGCTGACATACTAATTATATAACAGCAGCACATGTTTCATTTATTTTATGCACCATACAGTGTTTTCCTGCTTCTTTAGGACTGATTCATTTATATTAAATTTATTTCCTGTCTTTCATGCTGGATATGCTTAATAGTATGTATATGAACTGGTATGATTTAATGTGATATAATAATTTTTGTAAGGTAAATATATGACATATTGTAAATAAAAACAATGTCAGAAACATTGAATGATCTACAGCCATTTTTTAAAAATCCTGTATTGAAATGATTCAATGTATACTAGGGGTATACTGACCTGACTGCAGTCATTGCTGTATTTCTATTTCCAATAACCCTTTCCTTTCTCTTTTTTATACCAACTAAGACTGGAAATGTAATCTTAGTTACAACTCCTGTTTCTTTTGGTAGGAAAGCATTACTTGCTAGAGCGTCTGATTACTACTATAGTTGTGGGTATATCATATACGTTGGAAAATGTGAATATCCTTAGAATTTATGTATTATGTGGTGGTTTGTAGCCTAGGCATAAATTATGGATAGGAGAACATTTTGGTCGCTCACTTGAGCTAGAAGCTTCTCTGAGAAAATGGGGTGCTTGAGTTATGTACCCTCACTCACTAATACAAGGGAGGGTGGGGGGTGCTGGTAAGGGGAGAAAATAGTGAACATGAATCACGTATGTCTGTGAAAACGTTGAAAATGGTTTCTGCACTTTTAAAATGCTACACAGCCTTTTGTAAATAAAAACAATACATTGAATGTACTGAGTTTTAAGACAGCTAGCTGGCAGGAAAAACAAACTGAGTTAGCTTAAAAAATGAAAATATTTTTTACTGCATCACAGAGCAGGCTGACAAACTAAGTCAGTAATGTTTCAGCAATGAAGAGAATACTCTTCTATAAATTATTTGTTTGACAGTCAAAGCTAAGAGACTGCAAAATGTGTGTGTGTATGTGTGTGTGTGTGTGTCTGCGTGTATGTGGTGTGTGTGCGGATGTGTGTGTGTGTGATGTGTGTGTGTCTGCATGTGTGTGTGTGTGTGCGTGTGTGTGTGATGTGTGTGCGTGTGTGTGTGTGTGTGTGTGCGCGTGTGTGTGTATACACTTTCTGAAGTGCATCCTGTGGTGCATAAGGCGCAGCTGAAATAAACAACAGTCATTTTCTCTCAAGGCGTACACGCTGAATTTGAGGGCTAACATCTGACAGAAACATTATTTAAATGACGCCTTTTCCCTCTAATGGCAGAATAGTGAAAGGTGACATTTAGCTGCGGTCTGAGAATGCTGTGAGAGGATGTTGTGCCGTTGTGTTTTCAAAGCTGGGTCCCTCTCCCGTGGGGCTGCACCGCTGCACAGCCCTGCCTGGTTTTGTTTATGAATTAAATATTTCATTTGGAGCGACTCCAGAGGCTGTCGTCAGGCCTCCCCAGCACAATGAAAAGGTCACGCCATATCCCTCTAATCACACAGAATGTACTACTATGCACTTCCCGTCCCAGCAGGCCATTTGGTGGCTGGGATCAGTCCGGATAGGATCAGTTAACCATTTGAATCGTCGCCTGGCACAGCACACTGATCCAAGGTCAGCTTTTTTTGTGTGTGTGTGTGTGTGTGTGTTGAGTGTATGTGTTCTGTGATGAGAACTTTGGCAAATTGCAGACAAATGGGAAAATCTTATGAAAAGATATATAGTGTCATGGTATATGATGGATATTCTACAATACATGCCAAAAGGAACAGTCTGAGACCACCAGCCTGTGCTGTAGGTTCCATGATGTATTTACAGTGGAATGTGCAAAGCCAGTTCTGTGTACGCAGCAACACAACAGAGGAGCTGTCAGAAACGGATAATGATCACATGGAAATTACGTTGGACGTGCACAGATACAGTATACTGTACGCTGTATATAAGTACAGCTAACATGCATGGAGAAACAAATAGTGCTTTTAATTTCCCATGGGGTTTATTGCAGATGCTGGCCTTTTCTTTTTGTTTTTTTTTTTCTGATATTGATGCAGGGAATAGAAAGTACCGCAGTGGCATTGCTGTAATTCAGGTTGATTTTAAAACAGGAAGAGTATGATTAACTGTCAGAGTGACTACCGTGTGAGAAACAGCCTGCTTCAGCGCCTTGCAAAATCGCTGTGTACTGTTTATGGCGAAACAGGCCGCTTGCGTCATGCGTTATTGGCCCATTGCAAGAAGAGCACATGTGACAAGGTTCAAAGCAACACAAGGGTTGTAATTTCATATTTTAAAATTTATATATTTAAAAAAAATGAAAATGCAAACATGTTCATATGTATGGTTCTTGTCCATAGTTCAGTTTTGGCTATGTGCTACAAGCTCCTGTAGAATTGCTGTGTAATGTTTATGGTGGGATAGGCTGCTTGCGTCATGCATTGTTGGCTCATTGCAAGAAGAGCACATGTGACACAAGTTCAAAGCAACATTATGAAAACATTATAAAATTATGAAAATGCGAATATGTTCAGAAAAATGGCTACGGTTCATGGTTCAATTTTGGCTGTGTGTCATACGTCATGCTGTTAAAATAGAACACTGCAGAGAAAAGTGTGCAGAGTGTATTACTACAAGGGGCAGAGATATGTTGTTGAAATGACTCTTAATTTCACGTTATACATATACCATATTCTGCTAGGATTAATTTGAGCCTGCCTGTGTTTTTAGGAGGTGCAGTGGTATTTTCTGCGCTCATCTTTGCAAATTCTTTTTTCTTCTTCTTTTAATTTGTCCAGAGAAGCCATATGGTTAACCATGTGTGAGACACACTGTAAGCCTCATTTTGAGATGAGATAATGGTGAGGTTACGGTCAAGTTTCTGGGACAGATGTCCCAGATGTCCCCCTGAAACAAAAGAAAAGGAAAAATGTCCTGCTCCTGCCCTGCCCCCCATGGCAAACAAGCTGCCCACTTGTCAGGAATGAACGTAATCTGCAAACAACAGCCACTGATCCCTGCGAGTGCACAATGCCTTTGTTTGCAATGCAATAGAAACCAGTTGTTTGCTGCTGAGTCAATATTTACCGCCTAGCGGAATGTGTGTTCTGTTGCGTCTCAACTACACAGATGCGCGGGGTCCCTGGGGAAGGTTTTTTTCATCCTCTTATTCTACCCCCTGCACTCTCTTCATCCCGTTGCTTTTTCTCTCTTCACATCGTTTCCTTTATCCCCACGTTGTTCTGTAAAGTGACAAATTGCATTGAGAGGAAAAAAAAAAAGTCTGGGCTCCCACTTCCTGATGAGGTGTTGTGACATCATGCGTGTGGTCATAAATGGCAGCATTAAGAAATAACGCAACCCCAGTGAAATCCCTCCCTCCAATGCTCCTCTCCTAGTAGCCTGAGCATATATAGCCAATGGACGGCTGGGGTCCTGACACCAGGGAGATATTTCACAGATGAGATCACCGCATTTTTGAGAATGGCCCTTTTGTACTGACGCTGTTCGGGGGCAATGAATAGATTAAATGTGGGATGTGCAATGCAGTCAACGATAAACTGAAGCTAATTATCGGCCTTTGCTCCTCCGTGCCCCCTCTATCCACCCCCTGGGGGCATGGGGGCTGGGAATGCATGTAACCCTGGGAAGGCAGCTCTAAGATTACTGCCTGCTCCACAAATAAGATTCCTTGAGACAGCAGTTCTACAGTACAATATCACGTCCGCACCAGCTACTGATTATACTATCCAAAAGTCCTACGGGCAAGCCAGCTGTTCCCATAGTAACCTGCACTCAGTGGAGACATCTCCTCAAACTAAATGCCCTCTGGGAATCTGTCTTTAACTTGAGGCCACATCATGCTTTGACCTTGAGACAACGGCATTCACACACCAAATACACACGGTACCTGGTCTGTTTTGACCTTCAGGTTCCTCAGGGGCAAAATAAATAGAAATGGCAAAGATTTGTTTGTGTAACAAAACAGGTTAGACAGGCTAATTTGTATTTTTGTCAGCTTGTGAAAATGTGGAGCTGGGGAGAAGCTGCAACTTCAATGAATCCGTAATCCATAATTGTTGTCTTGCATAGTAAAACCCTTATATGTTTGATCTGAGATATGAAAATAGTTTTTTTTTTTAAAGGGACTTCTTTATATATGCATAAACATATGTTTTTTTTTAATATATATATTTTCAAAGCTGAAAAATAAATAAAAATGGATAAAAAATTTCTGTAGATTGAAGCACAGGTATCTGTACAGGTTTGTATGTGTACACATATACACATGTTTACCAGTTTATACAGCATAGGAATTTTGGAAACAGTGTGTTCAGTAATTTATAAAATTGTGTTTTGTTATTATTTTCTTTACTTTACTCTTGTCATATACAGATGGGTGACAAATTAAAGGAAAAACCTAGATAAATGCATGGAGATATATGAATGCAAAACTTCCATACAGGTGTACTGCATGATACAATTAAGAAATTAACATTCTATCATGCTCTGTGGCATGATAGAATGCTGTGTTCTATAAAAATGCTGAGCAGGCCCAGCTGACCTCGATTTTGGATCAAGATGGAAAGAGAGAGAGAGAGAAAGATATTATAGTAGGGTTGCAGTGCATAAACCCCTCATTGCAAAGACAAATGCACATTTGAGAGTTCAGTGGTGCAAAAACCATAAGCACTGGTCTACAGAGATGTGAAAAAAAGTGGTATGGTCAGATGAGTCATCTTTCACCAAATGTGTGGTGTACACCAAGAGAACGGTACAGGTCTGAATGTTTGAACATTTTCTGGCATGGTTTAGGTCCACTTGTCTTCTTAGAGGGACGGGTCACTGCAAATCAATACAGTTATTCTGAGCGGATCACCGTTATCCTGTGATGAAACATTTCTATCCTGATGGGAGTGGCCTCTGCCAGGATGACAATGGCCCCATCCACAGGGCACAAGGGGTCACTGGTTGGTTTGATGAGTATGAAAATGATGTGAATTATATGCCGTGGCCTTCATAGTCACTAGATCTCATCCTAATTGAACACCTATGGGAGATTTTGGACCGGCGTGTTAGATAGTGCTCTCTACCATCATCATAAAAACATCAAATGAGGAAATATGCTTTGGAAGAATGTGTTCCATTACTCCAGTAGAGTTCCAGAGAATTATATAATCTATGCCAAGGCGCATGCAAGCTATTCTGGCGGCTTGTGGTGGCCCAACACCTTACTAAGACACTATGTTGATTTTTCATTTAATTTCTCACTTGTCTGTATATCCTGCATATGTATTTAATTGCTGAGAATGCACCTGAAGGTTTTTAGACAAGTGATAAGAAATATACTAAATATAAAAATACATGTACCCACTTTTTGACCATTATACAAATGTATAGTAGCTCAACTATTACGATTATTCTTTACCTCTGAGGTACAGTCATGATTGAAACTAGTTTATACACTGAATTAGTACAATATTCCCATTCAAAAATATAGGATGACCATTGCAAAGACCTTACTGTGCACTCCTTAGTTTTTTTTTTGACATTGCAAATTAGAATTGCACTATGCAGTGGGTGAAGATTAATTTTGCATGTGTGAATGAAGGAAATGCATTTCTGTGGAAATGCACCCAACCTGGAGCTACTTCATCTCACATACCCCTCAGTGTAAGCATTAGACAGCAAAACCTTTTTCTCAGCTAACAATCGATAAAATGAATTATCTCTGCAGAAGAAACGTCTTGATAGGAAAGCTTAAGTGACAGGTGGAATTCAAACATGCCTGACAATATTAGCTACATTTCATTGAGGAAGCCTTCCCAAGGCCTAATTCTCTCCTCAAGGCTGTGGAACTAATAATTAAACAATGCCTGACACAAGCATAATTGAATTGACTCACAGACCTCATTACTTAACCCACATATTGGATTAATATCCCATATTGGTATAAAAGGAGAATATTGCTTGTTTTACAGTGGGACGACACTGTTATATGACACTGCAACCTTTTTAGGATAGTATGGTCTATTTTCCGAGGCTATCAATATTGTCATATTGTCAATAGTGTTATTATACACTCACTGAAGGCATTTTCATTTGTGATATATGTGGCTATTATTGTATTTTTGATAAAATAAATAAATTAACATTTCAAGGTAGCAAACAGTGATGCCCTACGTGTAAGGGCATGCCTACATTTCTTAGATTAATTAGTGTACTCATTCTAACTGTAAATAAATGTAACATGTATTGATCTTCATGATTCTGAGTAGTGGAAAAATCTGTTTCTCTTTATTGCTCAAATGCAATTTAAAAAACGCCTGTTTTTTTTGTTTACTGATGTGGTTTCATTTTTGGCGTCAGCTTCCAATGACAACTCTCCATCTGGTGTCACGAGTAAACCCACGAATGCCCGATAAATGGTGAAATGAAGCAAAAAGCAATTCCACGCTAGGTACTCTCTTGCCTTGACCAAACCCATCTCTTCCCCTTCTCTCTGCTCAAAGGTTTACCCAGTGGGGTCCCAGTTGGGCGAAATGAAACAGAAGCGAATGCGGCAAGTTGCCATAGTAACTTAATAAAGCACAAGTTGTAAAGGGATTCAGAGATAGTGTAACCGAAATGACTGCTGGACCATAGTTGGCAGGAAATAAATTGTAAGTTGCAGAAAATATAAAAATAAATCAATAGAACTGTAGAAGAAAGGTGACATTTTGAAATACCTTTAAAGCATAAAGCGTAGATTAAATATTTTGTCAAGTATGGTGAGGACTGGTCCTTGGCTGTCAAATCTTTGAAGGCTGAATGTTGAATGGCCTCTTCCCTGTGTTGTCACGGCGACGTGGTCTCTTCTGCTGTATTTCATCTGCTGCCCATTCCCCTCAGTTTTATGCTCTCCCACCATTGTCAATGGCTTGACTGTTTGCCCATTATGTGCATCTGTCTCCCAACGAAATTGATGTTGGTTTTTGCTGTGTTCGCTCAGGTCTCTCCTACGGGCTATCTGTTTCTAAGTATTCTTTAGAACGGTAAATCTTTCATTAACAATGGGCTTGTATATTTATCATTAATTATCAGGCTTGGCAGTTGCAAAGGACTCTGACTGATGTGCTCAGATGGCATGGAGCTTAATGTTGACAATTTAGAAAGCAAAACCATAACACAAACCTTCACTGCTTTCTTTATTTATTTTTTGACCAGAGCCAGATTACAAACTGACTAATTAACAAATATTAAAGGTATATATGTACGCAATATGTCTGTCTTTGAAGTACCTTCAGTTTTTTTCTACGTCAACTGCTGATGTTATGCGTTTCCTCAAAGCTGAGAATAGAAAGCCATCAGCCTTTTGACTGCATGTACATGAATACATTTTTCCCATTTTGCTAATGAAACCCCGAAATCTGAACAGCAGCGCACTTTCATGTAGCTCTCAAAAGGAAAATGTAAATGCGCGCAGCGAGAGGCGAGGTATCCTCGAGGGCTGTCTCCCACGCCGCGCATCGCATCGGGCCTTTATTGCTGTGTCGCTGTGGAGAATTTCATCTGACGCCAGCGATGCCGCGTATTTACATTGGCGTTTAATTCAGAGGCAGGTGACCCTGCTCCCTCAGAAGGATGCAAATACCTCAGCTCTCCTCGAAGGCTTTTAATAATCTCACTTTGACTCGCGTTAAACGAGGCCCACTTTAACCGCTCTCAAAAACAAGCAAAAGAAAAAAAGAAGAAAATGATGAGATCACCAGAACTGAGCTCAGCAGGACACCATTAGAATAAAAGATGACGATGGTCTGCTGGTATTTTTACTGAAGGCATGTCCTGTATGTGTCTTAGTTATTTTATTTTATTTTTTTTCAAATGCTCTGATTCTTCTTTTTATTCATTGCTGACTTATTTCATGTTTCACTTTCCTCAAAGGTCATCCCCAACATCAAACAACCTCAATGACCACTCTTGGCAATGGGTTTTTATTACAAAGGCACGCATGATTTTTAAGGAAAAGATATGCTTTCATAAAAAAGAACATCAGTCAATGTCGGGTAGAGTAACATAAAATATATTGTCCTCAAGCCAATGCTTTTCATGTAATTTTATTTTGGATTTACCAAGATAGAAAAATGAATGTTCTTGGCTAGCACTGCAGCATGCAAGTGCTGTGGTTATAACAGCTGCATGAGCCCAGCCAATGAGCACTTTGAAAAACAAATTCTTTTTTTCCCTGGTGGCTCTGGGTGAACAGGTTTTGGAAGGTACATTGTAAGTATCATCAGGTCGCTTAGTTGATATAGTTGTGTCATGGTTTTGGCTGATGCCACCATTTCTTTTCCTTCCTGCGCCTTTTCTTCAGTTATTACGGCCATTGGTTTTTTTATGCGCCTTTTCTTCAGTTATTACGGCCATTGAGTTGATTGAATTATACACGTGCAAATTTCTTTTTACAATTTGCACCTGTTGGCGTTCTATTTAAACCCTGAGCAAGCCGATAAGCTTTGCTTCAGTGTCACTTATGTTGCACGAGAGCCGGTATTCTGTCAAGCGAGGTAAAGGTAAAGGTAAAGGTAAAGGTAAAGGTAAAGGTAAAGGTAAAGGTAAAGGTAAAGGTAAAGGTAAAGGTAAAGGTAAAGGTAAAGGTAAAGGTAAAGGTAAAGGTAAAGGTAAAGGTAAAGGTAAAGGTAAAGGTAAAGGATTGAGTTGCGATATTGGATTGTTGTGGCTATAAAATTAGCACAACAGTCTAGCTTTTTTAGATTGTTGGCAACAAGTTAGTGCCACAATCTAAGCTCAGTATTCTTTCTTTAGGGTTTTACTTTTTCAGCCTCGGTTCGAGGTCTGTTTTCTTTGAGTTGCCCTGTTTTCTGCTCCGGCAGTTTTGTTTTATTTTCATACTCCTTAAAGCTTTAGTTCTTTTTTACCTAGTACGTGGGTTGTGTATAGCTTTTCTTTGGGATACTCTCCCTAAGGAGTATTGTTTTCCTTTCCCTTGTCTCTTGAGACTTTGTGGCTATTTTACCTCCGGTTAATAGCTTAGAGAACCCCCTGTCCAGGCGTGGTTGGTCTCTCAAAACTCCAACTCCCTCACAAGTTGTGAATGTGTTGTCAGTGCAAGGGTGCCTGTTCTTTTAAAAAAGTAGGGGTGTCGGTGGGGGCTGGCGGGGGGGGGGGGGGGGTGGGGGGAATTCACCAGGAATGCCAACATATGTTTTTCCCCATGTTTGGACCCCCTACTTCTGAAATGATTTCAGTTGTCCTTGCCCTGGTGTTGGCTGCCAAATGGATGGGATTTGCTAGTAACGATCACTTGGATGACTTCTAATTGGATAACTTCAGCCAGGGATGCAGCGGGGAGAGCTGGATGCTGACAGTGGATCCAGAGGCTGGTGTGGGTGGAGAGAGGGGGAAGGCGAGCTTCAGCAGGGAGAAGAGGTGCAAGGGCCTGCAGCCAGGGGCAGAGTCCGCAGCCGAGCCACGATCTGGAGAACACAATAAAATAAAACCAAAACGCATGCCTCTGCTACCCTAAGCAGTTGTCATAGCAAGCTGTTACAGCAAATTTCGTCCAAATTCACTTTCTTTTGCAGTTACCCTCCCCTCAGGCTGGCAAACACAGGGATAGTGGTGATCACATAACCACACACAAAATCAAGAATTATCAAATTAACAAAGTTTTTATCAACTAATGGAGGAGGCAGCCAGGCTGAGACCAAAAATTGGGGTGGAGTAGAGATTAGGACAAATGTGTGGTGAGGAACAGAGAAGTGGCAAATCAAAAAGACAGGGAATATGAAAACAAAAAGTCAGGGGTGTATATTTTTTTGTTTTGTGAACATAAAACATTTTTGTATTTGATGCATACTCTTTTGTAAGTCAATCAGACAGGCTACTTAGTGTTTGAGAATTCCAGTGCCTTTGAACCTCCATGACAAACAGTAAACAATATTTAATGCTAAAGGCTGAAATAGTAGTAAAACAAGAAAGGGCCATGTTTGCTCTCGCAGCACTGCACTGCAATCTTTAATATATTCTAAAGGATGCGATTTCTGTAGAAATGATGCGATAGGCTAAATCAAATAGATTCATTGCGAAAATAAAGAACCACATCAGACAATAACAAAACCTGCTGCAATTCCTTATATCTCCTATATATTAGTGGATATTTTGTGTGTCAGCAGATTGATTTATTCACAAGAAAGGTCTCAATCCCAGTTTTTCATAACAATGACACTGTGTGGACATGACCAAGGACAGGTTAATGTTGTTTGATTTTCTTTTATATTCTTTTTTGCTGCTGATGATGACTTCACTCAAAGAGAAAACAATATCAGTTTATTAACATTGGATTTCTTTTGAAAATCAGTCATCTCAACGTAAAACATTATTATTCTTGCACGCACTCACAATCACACACACACACACACTCACACACACTGTGGATATTGTATTGTATTTTTCTGCCGTTGTAACTGCCTTTCTATGTATGGTGTCCAGACCACATACACTAGTGAGTTTCTCTTTGAAAGGCAGCAGTTGCAAGCACCATTGTGTGTAGCACCGTCTGGCTATTCCTGCACGGCTTTAGATTGGTAACCTCTGCAGGATTTTTCAAATCCTGCCCCATTCATCTGGAATGAATAGTGGTTACATGAGGTGCCCAACAGAGGACAACTCTGATGTTTTGACTTTGAATGGTCATTCTCATGACAACACTAAAGTCAGATACAATTAAGAGTCAGATTAATGAATTTATGTGAAAAACATAAATAGTAAAAAAACATAAACTCAGAAGAAGACATTGAAATATATAAAATTAAATCAGCTTGCTTCAATGCTTTACTTTAACAGATAACTTACCCAGGGCCATTCTGTGGCCCATGGGGGTCTGTTTCAATATTCTGACATGAGGCCCTCTCCTCTCCTTTCCTTTCCCAGCTGCTCTACCAACCACTTACCTACAGAACACTGAACACTGGAAATTCAACACTACAAAAAGCTTAAGTAAACGCTGAACCTTATTCACGCACAAAATTACGGAAAGCTTCTTTTAAGCATTCATGACTGTGTTTCAAAGCTGTGTTTCAAAAATCAAACATGATTAGGCCTACGTGTCGGCTATGTGTTTTCATAAAATTTGGGAAAGGTTGCTCACTCTTAGGAATATGTAAACTCTTTATCAATTTCAAAGCAAGCTTCAAGAAAGAAACTGGTAGCTACTGGAGTTTGCAAGGTTTTTAATGAAGTACTGCTAGCACCAATCATTTTCTTGGGGTTTCTAACATTAGCGCAAGCCAGCAAGTCAAGCTAGATGCTCATGCAGCAAAGTTTCCTAAGGCCTGTCAGTGCTGTGTTTGAGACTAGCCTACAAATAGAGTGCCTCCCTATAGTAGCACATCAGAATATTGTTATGTTTAATTATTTTATGTACTTTCTGGGAGTCATATAGGCTTGCTAGCTACTACAGATGGACATAAAGAGAAGTTTAAAACTGGCATCTGTGGTTGTCAACATACAGTAGATTGTCAAGGACATTGTCATGGAAAGAGAGAGAGAATTCTGGATTTATAGATTTTTATTTATTTTTTTGCAGTGGGGGGACAGGGTGTAAGACAATACAAGCAATACAATTATGTTTGCAGGAACATCGCTGCCTACATACATTATTATTGTTTTCCAGTACTGCAGACAAAAGAATTGAGTATCAATTGAACCACAATACAAAGACACTTGAAGGGAGCCTTTGATCCTCCAGGATGCTTCATGCAGGGGAAGTAAACCCAATACATCTTCCTCTCATTTGGGTGCAGCAGGTGGTCATAACATAGATTATGATGACAGTAAGTCAATGACACTAGCATTCTGGTTTGGGTTGATTCTTCAACCCTCTATTGATTGAAATAATGTTTTCATTTTGCACGCTGAGATCAATTGTTGGTTTTCAGCAGAATTTGTTGTAAACCACGGGAATGAGGGGAATAATAACATGGCAATTCACCTGTAGACATTACATATTCATGCCACAGTGTATTTTGATGATTCTGTTGGTACAAATAAAAATTTACTAATGTAATTATAATTTAGGAACCATTAATGTGTTTGCGGGCTGTCCTTGTCTCTGTTTATCTTTAAACATTCACAATTAAAATAGTCAAGAACAGTGTTATCATAAAGTAAGCCTTCAAGTTGTGCTTAGACATGGTTTGCATGTGCCTCTGGTGATAGATTGCTATTGCTGGAGAAGCTGCTCAATGATACACAGTGATCGTGATGTCCCATATTGGGCATTTCTAAGTCTAAGGGCCCTATTTTCCAGCTCACCCATGCCATGTGGCAAGCTGATGCACTGACAAAGTGGCATTTTCATCATGGATTTTGATGAGCCTGAACCCTTTTGGTAATTTGATGGCTCGCCATGCTGTGAAGTGGGAGAAGAGGCACTGTTGGCGGCGTGTCAGGGCAGATAAAGCCGCACACTGGGTGCAGTGGTGCAGTGCATTGCAATTTTGGTGTCAGCATAGTCTGCAATTCGCGACTGTGCTGCCTGCCTGCTCAGACCAGGTCTATGGATATGAACCAGGTCTGAAATAGTAGTAAAGGACCATGTTTGTTCACGCTACACTGCACTGCAATTTTAAATATATTCTAAAGGGTGCTATTTCTGTAGAAATTATATGATGGGCTAACCAATCAATCATTTTCGTGCATCATATGCTGTCCAATTTGATGTTGATATTAATCCCCAAGCAGGAAAGACGCCTACTTTGTATTTGCTATTCATTGTCCTTTATCTTTTTTATAATGTTAATTCCTGTATTTATTTGTGTTTTTAATTGTTTATGGCTGTTCTTATACTGCACTGTGGTCCCAGTGGTACTGTAGTCTGTTATTTTTCTTACACCCATCTGTAATGGGAAGAATGACAATAAAAGCAACTTGAACTTGAACAATCTTCATTTTAATTGCAGTACGTGTCTGTCGTTAAAATGATAGCTTCATGCAGTGTACATGCATTAACTGCATTAGTTATCTTCTCGCTAGCTAATTTAACATCATGTGCTCTTTGTAGCTGGCTTGAGGTGCCATAGATTCTGCCATATTAACTCTTCAGCAAGTTTGTGACTTTTTTTGTTTGATAATCATACTTGTTTAAATCTCTGGAAAACTCAAAATTTTGATTTTGTAATTGAAGGTTTGCCTTGCTCGTAGTCTAGGCAAAGAAAGGAGGCCAGATGCGTTCTGTGCTCATCCATGTTGTGCTCAATATCAAAGAGACCAATAAACTACAAGCCATATTATTAATAAAACTTGAGGCTAGAATACAATTTTAGGTACTGCACAATTTCAGGTTTCATCTATACGACTGCTGCATTGCTTTGATTTGTGATTGATTCTGTGAAGCAAGTAAAATGCAATTATTGATTGATTACCAAATCCAATAATATATAGTTTAAAGCACTGTTTTTGGAATTGAGTTTCTCACTATCTCTCTCTATTTAAGGGCATCAATTATTTCTTGTCATTAAAATGTTCAAAAAAAGCCAATTATCAAAACCAGCCCAGCACTACATGACCGGCACTATCAAGTCACTAAATGCTGTGCTTTGACCTCCATGCAATTTACGTGCAAACCAAAAGTAGAAAATAATGGAACCTAAATCTTTAGCATAATTACATCTTAATGGCTATCAAAGCTGGGCTGTCTAAAGTTGATCTTTGGGCCTCTGAAGCACTGAAGCAAGAATGACAGGATGCATTAATCAATGATGAGGTGAAAGATTGAAGAGCTGGCCGGTGCTGATAGCTGTTCTGAGCCAGAGTGGTGGGGGTGATTTTCTTTACATTTTTTGGGCAATTGGATCTGCCAAACACAACAACAGACATTGCAGAGCAAAAATCCATCATAAACATTGCTGTATTTTCAGATGAGGTACAGAAATGCTCATCATGATAGAATTTGACCAAACTGTGCTTTGCAAATTGAGATGTCCTCTATCTGAGGGTCTTTTTAAACAAAACAATTTCCTCGCAACTTTTGCTTACTAAATTACTCAAGGGTTGATTTGTGTAACACAACTATGATTTACTTGCAACTCAGATGCAATTTAGTTGCAACCAATTTCATGCAATGGCCAATCAGAGTACACATACAGGTCACACGTGCACCTAAGGAGCTACATTTTAATCTGTAAATCGGTGGTGCATTGGCTGCGTTCAAATCCTGGCCTGGCCCTTTGGAATTTGCATGCTCTCCTTGTGTCGGTGTGGGTACTCCAGTTTCCTCCCACTGTCCAATGCAGGTAGGCTAATGACAGCAACATGTCCAGAGTGTATTCCTGCCTCTCGCCCAATGCACACTGGCATAGGGTCCAGCACCTCCTAGGATCTTGACCTGGATTAAGTGAGTATAGATAATGGATGGGTGGATGGATGAATGGACGTTAATTTAACAAATATGGCGTTTTGTGGTTTCATCCTCATTTTCAAGGAGATGCATAATTGTGACTGCCCTTACAGCTTTGTGTTTCCTTGTTGTAAGCATTGCCGGTGACATTAAGGACAAAAACGCAGAAACAATAAACCATTATATAGTGTAACAATGTAACTACACACAGGAAGGTTTGTGGCCTCTGACTTCCTGACCATGGGACTGATCCTCTGCTGAGTCATATTCACCATTAACTTTTTCTGGTCAACCGAGGCATAATTAGTCACCAGCTTGGGGCTGGAACACCTCTTTCAGGAAGAAATGGGGAGCCCGATTTAACACGCTTAAATGCTTAAATCAAATGTTTGTGTGCCCAAAATAATCTACCAACCAGGTCACAGGGATTACATTTGGGGTGAGCATAAAAACTCAACAAAAACTTAACATCTTTGCTCTGAGGATAAAGACCCGACCAGACACACCAAGGAAATTGACTGATTAAACAAACTAACCACATAATATAGAATAGCATGTCACTAACCCATACTAAACATTAACCTTTGTTAAATGGTAGTACTGTTAACTTCTATGTTCAGCCATTGCAGAATTATCATTTCTTCGATTAGGAATTGTTTAATATTATTCCTCACATTATGATAATTATTGTTTTCAATTAGCCTATTCACATATTCATTATCATAGCCAATAAATATGTATAATTGAATTCCAAACCATTGTTGTGTCTATATTATTTCACTAAGCTGAGCTCTACAAACGTACAAAATTCTAAATGGCTGTTGAACGCACTAAACTAGTATCAACCGTAAATTCCCTATTAAAATGAACACCATTTATAATAAAATAAACACCGTAATGCACTCTATTCTGAATAGTGATTGATTACAAATTAAATTGCTTGCAAATTTCTTCATGTAACAACGTTATTGGTTGAAATGACATCAGAGGCAACACGTTTCAGCAACCAAAGTTGCCTAGTGTAACAAAACCCTTTGGTAAGCATGCAGCCCTGTTCTGTCTGGATTAAAAGAGACTGGATTAGGGCTGAATATACTGAGCATGTCTGCTGTCTGCTCATCCATATTCACATAGATTTCGCAGTTCTTGGGTTACAGACTGTAGTGACTTCAATTCTGTCATTTTTTAAAGGTGCTTTTTATAGGCAGAAACTAGTGCCAGCAGAAATTAAATTTGAATTGCAAACTTGAGTTTGTATTACTATTTCAATTGGTAACATTTGCATTGGGGGGAGGGGGGGGGTGGTGGTGGGGGTGGGGGGTCACATCTGTGAATAAAAAACCTCCCCCACTCTTATCACATTTAAAATTACCTTACAGACTACTAATAGGAACGTTCAATACCAAACATAGGTCCCCTATAGGGAAAAATTCTGTGTCGAGCCCGTTCACACATGACCCTTCTGGATATGTAGATTAGGCAAGGCAGATTGTCTACCCTCTAAAGCAGTGGTGTCAAACTCGTGCCATGGAGGGCCGTGTGTATGCAGGTTTTCATTCCAGCCTCAGATCTTGATTATATAATTAGTTAAATTATTTGCTGAATTAGGGATGCAGGTTTGTGCACAATGGTGACCCGACGTCTATGGTGACCCGCATTGTCTAAATAAAAATTTTCTTATATTCTGTGCTTCAATGCAGTTAAACGCATATGGCTGAATGAGTAATTGGACTCAATTAAGGCAGCATTCATTGGTTGGAATGAAAACCTGCATACACACGGCCCTCCATGGCACGAGTTTGACACCACTGCTCTAAAGCATTACAGGACAAATATAGGTGTGGCAGGGCTCAGTTTGTGGGAGGAATTCAGGGCAATTAGAGGACCGCGCCTATTGGTTAAATTGGCACACACCTGGATTATGTTACAAATCAGTCCAGGTCTGGTTGCATTTAATTTCAGTTTTCTTTCTTTTAATAAGATGGGAGAAAGTGAAGCATTACTGAAAAGTGGGAGGAGCTGGTCAGGTAAAAATCTGACCAGCTACGAGCGGGGAACTGAAAAGTTGTCGCTCTGTTTTACTTTCTTTTGTCTTTGTTATTTTAGCTTGTTTTAGTTTATTGTTTTTGCCTGGAACCCGTGAGGGGGAAGGAGGAAGGTGTCTCTTTATTTAATTTCATGTTCGTGTGGGTGCGCTCCCTCTCTCCATGCGGTAACCAACAGTGTTCCCCGGCACTGCTGCATCTCCCTCCCAGGGGTGACACGCTGGCGTCTGACAGTTGGTTATGTTGGTTTGTCTTTAAAATAGCTAGATATTTCACTAAATAGCCCTAATAGTTTTAGGAGTGATGTTAATCCTGCCAATAGCCTGTAGTCGATTCGAGTCCCCCAACTGCAATGGAATTTTAAAGCCACGGTGCCACTAAGTTTGAAATGAAGACGTTATGACGCTTGGCATTTTGAGAGTACATATTTCATTAAATGTGTATCCCGTAACAATATATATGAGTAAATGTGTACAGTGTGCTCATTTTACTGTGTGGATACCACTAAATATTGGTTCATGTTGTTGAAGAAAAAGATAACTCCAAAAAAGATAACCCCTTACAGAGTTAGCCTGAACCATTAAGCAATATAATTTATAATGTTGGGTTGTGGACCCCAAATTAAATACTGCTTAGGGACCCTCAAAGGCTAGGGCCAGTATTGTAATTTGTATTTGTCCTAATATTGTAACTTGTTCTTCTCCCTAGTTTGGCTTGGCATAAGTTAGGTCACAATAATATTCACTGCATGAACATTGGCTATAAATAGCTGTACGAAATGAGTATTGTACCTTATTGAACCTGTGATTTGTAGTTGTCCAATGACCATGATATGCACTTTTGTATGTCGCTTTGGATAAAAGCGTCTGCTAAATAAATGTATTGTAATATAATGGTTAGAATTAACACTTTAGCAGCATAACTTTTATTTTGGTAGAAATAATTCTCAAATACAAACTGGCAGCCTAAAACTGGAAAGCATATTGACGATGCATGAGGTGTCAACCACTTTTTGCAAATTGACTGAATCTTTGCTCTTTTGCTTTTTCCAAGTACCCGGATGTGTGTTAAAGAAAATTGAAATTTAATTGTGTGAACTGAATTCAGTGAAGACTGAATTCGATTTCAAACCAATACCATTTCAAATAGTGAAATCCAAATCCCAGTTACTGTTATTCAGAGTATTGTTTGTTCATGGTATACTTCTGCTCAAAGAGAGAGAACTCACCATCGTCTCCTCCACTTCTCTGTGGAGGGCTTTCGAGTTCTGTCGCCACCCTCATGGAGTGTTTGTAGTCAGCTGGTCCCCTGCGGTCAAATCTAAGTGACGTTGCTGCAGTTTGCAAGGCCAAGTGTACCTTTTACATTGACCTTTATTTAATGGCCTCACCACTCAAGCAAAGGTCATGCTTCCATTCTCCCTTAACCATGTGATTGAGATGGTGACCTTCAATACAACCTTTTTTTTTGTTCTTTGAATGCGTGATTGAATACACTCTGCCAAGTATAGATTTTGGGCTGGCAGTTCCTATACGTGAAGAAACATTAGATCGGCCATAATCACTGAAATTAATGACCAGGAGTATGTTTCCTGATAACAAGAGAGACTGAAAATTATCAAGGAATTGTTAAGAATGCTCTTGTTCTCTTGTTAGAATTCTTTCTAGCGCCAACTGAATAATCTTTCTCATTAAACTTTCTCCTTCATTCCAGCTAAACGTAGTCAATTGGTAAATAATTAATAGTTTCTATATGCATTCTTATTTATATTATTGAGAAATGTATTTTATCTTGAAATTGTAGGCATGTACATCAGTCAAACCTTGCATCATGTGCTTCATCTGTACATTTAATGAAGCATCATTTTGGTTCTCTTTTCCTGGACAATGGGTTAAGATGGGACCAATGAGGCCACAGACGGTCTGGTCATAGATTCAAGACCAGAAACTGTCTAGTTTTTTGGGCCTCACCATCTGTGTTCATGGGACTTTTTGCCTGTTCTTGACCGAGGTGTTTTCATTGAAAGCTAAAGCTTTGCAGAGATCAGAAAAAAAAAAGGTATACGTTAATATTATATGAGGTACTAATTTGTTCCCCCATTTTGTGAATGATTCAGAAGCTTACAGGGATTAAATTGAAGCTACTGCATATTCTATTGTAGTTCAGCAATGAATGTTAATCTGGCTGGCATGTCATGAATTGTCAAGGCAGATTGCATTCTAATAATATTGAGTAGCATATTACCATTTGCTGCATAATTAGTCATGATTATGTGTAATTAACCACATATATTAGATTCAGGGAAAATAATTGCTGTAAAAACCACAGCTAAATTGAATCTCTCTCAACTTTATTAACATTTATGGTGTCCTAATTCTAAAAATTGGCATGGAAGAAATCAACTTGTTTATCCTCCTGCTATACTGAACAATGTCATGGACTCGACAGTACAAATTTTTATTCATAAGAAAGCATCAATGCAGTGCCCAAGCCTCATTGTATATGAGACTGGGCAAGGTGAAAATCTGTTGAAAATGGGAGAAGAATTGGATGCTTTACAGGCACAGTATTGCTTTTAAGATTCAGGTATCTTCTTTCAAGTGTAAAATGGTTTGCTTCGGAGTACAGTCAACCAGAAAATTTCATGATGTGACTGGTTGTCATGGTAATACGATAGAAAAAAAGTGTCTCCTCTTCCCTCCTAAAAAGTATGTCATCAGCTATTCTTGCCTTTGTGATGAAAAGACAGAGAGGATTCACAGATATGCTGGGATAGCTTCTGAAACAACAAAATGTTGCTACAATTGGCTGTTGAAACACTGCTGAAAATGCTTACTTGCAAAATATGGGTTTCATCAAGATTCTTTTTGGAACAGTTGATAATATACGTTTCAGACTGACAGAATTATTATTTTTTTGTCTCACAGAAGCAGTGGAATATAAACTCTGCCTTGTGTTAAGGACATTAGAATATAGGTGATGAAGTGGCATGTAAAGATATTTCAGACATGTATGTACTGTGGATTGCTGCAAGGAGTGAAATGGTAAAACCTGGGCACAATTTAAAACTCCAAAATACAGTAATAAACAAAAACAGCATGTTAAAAACAGAGTTATCTGATTTAAACGTAGAAGTACATCTACTATATAAAAGATATATCTGTTTAAAGCTTACTTAATCAGAAGTGAAATCAAAGTTGTTGTTACAGCATTGTTACTCCCATGGTTATACAGTTTCACAGTTATAAACTGTGGCAACTTTACAGGCAACTTTGCACTGTAAATAAATTACATGGATGAATTGCTCATTAAAAAAATATTTTTAGGATTGTATTTCTTATGTATTACAGCTTTGGTACAGTTAAGACAATATTATAAAAAAACATTTAAACACTCCAACTGGCATTTATACCATCCAACTTCAGCGGCAGCAACAAAAATATGTCCGGCATATTTTTAAGATTTTGTCGTTGACTGGAATCATCATGGGTGTCCCCATGGAAACAGATTGGCCCAAAGAATCGAACTAAAATAACTGGCAGAATAGCATGTAGTGAATACATTCTTTTTATATTACTGTATATCAAGCATCCTAAATTTGCCATTCTACAAAATGTTCCAACTTCACGTACACAAAAATGCATGCCTAATAATACATAATGTGCTGTTTCAGACACAGCCTATTACAATGTCAAAGCTGCTAATGGTCATGCTTTTGACAATATTTTGGGTCAATATTTTTAGGGGAGATTCAACTGCAATGTGTTGTTATGACGAAGATCCTCCCAATACCAAGGCGAATATCTCTGAATTAGTCCTGCTGTTTGGAAAGTTAATTACTAGATGATTCTCTTTTCCTATTATAGTCCCTCTCCACTGCAGGCCAAAAGCCTCTCTGTTTTGGGAATGATGATGATTAAATTTTCAACAAGGGTTTTAAGTTTGTAGGGAACATGCTGGGCCATTGCCAGTGTCAATATTATCAAATTCATTTTATGCTCAAAGTATTTGGAAGGTCTTACTCATTGCTCCTGGTGCGTGTGTGTGTGTGTGTGTGTGTGTGTGTGTCTGTCTGTGTATGACTGTGCATGTGCATCTGTGTGTCTCTGTGTCTGTGTGTGTGTGTGTTATAAAATGTTATAAAACTAATAATAATAATAATAATAATAATAATAATAATAAAAATAATAATAAAAATAATGAGAATAAGAATCTTCAATTATCATCACTTCACATTCTTTGAGTCCATGGATTATATGAAACTAATACTCTAGATAATTTAGCCAAGATATTGATAACTCCGGAACTATACTAGCCATGGGGGAGAAAATGATGCAGACGTCAGTCTTCATAAATTACTTTTAGGGAAAAAAAAAGAATAACATATTGTCCAGCCTGTCTGTGTTACATTTGAAAGGCTTGTGTTGAACATTGTGTTCTGTTGGTTCAGAGTGCCCTACAATGAAAGGATCAGACCTAATTTTAAGGCAGAACACAGAAAACTGACATTCCTGTGTAATCACATGTTCCAGGTAAGATGAGACCATCGTTACGAGGTGTGAACTGAAAGCAGTGTGAAAATGTCTCCTGCCTGTATTAACATATTGCACTTATGTTAGACTTCCTGTGATGTCAATTGGCTTTACCAATTCTGAACATTATCATCACTGGCCTCTATTCTTTGATAGAACCTTATTACTGAAATTTACTTTTTAAACCATGCTCAATATGCTGGCATTCCATGTCACTTTCAGAAGTCTACCAGCTCTGTTAATCTATGTGAAAGTGTAATAATTTTTTTGTCAGTATTATTTCTGGTGCAATTACTCTGCTTTAAGTGATGTCAATCAACCTTTGAACACTACGAGATAGACTTCTCATCACCTTTTTTAATAGCTAGTGTGTGAGTGAATATTGGAGGTTTATTGTGCCATGGAATTATACCTTTAAATATCACACCTTTGGATGTCTTCCCTTTGAAAATGAATCATACTCGTACTCGATTCAATATGAGTAAGTGGGGTGTTTTATTGCATTATATAAAAATAAAGGTCATTTTAAGAATATGATTTATTTATTTATTTCTTAATTTATTTTTCATGAATTATTTCCCAGGATCCAATGGAGGTGGATAAGGGTGACCTTATTCTCCATCTTAGGTCAAGGACAAATGTGTGGTACTTTTGAACAAGCAAGGTATCCATGGCAACAGAGATGCATGCCACTGGACTTGCTCTTTATGCAAGTTCAGCAATTATTTGTTTGATAAATAGTAATGTAAGTATATTTGTTAAAATGTATGCTACTGCACCTTAGAGTTACATTGTGGGAGACAAATCCCTTACAACCATTTAATTTGTTTGTTGATTTTAAGCATTAAAATAACAAAATGTTTCCTTAATATTGTAGTCTGAAGAAAACTGTCTTCCTTACATTAATTAAAAATTGGTTAAATTGCATGTTTCTTTGCTGTAATGCAACTAGCTTCAGTATTCAAAAGTAAATGACCAAAAAATAGCTCAGGGGAAGATCCTTCCAAGTTGCTTATGTATTATTTGCATTTGCACTAACTGATGATCTCTAAAATAAAAAGTAGGAACCACAATTTTGTATTCAAGGGCTGACAAAAACACTGTTTGCTAAATGGACCAAATCCCTTTCCTTTGATGTAATTGTTAAGATCACGGTAATAATGATGAGTGCGCATTGTTTATGCACGTGTTTGATATTTCTGATGGATGTCCCCTCATTTTAGTCCGTTATCAGCTTTGGCCTTTTTAAAGGCTGATGAAAGACTCCTGCAGCTGTGCACACTCTCTTACGCGCTCAGCGTAGATAGGACGGAGCCCTGCACGACTCAGTGCCCCGTCAGCAGATGGGTCAGTCCTGGGGGCCCAGCACACAGGGGTGCGTGAGGGAGCACGCATCAGCACTCTACGGGCTGGACTGGAAGTGTCAGGTGACCCTGGAGAGAGTGAATTCCGCACGCTTCCATTCCAGCTTCATTCTCATCAATTTCACTGTCAAGAATTTACACACACACACACCTGCACACGCACATGCATACGCACACACACGCATGCACACATGATTGCATGCACGCACACACTCACACACACACATGCATATATGCACAATTGCGCGCACACACACACACACACACACACACATGCACACATACACACAAGCAGTTCCAAGCCAAATATGCAGTGGAAACAGATTGTGTGGGGGGTGGTTGTTTTGGTGTGGATGCTTGAGAACAGCCAAAAGCAACATCGCACTGTTTCTGTATATTTGTGTGTTTGTGTCTCTGTGTGTCTGTGTGTGTGTGTGCATTTTAATCAGTTTAGAACTGCAAAGCACTTCATTTTTACCATCAATGTGAATCAAAGCATTTAACTCTGATATGGTGCAGTGATGATGCAAGCACTTCACACTCTTGTAGATCAGTAACAGCATTAACATAATTAACCTCTTTTTGCCTTGCAGGACAAGTTATTCAGGTTTGTGATGCATTAAGAAGTGCACGAAGTGTGCATAGGGTGCCAGGGGGAGTGGGGAAGTGGGGGGTGGGGGGATCGGTGCTAGCACATGAAATTATTCTGGAGATAAAGCTGAACTCAAAAGCGACTGAACTAAAAAAGCTTCCTGGTGGCACAAATTTCAAATGAACTGTGCAATGTTGACATCTTTAATGAGCTGCTACTTAGTAGGCCTTTGTGAAAATGGCTCTCCCTGCCCAGACTGACTGGGAGATTTGGTGTAAGCCAAAAAATATGTACGTGTCAGACTAGTAATGAGTGGAAACTCAACACTTTGCTGAATTACAATGATTCCACAAAGGGAATAGTTAATTTGACTGTAATTAATGGTGCAGTGAATGGTAAATACCTTTGCGGGTAGGTTTTTCAAGGACGGGAAACTGAGAGCAGTTAGACAATTTGACACCTTTTTTTTGTACAGATAAATATACCCCCCACCCACCCCCTACTCCCAAACCCTACACCCCCACCACCTTCATCTGCCCTCATTTCATGTGCGGAATCTGGTTTGTTTCCATGGAAACGCAGGAAAAAGAGTTACCAGAAGATTGAGTTGAAGATTTGAAGTAACAAAAAATTTAAATGCCCTCCTAATTGCATTTCTCTAAATTTTTGCTAAACCAACATACATGTTTTAATTCATCTGAATATACAGTAATTCTAATAGGTGTTGCATGTCAATCTAAGGCTTTTTCAAATGTTTTTTTTTTCTTCATGTGTTTCAATGTTTCATATTACCTGCAAACAGATATTCTTCATAACTTGGTGTTTTTTTGGTGATTCCTTAATAATTGCATTGATGTACACACGCATCAAGAGATAATAATTACATAATTATCAAAGGTTCATCATTTATTGTCATCAACCGTCGTTTCTGCTCTTGGAGCTGGTTCCTGAACCTCTATAGAATTCCACAAAGTCTTTGTGCTGAAAAAAAAAAAAGAAACAGAAAAAAACCAAGACCTTCAAATCCAGTGGAGCTTTTACTCGTCTCGTCGGGACACGTCTCTTCTTTTTCCAGCTGGCTGAGCCTGGAAGGAGATAAAATCATTCCCGTCTGTGTGTCGGACACAGAGCACGTCTAAATCCCGGGAGAACTGTGGGGCAAAGATACGGAGCCGGGAGCTCGCAGAGGAGTAGACACAACCGTTGATTTCTTTCTGTTAATCTGCAGGCCAGGGCCAGTTCAGACACCAGCCTCCAACTCCGCCAGCCTCTCCACAATGTGCGATTTATGGAGGGCAGAATGTAATGATTTAGCCCCACTCATTGCATTGTGTTTCAATGACACGCCGCATGTTATTGCTTAGTTAAAGCCTGCTTCAGTGTGTGCTTAATGCCTAAGACGATATAGCCCCGCTGACATCTGAGCACTGAACGAATGGTAGAAGCAAAACATTAACAACCTTGCCACGGTTTGATCTTTCTTTGAACTTTCATACCTCTGTCGAAAGGGAAGGAATAAATAACCGGAGATCAATTTAAAATATGATTCTGTCAGTGCACATCAACATTCCTTCCTTTCTCTCCCTGTAGTGCGTATGAGTAAACCTGACCTGTGTGACACACCGTACTGTAAGATTACATATGGGCTTTGGTGAGTCATTGGCAAATAACTCCATCTGAACAGTTATGTGACACCTTAAACTATACAGCTGTCAGGTCGAGGTCAGCATCAGTAAATTTCTTTACACGTGTTAATACATCAGGCCCTTTATGATAAGACATACAGCCCATGAGGGACTACTGGAGAAAAAGAAGGGGAAAAAAAAGCGGTTAGAACAAGATCTCCCTCCCTCCATAATTATGTTCTACTTTTATGTATAACCAAACCAAACTACAAAGAAATACCTTGCCAAGCAAGGTTACAAATGACTTAGAGAAGGGTTTCTTGACATTAATCGTTTCCCATCGGAGGATTTTAATGGAATGGACCAGCAGGAGGAAAAAATATAGACAGTTTATTTAGATGAGCTTTATTAGTCTTGGTTAAGGTCCAAAGAAATCCACTGGGCTCTGCTGAGTTGTGGGGCTCATGCAGACACTTGGCAGTGTCTCTTCACCGGTGCATTATTGTCACGAATCATCATTTTCCTCCCCAAGTAATTATCCTAGCAGTCTCAATTAAATTTCACATTTTAAATGCAAATGAGGGCTTTTTAAAATATGTTTTCTTTTTTATTTGTCTGCCTTTATATATTCCCAAAGGGACACCCCTGCTAAGAATTGATTGGAATTATATTTACTTTTTTTTTTTTTTACTTGCTTATTCATTCATTCATTGAATTTTATTTGATTTCCAGGTCGGTCAGACGGTGGCTCCACCCCCAGTTTTTAATTTCCCTGTGATATGCCTTCTGTTGGGGCTGCAGACATTTCTCTGCTGTTATTTCAAGTCTATTGGACCGTCCTCACTGGGAGGAGAACAGCCACTTCTAATTAAAATTTTGATCAAAATGCTGCTTCATGCTCTGATTGTTACACATTTAATAAACACCTCGAGCTAATAAATAGATTGCTATAAATACATTAACAGTCCCCTATTGTGATCCCCTAGAATCCCCAGCTTAGCTAAAACAATAATAAATAAATAAAGCAGAATGTCACATGACAGTGCTATAAGCAAGCCTGCTGGTGCTACAGTGGATTGATGTGACTAAATAGACGAGTGCCCCCTTGGAGTCTATCCACACAGCTTATCAACGACTGCCACAGGGTTTTCAGCATTGTGATACAGGTGCTAAAAAACAAAAGCCTTGAGATCTAAGTGTTCCTTGCTTTATGTGTAACATGGCCACAGTGCTTCTTTCCTTCCAATGTGTTTTTTAAATTTCTTTTGATCACAACATTTTGTCTCTTCGCTCACCTGCTGCTGATATTTTTGGCTCATTATAATGAGCTACACTGCATGAATTCTGAAGATGTTTTTCTCTGATTATTTTATTCCAAATATACCATGGTCTCCAAAATGGTTGGCACCCTAGATAAAGATGAGCAAAATAAAGGGTGTATAAAATGAACAACACAGATAATAAGTGATATTTTATATACAGATAAATGGGGAAATTATATTTTTTATGCTAATACAATTAATCAAAAAATGTTTTTGTTTTTTTAAAGTAATTTTTGTTTCCAAAAAGAAGATGCCTATTTTCAGTACTTTGGTCACACACCATTTGCTAGAATAACAGTTCTGAGTCTTCTTACAGTATGTAACATTTTATGAGATTGGTGCATATTTGGGGGATTGTTGATCGTTCTTCCACAAGGAATCGTTCAAGATCCATCAGAGCCTTTGGTCTGCTTTTGCAGACTGCCCTCTTCAATTCAAACAACAAAGTTTCAATCAGTTCAAGCCTGGAGACTGAGAGGATCATTGCAAAATAACATTTTTGTGATGAGTTAACCATTTGGTCGATTTTGAGGTATGCTTTAGATCACTGTCTTGCAGAAACAGTGGTCTTATATATATATAGCCTGTCAGGTTGAGGTCAGCATCTGTAAATTTCTCGGTGTTAATATATCAAGCTCTTTATGCAAAGGCATGCAGCCTACAAGGGACTTCTAGAGATATATGAGCCCTGTATATATAGCACTCGTATGAAAACCAATTCTCCTGGACTTGGATATTTCATTTATTCAGCTTGAGGTAGACTTTGTTATGAAACATTATAATAGGATCACTGTATCAAAAATAACGAACAAATCTTACTGCCAAGTATTCTTTCATTTGAAATGTGTGTGTTTTGTTTGTTTTATTATGTGACTGCAAACCTTTCTACATTCCATAATGTTAAGTAAGCCTTGGACCTAATCTTGGTTATAAAAAAATATATTTTGCACAGCCTCTTAGCGATTTGACTGACTCATCAGGTTCAATCAACTCATGAAACATAAAGAAAAGATGCGTCTGATAAGCTTCATTGTCATCTGACTGACCTATGTTCTGTAGCATATATTATATATATATCTATATATATTTTATTTACAAAATTTTAAAAATAGGATAGTTTAGTCTCCATTTTGCACTGCAATTCTTTATCTGTCCCCCTAGTTCACTCTCACTCGCTCTGCATACACTCATACAGAATATTTACATATGGTTCTAGTGCATTTGACTGTAAGTCTGGGATTTGTGTCTTTTCAATCGTATTTGTGCAGTTAAATGTGATAGTGTATTTTGTATGCTTGAGTGGAGTTGGAAATGTGCCTTTGACCTGCTCCCAGTGGATGTGTGTCTAATGTGGGTCACTGTAGTAAGTGCTGTCACATTCCACCCAGGTGATCCATCTCTGTAATGTCACAACTGCCGTAGAGCTTCCTGTAGGTCACACACAACAGCACTGTGGAGACTCAGTTGAGCAGAGCCCCAGAGGAGCCGTATCTGTTTACAGCATGCACATCTGCATAACTGCACTTTTTCATGAGGATTGGCACTGGGCATCCATATAGCTTATAGCTGCTATGTGTGTGCGTGTACATGTGCGTGCATGTGTGTGCGTGCTTGGGTGTGTGTGTGCTATGGGTGCGCGCGTGTGCGTGCGCGCACGTGTGTGTTTGTGCGTGTATGTGTGTGTGTGCGTGCGTGTGTATGTGGGTGCATGCATGCATGTGTTTGCGTCACCATGTGTCTTTAAAGACTGGACAATGAAAGACCAGCAGGACCTTGCATCTACAGGCATGCATTTGTAAGAATTCTTCAGTAACTCAGCCCCCACCTCCTTGGCCTCCACAGGTTTCTCTACACCAGTGGCACATTGTTTACTGCTGGCCAGTAATTGCAGAAGAATAATGTGGTCGCTTGCTTGCAGTCAACTTTAGGGTTCTTATCAAGTAAAGTGGTTTTTGATTAGTGTTAATGGCCATCCTTAATAGCCATTAGCTGCTGCAAGACCAGTCATGCTTCTAGAGAAGCCTGCATGTGGGAACGTGAATGTGTTCACAACATCTTTCTCACTATAGGAAACAGAAGTACACTAGCAAATTGCGTTAATTTTGTGCTTCTAATTCCGCCACACATACATTCTTGTACTTCTACTTTGAATGTAGCTCCGAATGGGGAGTAGACTTCCTGCTCACAGTGAGCCAATCAGCAATGAGTGAGCAGATGGATATAGGGTCCCTGTACAATACTTCTTTGTAGGGTGAGTTTAGCTCCTTTTTTCTCTGAACTCCCATTCCTGGTAAAGCCCAGGCCTCACCCTTATGATCAACTTTGATAAGATAAACTCAGATAAGATGCATTGTCAAGTAGGTTGGAATTTGCCTTTTGCACAAATCATTCATGGAAATTAAGAATGTAAACTGTTTGGTGCAAGCAGTGCCACTGTTTTGTTAGGGTGGATTCCTCTTTTGAAAAAATGAATTCTTGCTCATTTCTTATTAATGACCTATTTGAATATGGATAATTGTAGCATGATAGAAAAGGCAAATTTGTTTGAGGACAAATGCCAACAAATCTGTTAAGGCAATGGTCACCAAGGACTATTCTTTTCTCTGAGCAAGCTTTTGGTTCAAATGGTTCAAAGCACATCATATCAGATCACAAAAATAGAAGAATCTTATTAATGAGGGTGAAAATGATATTTCTTGAAAAACTGAGCGGAATTATTCAATATTTACAGTAATTATTAACTCTAACTCTGATGTAATGCTGGTCATAATCCCCAAAAATATGGTCGTGCCACTAATTTCTGGAAATGATTTGCACCTGCAAGTGGCTTGCTCATCTCATCAAAAATACCATACCCCACCGCCCCCACCTACCCTGCTGCATATTAAGATGAAGTTCATAATAATCTTATGAACCGGGAGTGACTTCACATGTTAGCGACCACTCTGTCAAATTAGCGTCAGCTTCAGTCATGTCGAGTCCATTTTGCCCTTCAAATCATGGCAAATTTCTTCTTAGCACGGGCACATCGGTTTTAATACTTCCAAATGAATGAACATCCCGAGCCATTTATCGCAGGAGTTCTCAGAGTGCAGACGAGCCAGACAAGGCTGAGGAAGAAAATATGTCCCAAGAAATGTCAGAGTGACATTAAGCGTAATATATCACACCTAATCCAGGGGGACGTCGCCGGGCCCTCGGTGAAACATGCTTTCTCAGCATAGTTAAACCTACCACTCATTTGCTTCACAAACGGAACTGTGCTGCTTGCAACCATCGCTGCGCTGTACATAAAACATTTTAATTTTATGCCAAAAGGTCTTGGATAGCTCCTGATTTAATATCATTAATGGCACTGACAGTGACGCGCAGAATGAATGAATCAAAGTTGGATTTTCATCGTGGGTTGTGAAGTTCCCTGGGTTAAACTGTGATCTTGGACAAATAATATTGGCAACATTCCTTTGATAAGTACTACGTCAAAGCTTTGACTTTAATGAATAGAATTCAATCACCATTAGAGATTATTACGTACATTTTTACAATAAATATATTCAGTTTCAAAGTTCACTGAAATGTTATATATCTGTTTATGTGTACTATTATTTGTCAGTTGTATTCACTATACATTTCAGACACACATATTGTACTACATAAATTAAATTAAACAAAAAGTGATTTTACAAAGCTCATTGCCATTTTTACATCAGTGGATCCCAAGCATTCTAGATCAGCCTTTCTGATAAGTGCTTCTTTAAAAATTATATTATTCTTCATAGCTTCAAATACATACATAAAACATATTAAACTGAAGGGCATATAGACATTTGGAGCAGGTTTCATGAAAATTAAGTGTTTTTTTTTTATCTAAATGTTCTATTTGTGATGGTATTTCACTTATCTAGCCCTGGATTTTAATTGGTCTCATGTTTAAAAAAAGAGAATGTGCTATCAAATAAAGATAAAGTTTAAAAAATGTACATTTTGCTTTGATATATAACGAGACAGCGGTACTAAATGATATGCCCCTAATAAGTCCCACAAGATCAAATCTGTGTGTAATTTAAATCAGAGAGAGAAAGAAATGAAATGGTAATTACTATTGATTGCCTCTGTGCATATGACCCCACAAGCTAGTTCTGCATTCTTAAATCAACCTAAATTATTGGATTTGCTAAATGTGTTTTCTGGGAGACCTCAGTCAGGCAACATGAAAGACCTCCATAAGCCAAGGCCCTTACAATGAAGGAAAAGACCATAACAACTTGTACATGTAAATACACTTCCAAAGACACGGTATGTAGACGTGATCCATAGTTGTTGTACATAAAGCAACAAGATTGGGACAGTCTGCATTTTGGATCACTGTGGGATCTCATTCAAGAGGATTAATCAGACAATGTTCAGAAGCAGAGGAGCTAATCACTTATCAGGTAAAGATACTTTGTACTACATTGCACATTACACTAAGATTTGAATATTTGTATCTGACAAAATTTTTCAGTTGTTTGCAGTATTTTGTTTATTCTGATAATTGACTATACACCAAGTACAGTATTACACTAAATGAAGCGCACAATGGCATCAACTTTTAATGCATTCATTTAGATTTTTTTTTTTACATTACTGTAGTACCATTTTAGCTCTTGTGACCACTTAATGTACATTCTGAGCTAATTACAGATCTGTTTCATAAAATAATATCTGCTGATCTATGATGATTTTATGTATTAATTCAATATAAAAAAAGAGTTTGTTGGTGCTTATTAGTAAATGTGTCTTTAAGCATATATTATTGTTGAAACTTGAAATTAAATTCCTTATAGATGTTAACACATAGCACAACTATGTAATACTGCTCATGTAATAGGCTTCCAGGTTAATTAACTCCCATGAATACTACAAATTATGGATATTTTCATGGATATGGCTACATAGCCACATTAAATATTTCATGGTGGATATTGTACATGTATGATGTATTGCACCATATCATTTTTCCATATCAGACCTGGTGTACACTGTGTGTGTGTGCGTGTGTGAGTATATGTGTGTAAGCCAGGGCATGTTCTGCATTACTACACTATGGCTTATGGAATAAACCCTATATTACATGTTTTTTTCTCTGATGCACATCTTCCTGCCAAGAAATGAGACACACAGGTACAACCACACATTTCACAAACACTCATGACTGTACTGAAGACTGAAATCACTGTATTCAGCCTGCTGCCGGTAGCTCACCTAACTAACAGACCAGAATAATTGTCATACGAAGGCCTATGTATGTGTATTAGTACAGAATATGCTCTGTGAAGTGGCCTTGGGTAGCATCATTTTCACCCAGATCGCAAACTGTTGTTAGAACCGTTTCACAAAATCTGGTCACAATTAGCAAATCAATCTGATACTATTATAGGGTTATCTCTAATCAACCTTCCCCTGGCAACTGCCGCTCGTGTTGCTTGCGCGAAGACGAACAATTAAATGGCTTTTGGCCCAATCGATCACCTTTAATGGGTGTTGTTCTTCCATCGTTGTTAAATGCATCACGCGTCAGTAACTCAGCCGTGCTCACAGTGATATGGCACGTAATAAACGTACGGAAGATTATCTGATGCTTTTGTCCCACGGTCTTTATTTTGCGATGATTCAGACTCCGCATCTAAAGCATTTCCCAATCAAATATGTTCACAATATCTGCCTCAATGTATATTCTAATCTGAAATATGCAGTTAGTGTGCCATGTCGTATGAATACGGCGTGAATGTGGATTCACGCGTCTTCCGTGGACGTAACTTTAGCTCTCCCCTGTGCTCACTCATGGCCACTGAAACACAGCAGGGAAGGGCCATGCTAACGAATAGCGAGCGGCCAATTAGTCTCGCGCGTATATGTGACGCACTTAGCAAGATGCAGTTGTGGAACGGAAGTGTGATCTTTTGGTCAAACGCTCTTGGTCAAACGGTCTTCAGAAAGTCACGTTTACGCAAATAAACTAAAACGCTCTGTATATTAATTTTGATCATTCCCAACCCTATATTTAGCTGCATCAGAAATACAAAAAATATGTTGGGATCAATCCCTGATGCCTGCTTCAAGGCCTTAACATTGACTATACTTAGTGGGGGAATTGTGTAAAGCGGAGTTTTGCTTCCATCTGCTGGTTGCACTATCCCTATACAATGCACACTTGTGTGCCCCAGCCACATACTGCATGCTATGGGAGGTGTAGAATCACTTTTTTTTTTAAAGCACGGATTGAACATTTTCAATGAAGACCATCGTATGGTGCAATGTACTGGTTTGTTTAAATATCTTATTCCGGAAACCGGACGTGAGCATATTTTTCCCTTTCAATTGATTTCCTTTAAGTAGCCGTTGATATTTTCCTTCCTACATCAGCCGGGTATACACGTATTTACTTTTGCATAACCAGGACATTCAACTGAGAAACAATTACCCAATCATTTACAATGATATTATGGTGAATCAATGTGGGAAATGGAAAGGTCTATGGGTGATTGGGGGGGTAGTTGAGGTAGCCATATTGATAGAGTTGCATGTGTTCTCACTGTCAACTCAATTTGAGAAAATACTGAATAATCAACAGGCAACAATACCAGCATATAAATAAATGAATGTACCTTATTCGTGTTTGATCAATATCCACGTAGGAGAGAAAAGTGTCTTTCTGACTCATAGCATTGACTGCCTTCCCTAAGCCACGTCTGAAAGAAATATCTAGGTGTGTGTCGTTGGTTCAGCCTATTTTCTTTGTGCCTAATGCAACACAATGAGTAATACTGAGTATCGTTAGGCTTTCACAACAGAGATACGTTGGAATTAAAATCAACGTTTACAGTAAGTCATGAGAACCTAAGCTGAAATGCCCAGCTGTAATGGCTTATATAATACTATGGCTCAAATATATATACTATGGTCATCAAGATTTTGTGCATGTAATAACCTAGAACGTCCCTATCTGTGTGCATTCAAGTAGTCTGAATTAGTAGAGTGGAGTTCTATAATTACGAGACTTTTTTCAGCACATGAGACACAGCTTATGGGGTCTGGGGGTCCCAAAATGGAAACAGACATCCGTATGTTGACGGATATATGATCTGGCAAAAAAAAACGAGAAGAAAAACTGTGACTGTTGAAATAAAGAGCTTTAATTACATTTTTAAATAAATCACTATTTCCATAACAAAACATGTTAATATGCACAAAATAACACGTGTGCTTAATCTTTGACACCCAAGCACGGCTCCCAAGTACTGAGCATCCTTCACTTCTACTTGTTAAACTACTGTATGTAAAATATCGTAGCAGTTTATCTAAATGCTATTTTCGTTTATATAATCCCATTCGATTTTCCTTGTGCTGTTGGAATGTATCTTCTGAAGCCTTGTTTTGTTCTTGCTATTGTACATTATTGCAGTATGTGTACACCGCTTGACTAGAGGTGTAATGATTCACATGGTTTTAACCATTTGGATTTGCACATTTGGGAGTAATAGATTTATGGTTCAGATTGTATGTTGTCTGATTAGATTTTCAAACCACTCTGCTTCTGGGTGTGTTATATGCTTTTGTCAGTTAAGTAAATGATTTAATCCAGTTTTGTTTCTTATGTTGTTCATGAAGCTTTACCTGTGGATTGAAATGAACCATGATCCAAAAACAATGATTCAAACAGAACCATGGACTTGTGAACCATTACACCCTGTTACACATTTTACACATATTTGGGATACATTAAATGAAAGGAAAACTACTAGAAGAACTAATCCTTTTTAAGGAAAACATTCTATTGGCTCATCTCATTTCCGTGACTGGTCTTTAAGACCGAGTTTGTCTTCAACTGACGTCAATATAAGCATATTTCGGTGTATTTTAAACATACATATATATATATATTTAGATTTATTCTGAATGTTTACATTATAAAACTTAAAACATCTACTCAACAAGATTGTATTGCAGTAGTCTCGGACACATGTGGAACACCAGAAAATCTAGGAGAAAAGTGCGGTTTGGAGAAAGTGCAGTTACACAGTGATGGGTGACTGTAACACGGCAGGCTGTCTTCTGTACTGGCCAGCGGTGGACACATCCCAGAAGTTGTGCTGGACAAAATTACTACAGCGATGCTAGGCTAGTGTTTTATGTAACAAGGGCGAGATGATTTGACAATGCGACAAATAGTGGTGGAACACGAAAATGGACACAGCTGTTGTTAGAACTCTGGCAGACAACCCATCTACACTGAATGAATATACCCTGTGGGCCCGTTCTCTCAGATTGCAGAGGCGTCGGACTCCTTGGGCCTGTTGCGCACAACGTGTTCCAGCTGGCCAGAGTCGGACACGTCATAGCTGGTCTTGTACTTGGCCAGAATCTTCATCAGTGGGCGGAGCTTCAGCCACCACTGTTCCTTCGGAATTCTGTGCCTGGTGAGAAGACAAAAACGCATTAATTTCTCTCTCTCTGGGGTTAACCAGAGAAATGCGTATACATCAGCTGCAGCGCTCCTGATGTACGGGAGCTGGTGGTATAGCAGCAACTCAAGAGGCACAATTGAAGATGTCAAGTTTTAAATTATTACAAGAGTTGTTAAAAATAATAATGAAAGATATATGCATGGCTTTAGTCAGATGTATTTGTGCATGTATGCATGCACACAGTGTAAAATGCAGATGGAAATATCAAGATGGGGGGACGATTCTTAAAGCCTGTGTGTGTGTGCTGTGCATGTGCATGTGTGGACATGCATGCGTGTGCGTGTGCATGTGGGCATGTGTGTGTGTTTGCGTGCATGTGCGTGTGTGTGCGAGTGTGTCTGCGTGTGTGTGCGTGCATGTGCGTGTGTATGTCTGCACGTGTGTGCGTGTGCATGCCTGCGTGTATGCATGCGTGTGTGTGCGTGTGTGCATGCATGTCTGCACGCGCGGGGCGTCGTACACAAAGTCCGTCTCGTCCTTCAGCTGCACCACGGGCTGAAAGATGAGGGCGCGGCGGCGCATTCCCAGCAGGCAGCACGAGTCCTCCGTGTTGGCGAACACTCTCCCTGCAGGGGAACAGCAGCCCATTAGCACACTGACACCGCCACCCCCTGCCCCACAGCTCACGCAAACTATCCAGTCACGGGAGCTGCTCGCTTCTCAGTGTATGTTACATTGGTGATACCATGAGTAAACCACAGCTACTTTGTAAATGGATTTATGTTGAGGTTAATGGAATTGTTTCACACTGACTACTTATGAGTGCTCCCATGTCTATGTTACTAATATCAACATTGTACATTTATGGGAGAAAATGGAATGAATTATTCTACCATTTCTAGTCCCAGAAATTTATAACTGTGTATTTATGAGATTTTCTAAATCTCAGTGCATTAATTCATTTGATACACACTAATACCTTCAGAGAAAAATTACATTATCTAAGTGCATGTACATTAACTATTTGTGAATTTAACTAATGTTACTAGGCAGTGGATTTGAAAGACTTAGGCACCGTTAATTAAAAAAGAGGATTTACCTTCATCTGAATGTCATCCATGCAGACAAGCAAAAAGGCAAAGACAGGAAGGCAGATTTAACTACAGAACCAAGGCTACATGTTCTATCGTTTAAGTACAAACCAATGAAAAAGTTAGTACTTCTTAACAATATCCACAGACAGGAAGACTGGGACAACATGACTTTCAATTAAATGGCACAGATAGTTATGAAGCATTTTAATAATACAGGAAGTATTTCATGTTGGCAAATGATTATTCATTATTGAGTGGAAGGCATCCTGCAGCAAAGTGAGAACATCATTTATCAACACTGTCTATACAGTGACAGACCTATTATGTTTTTTTTAAATGTGAAACAGAAAACTACATACACAAAATTAAATAATACACAAGTGAAAGAAAGAAACCCTTGCAGCTAAAAAAAACATTAGTGATACATTTGACGGTATGTCAATATGTCTTTTTAGGTCCTTAAAAGAAGGCTGTAACCATAATGCACGTTGGGGGGACATATCGCCCAATATTTCAATATGATCAAATTGTTCAAATCGGAGCAGAATACAATGGCATTATAGTCTGACCCTCATATACAGATTCATGTTGGCCACTCTATGTGTATTAGTAGCTACTAGTTTTCTGACTCAGTCTCATGTTTGCTCTGATGGGTTCAGGGCAAAAAGAGAGTTTGGTCCCCCGCAATGTTGAATACATGATTACAGCCTTGACTTAAAATACATTTAAAATTACACTGAGCTTTTTATCAGAGGGTTTCAGGCTGAAATCCCAGGTAAAGTGATGCCATGGTGCCCACGTGTAAGGTATGATGGGTATACTTTTGATTATCTAAACGTCATTTACCATGTCTATACGTCTCCTTAAGTTTCTTGGAGATCCACTGCATGGCCTTAGCTGATATCTTCGTCCCAAAATTTCGGTCAAATGGGGACGGTGCACCTCCCTGTTCATGTCACAGATTTTTTTTTAAAACAGCATGAATACTTGTGTCCACCATTTTATTTTCATCAATCAGTCGCAAAGTATTAAGTTTCAAAACCAACCCTTAGTGGACATGTTCGTAGTCAGACACTTCAGTGGCATAAGCAGAGCAGTGAGTCTCACTACAGCAGATTCACTGTGTTCACAGTACCTGCTGCATGTGCCCAAGCACGTTCTTCCTGCAGTCAAACACACCCTTTCCTTCTTCCGTGTAGAGCTGATAGATGAAGTCAGTAGTATAGTTTTCACTGCAGTTCTCATTCCTAAAAAATATTAAAAACAATGTTGGTGTATGTTCATTACAAAGCAGGATTTCTTTGAAGCTTTAGGTTTGAGGGCTGCTAACAATAAGCTTTATCTGAATGATACTCGAAATGTGAAATATGCAGAAAAGAAAAAGGTGTATTGATATCTTGGAGGGAAACGTATATGTATAATATTCTTATCCTAAGAAATATCGCCCATCTCAGGATCTTATTTACACATTCTCTCATTATTTTGTTCATAATGTAATACACATGAAGCGAAAAAAGACCAGGATTTCACTATAGCACCTTCTAGTCCTGGTGATTACTTCATAGAAGACCAAACTATATTATCATCAAATGTTTATGTGCCTTACGTGCAGGTGTAATGAAGCTTTTCAGGGCTGTAAAATGGAAAGAGGTCATTATACCTTAGGACTAAACCTCTCTGGATGCTTGTTTTCATCTTCTCTGTCAAGTGCTCCACGTTGGCCTGAAATTTCCAAAGCAAATCACCATAAAGTGTTTAGTATCAGAACACTCATCCTGTTCACAGAAAAGTAACCCTCACACTGGCTCTAAATATCTCCAGTCTCATAATATGCCATCAAAAACCTTTTTTGAGCAGACCACCTATATTACTCTGGTGGTGCAAATGCCTTTTTTATGCCCCTGAATGTGTTCCCACAATGCACCAGCAGGTGGTGCCATTGATCGTCAAAACTTTTTTCCATCATATGACACTGAGATCTTTCCCTCTAGTGTAGTGAACCTAAATGCACAATGTTTTATATATTTAAGACATGTTAGTATCAATGATAATAAAAGGAAAATGTAATCAGCAAGACATACATTTCTTCAGTTGGCTAATTGAATAATAGGTACAAATTACTATATGGAACGGAATGAAGAATACTATGAACTCTTCAGAATCGAATGTTAATACTACAGGTTCCTTACTTTTTTGCCACAGAGCCATATATCGCACATAATTGTCATTATTTCTTTAAATTAATTTCTGTTGTTAGATGGCTCTGCCCAAAAAGTATGAATAAATATAGCAGTACTAGGCTGATCAGTGTAATATTCAGATAATAAATTATTTTGTCTGTTGCAGTCAGTACTTCACAGGCCTGAAAGCGTGTAAGCCCGATTTTTCAGCAGGAAACAGGCGTGATGCCTTCTCAGTGCAGCTCAGAGCTAGAAGGTTGAGTTTGTTTTACAGTCTGATTGGGAGCAGACTCGCTGCTTGTGATGGATGTTATTCTTGTGTCTCCATTTGTCAGGAAGAGCCTAGAACTATACATATAAATGACCGCATTTCCATTTCAAATTACCCCAGCTGGTGAGCTTATCAGATTAAGGAATTCCTACTGTATAATAAGAATGTGTAAACTCAATATAAAATATGGTTCATCTGCTGATCTACGGTTAATGAGTGACCATGCTGACATTAAGTTGCATAAACTATGCAGACTTGAATGCTACCATATGGTGTAACTATTTAGAAAATTAAGCCTGCTGGTAATCTAATAACTATGGTTCATCAGTTTGTATACTTTGACTGTATTCTAAGTGCTATTAATTGACCGTAATGGCTTAAATGCACGATAAACTACAGATACGAATACTATCGTGCGTGTAACTATTTAAAAAATGAAGGCTAATGGTAAACTAATATACTGTGTTCTGACAAACACTTAAAGTTCAGTTAAGGGACTTGCAATACAGCCTCTACTGCAGTAATTTATGAGGCACTATCCCCCTGCGCTGTCTCCATAATGCAGATGCATTTCTGCATACACTTAACACTTCAGCCTCAGTGTCAGAAACTGAGGACGTCAGGCTCACAGAACTCTTGGGAAGTGAGCGGAAGTTCCGTTTGAAAGGGGGGAGATCCACGCCGCTGACTACAAACGAGCCAAAGCGAAAGGAGGTCCGCGAAGCGCGGTCCTTGCCTGGAGGTCTCGGATGTCGAAGGGCTCCTCGTAGATGTAGGCCGCGTCGGCCCCGGCGGCCAGGCCCCCCACGCTGGCCAGGTACCCGCAGTACCCGCCCATGGTCTCGATGATGAAGACGCGCCGCTTGGTTCCGCTGGCGGACTGCTTGATGCGGTCGCACGTCTGACACACAAGCACTCGCAGTCAATAAACAGAAGGCTGTGGCGGGCGTCTAAAATGTCTCAGTAACATTTCTCAACAAAGGGCAACTTCTTCCAAATGTCTTTTAGGAAGCCAATTAGCCTTTATATGTTTTATATTTATGTGCTGAGGTAGAGCACAAATTTTCCTATTTCGCTTAGAAAATAGGAAAATATTACAGAGCTTATGTCCAAAGGGCAGATTTACTACTGATACAGTCTGTGTCTACATTGTCAGTCCAGTTCTATTTTTCCATAACATAAGCATCAATAACATACATTAAATATATTTCTGACAGATCAGATAGACCCTTGGATTCTTTGAACATTTTCATAGACCATCATAAGCATGGTTCACATCAGAATGAAACTCTGTCCTTCTAAGTGCTTTGCAAAATTCCCAACACTGAAACCTTCGGTTTACCACTTAAACTGGGGTCCTACGAGACAGCAGAGCAATACATTAAGGTGAAAGGCACAAACATGTTAATATTAAAATGTGCTCAACTTGAGAAATTTCACAATTATATTAATGCCAATCGCACACATGAGGTTCTGAGACAGGCTTCTTAAATTAAAAATCATAAATCATATTGGGGAAAAAACATTTAAAGTAATGTTTAATAGACGCTACTTTAGTATATACTGTTTAGCATGCTACTTTAGGTTATACAGTATACACTGCTGTCTAGTATTTGCTTCAGTTGCGCCCACACTGTGCACTTAAACTGAAACACTTGAGAGTGAAACGCATGCAGAGATCTCCCTTACCTCCACAATGGCATTGAGAGCAGTGTCGGCTCCGATACTCAGATCAGTGCCTGGCACATTGTTACTAATTGTGGCAGGCAGCATACAGAGCGGGATGCAAAACTCCTCAAAGCTGGACCGCGCGTCATTAAGCTGGAGCAGACACTCAAAAGCCTGAAGCAGGCGGCACAGACGCATTAGACCACCAGGGGGAGCCCCCGGGTAACACCAAGAGACACACTGCTAATGCATGTGTATCCTGCCCGTGCCTCCTTCCGTGTGATAGCGGCTTTGGCTTCCCATTGGCAGAGTGGAGAAAGGGAGGGAGAGGGACGCGACGAGGTAGCGACACTGACGCAGGAAAGAGAGCAGCGTATGCCCGGAAACGACACGCTCGGCACATCTGCAGCTGTGGCAAAGACGCGACACGAGGCTAGGACAACCACTGCCCACCAAACCTGGGTCAAATACACATTTGTTTTACGTTCAAATACTTTTCTGTGCTCTATTGATCTTGCCTGGTGTAATTGGACCTGCCAATATGAACAAAAGCTGGGGTTTGCACTTTTGGAGAGTATTTCATTGGTTCCAGTACACCAGACAAGATCAGTACAGCGTAGAAAAGTATCTGAATCCCTAACAAATACGTATTTGACCCAGGTCTGCGGCCCCACGCAAAGACAGTCCTGGGGATTATGGTGATGGCCAAGCCTAGGTTCTAACAAAACTTTTCTGTACCCAATAACATCAAATGTGTGCGTTTGTGGATCCTGTAAGTCTGCACTATTTGGCATTGCTTGGATAATTTCATTCAACTGGACTCATTCCAGTGTAATGGTTGTTATTTATACAATAATTTGTATAAATAAACAATGCATTATGTATTATGTTTAAGATGATTTATCTTTACATTAGTTATGTATGTATTTCATCTATTTAAAAAGCAATTATTAGAGGTGTAAAAAAATGCACTGACGCATTACAGTGCATCAGTCTTAAGGTAGTGATTCAAGTGCAACGATTCGGAATGTTAGAATAGATTATAATCAAATATAATAACAATTTCAATAAGGCCATGTGACCATTTTCTGGCCAAAATAAAATTCATAAGCTTGTGTGCAAAAAAGGGGTACTTGTAAAAGTGACTGTCATTTTTGAAGCAGTGGTTATATGGCACATCTTGAAAATAAATGTGGTGAGAACTTGCATTGTTTTTATTGTGAAAATATAACTATAACTAAGTAAATCAGTTCCTCTAGTCACATCTGTGTATTCAATGTATTTAAGAAAATAAATTGTGTTTTGCAATAGGTTAAATCGTATGAAAATAATTAAATTCAATCAAATCATGGTGAAATTAAAGATTTCATGATGCACTGAATTGTTTCCTAAAGATCTCCAAATCAAATCGAATCGTTGTGAAGTTTGAGGTTTACACCCCTAACAATTATACACACAAAGCAGGTATGCTAATTTGTAAATAGAGCAAAACTACTCAAAGCAGTTTGGACCGGAGAATGTAAGCAAGCAGAGTAAACTGATTGTTAAATCTAAACTTGGACCACGCATCCTCAGTTGATGGACAAGCAGAGCAAGGTGAGGGCTGGGCACACCTGCAGAGAGTAGCATGCCACATTTTTACTGTAGCATGCTTCAGTCATTACTTACCTGGGCACTAGCAGCTCGCTTTCACTTAAACCACCCGCTTCAGCCAAGGCACCAGCCTGAGTTCAAATGACTTAACAGCCTCATCAGGCGTTTCTTATCAGCTCACTCCTTTGTGAAACGTCTGCTGCGAACAATTGTAGAGGCCAGTCTGTAAGCAGCACTGGCTGCACTCACGCACTTGGATTTGTAAATTTCTTTAGGAGCATTTCCTAACTGATTGTAATGTAATGTTCAGCCATCTGTATATCAGAATAGTTTTCCTGAATCTTAAATTTGCAATCTACCCAACAGCCACAGGGGGGCAATAAAGTAACTGTTATCAGTTACATACCTTTTTTGTGGCCATAATGTAATACACAATCAATAATGTTTGGGAAAAATATATATGTTTTCTTGATTTGGCTCACTGTATAATGAACATGGTTCTTTAAACAGAGAGGTGGTGTTCTGGCCACTTTTCATTGCCTGATGTTGGTAAATGAAAGCCTGGGCTCATTTTATTGGCTGATGCTAGTAAACGAAAGCCTGGGCTCGTTTGATTGGCTGATGCTGGTAAATGAAAGCCTGGGCTCGTTTGATTGGCAGATGCTGGTAAATGAGAGCCTGGGCTTGTTTGATTGGCTGATGCTGGCAAATGAAAGCCTGAGCTGTGATCCGTGGTCCCGCGTTCTAGAATGCGTCCTCCCAGCTACACTTACATTCGTGATAGCATTGAGAGCTGTGTCTGCGCCAATGCTGAAATCTGAACCCGGTACATTGTTGGAGACAGTGGCTGGTACCATGACCATGGGGATACAGAACTCGTCATATTTCCCACGGGCTGCTAACAAGTCCATCAGTCCCAGGTAGGCCTGCAGAGCAGAGCCAGGTCTTTAGTACTGAGGCTAATGGTAGGAACATGACAGGTGCCAAAGGGAGAGCCAGGTCGATCACAACGGACAGTGTGACACAGACAGGTAACACTACATTTTAACAGAGGACACAGATAAAGACAATGAAATGAGCCTTCAGTATACATACATCCAAAAATCTTCACACACACACATATATATATATATATATATATATATTCCAAATTCCAAATTCTCAAGTAAAATATACAGTGATGGGTGAACAACAGCATTTGTGTTTCACCAACTCTTAATACTTACCATAACTCTTGTAAAAGAATAATAATAATAATAATAATAATAATCTAGAAATCCTAAATGGACTGCAGAGCCTGTTATGGTATGACAGGTCGATAAAACTTGGCAAAAATGTCAATGACTGTCTGTTCTATCATATTTAATGGCTATATTTCCGCAGCCTGAATAATTCTCTTATTCTGGCTACATGTTCACATTTTATATTAAATGCGTAAGACATCACAGATGATTTTGCACTGATGTAATGAAATGTGAAATGGGTGTATGGATCAGAGGAGCTGAAATGATGTTCATGTGTTCATGTATGTACAGTATTTAAGCGTAGGATGACACTACAAAGGTGCAGACTGGAAAAGGGTTAGTCATTACAGTGTTTCACACAATTGACATGGCAAACAGTGCTTTATATTACATTGGTTCAATATATCATTTAGCTCTGTTATCCGTATTTATTCCTTCTCACACTCAATTAAGAAAGCTGAAGTATTCTGAATATAGAATGTCTTTGCTTTATAAATACATCACTTCATATGAATACGTACTTCACCAACTTCTATTCAATAAAATACATATTTAATGCGTTATTTCACACATTAAGGCATGCATTTATTTACTAAACAGGACCAGAACCAGTTTTAGTTCAGATGTTTAGCGGCCTATTTGTGGCTGGCCAGGGGACTGTATCACGAATGTAGCTCAACTTAGTTAAGCCAAGGCCAAGCATGGTCACCACAGATAATGGTTATCACTCCTTATAAATTCGCTCTGTGAACCCAGGATTTCCTTAACAAGCTATCCGCACATTCGCAAAAGGGACAAAAGGGGCAGTGTTTGTAACAATGAGCCAATCGCACAAAAACAGACAGATTAAGAGTAACATATTGTCCTACATTTGCATTTTTTTTTGTAGGTTTGTGAATCATTCAGAAGCACAAGGGAGTTCAGGGATGGGAGGGGGGGATTAAAAATTGAGAATTTAACTTTAACCTTTAGCCAACACATTTTTGTGTTTCTCACTGAAGGTGCCGGTGATAGTGTTTTTACCAGGCCGTCTGATGTGTTTGTATTATCACTTCAAATAAGCTTGGGTGAGGTTTCTATGAATTTTAATGAACCATCCAAACTCACTACTCTTAAAGCCTGTTTTACAATCTGTACACCGACGTCAATGGGTGTGGAAGATTAATCTAGCAATTGCATTTTGTTTTTATTCAACATTTGCAAACAGGAGAACTACAAAGGATTTTTATTTGTCGGCCTTGAACCGTGAGAAGTTGGTTGGCCTTCAAACATGCAAAGACAACCAGTATATTATTTCCTTTTCATCATCAATCATGCAAATACAACAAGAAAATGGCATTTCGAACATACAAATTTGCATATTAATTATGACAGGGCTATGTAGATGTAAACAGGTATGGAAATAGAAAAATCAAATGAACTTTGCATTTAAATGTTCAAATTGTCAAATAAAGTGCATACATTAACGAAAACTGTGCTTTGCCTTTGAATTTGAATTGGGCCTATATCATAATTTTTGTTTGCATACATCAACGAAATACAATTGCCGATTTTAAATTTAAAATATAATGGGATTATGCTTCCATAAACTTGAGGCTCCAGTAATGTACAAGTCATTTTCCAGTTGTCTGGGGCAAGTTATGCTGCATTTTCTTTGTATTTAAATTTTTGGGCTTTAATGATAACCAATTTCTCATTTTATTTCTTAAATGTTTGTCTTAGCCTTATTTTAATTTCTTGATTTTACTGCTGTATTTATTGTATAATCTGTTTGTTGCTTTTATTTAGCTTTTATTCTTTTCCTTAAATGTGAAGCACTTTGCATTGAATATTATGTATGAAACACATTAACAAATAAAGTAGAATATTATATTTTCAGAATCGCCAACAGCACATTAAAATGTACCAGTGTGACGAAGTGGAGCTCAATACAGTGTCTGAATCACTGTTAGGGCTCGCTTTGCTCACAGTTGGCAACGTGCACTCCTATTAATTGCTAGATATAAATAATTCCCTCTCGACTAAATCTGTAGTGCTCATAAAGATAATTGCACAAGTGCCTAAAGGATCTTGTTGGTCTCTAAAAACACATTCCTTTATAAAAAAAAGCTTCTTACAATGATGGCTCTCTCATCAACAAGAACCTCGTGGTCATTTCTGCTGTTGGTGCGTGTGATTACACTGTGTACTGTAGCTTGTAGGCCATGTTCATGATATCCAGCTAACATAAGCATTACTCATTTTTTTTTTCAACTCTGATCCCTGCCTTTGTTGGCAGCAACGGTGTTACTATTTGCCATTATGATTGTTTCATGCTCTTCGTATCAGTGCATTATATCCATTCATATGAGTCTTTTTCAGCCAGGTGAGAAATACGCTGCTCGAGTATGGTCCATGCTGTATTGCTATAAGCTCGTTTTTTGGACACCGCCACTTTTATGGGAAGGCACACACAGCTTGATTAACAAAGCTAGGTTATGTGAAGCCTGCTAACGCAAAGAAACCCTGGGTACGTTAAGCCTCCTTCGTAGTACAATCCCCTGGTCACTGATGCCATTTAAACTACAGGTAGGGGAAATTCTTACAGTGCACGCAATATTTAAAGGAGGGCTTGTACATACTGTATGTCAAGCCCTCCTATAAATACTGGAGAATCGCAGATCAAATTGGTATTCCACTCCACAAATTAAAAAAAAAATGTAATAATAATAATAATAATAATAATAATAATGATAATAAATCCAAGTAAACAATTAAAGTTCCTTATCTGTACAGCAGAGAATTGAATAAATAATTGCTACGTACCTCAAATCCACCAATAATGAGCAATGCATTGATGTTATGTTTTCGCATTTGTTCAGCAATTTTCTCAACGTGCTTTGCAGGAAGTGTTCTGAAATGTAAGGATCAACAGTCAATTAAATTTGAACAAATAAATCACCAAGTCCATGCAGAAACAGAAACCAAATTAGTTGGTTTAACAACAGTTTTCAGAATTCATTAGAATGTTATTCAAGCACACATATATACAGTACATTTCATAACAATCCATATTTAGGCTACAATGTTCTTCTATGGCTCAGACCAAGAAAAATTGGTATTTAAATTATAAAAAAGGAAACAATATGTCCTAATGTTCTTTAAAAATAGTTCTAAGGGATTCTAAGGACTTTTTTTATGAATTTCTATCTTATATTGGTGATCCTCCTCCTAATTACTCCCTGCCTCTGCCACAACTTCCTGCTTGTTAATAATGTAAATTAAATTAAATGCACAAGTTGATATTAAATTAAAAATTGCAGATTAACATAACATAACAAACATAATTTATTAGCCTATTTAGCATTCAGATAGTTGTTTGTGGGGTGAATATGTAATATTAAAACTAACTATAAAAGTTTAAAGATGTTTGACGATGTACTAGTATATATGATGTATTAGAGTGTTGCTAATTTTTGGGGTGTACTAGGTGTTTGCCAGGGTCTTACTAGATTATTTCAAGGTATACTACATGCTTGATAAGGTCTTACAAGCTAGTTGTGACGGTGGACTAGGTAGCTGCCATAGTCTTACTAGGTGGTTGCCAGGGTCTTACTAGGTTGTTTCTGTAAGTAAAAATATCTCAGCTTCACCATTACCAGAAATAAATGAATAATGAATACGTGGAAATAAAATATCACAAGGGTAAAATAAGTCAGCATAGTATTGACAAGCATAATGCAATGCATAAATCAGTAATGATCTATATAATCTCTTGTCTTCATAAAGCATTCATGATGCTTTTTGTGATCATAATGTAACCCCTTTGTAATGAATGCAACATCCATTTATGAATTAAATAACATTTTTACTTACATATCTAGCATGAACTAGATGTCTTGTTGTATCAAATGAATTTGATTATCTAAATTGGACTGTAAAAAATATCGAGTGAGCAAAGTGGTGAGCAAACCTACATGCAAATCCCCTCAGTCAGTTTGGATCACAGTGAAATACATTTTCCATGAACATGAATTCTACTACTTAAAGATATTTTTGTACCGTTTTGTTCCTAACAGTGATCCACCTTGGCCAGTCCAGCCACCAACATCTCCCCACTTGACCTCCTTTATCTAGGAGATGAAAAAACACAAGTGCAGTTAGACATTTTATTTAAATGGTTTCAAATTTGATTCTGCTCTAATTTACCCATTGAGATATGGTGCTCAACAAAATGGCAACCCGTGCTGTACAGTGAACTCACCTTTATTGAGTGGTGAGCAGTGTGAGGGGCTAGCATGCATATTCTTTTCTGATATTCACACAGCATGGAGCATGGTGAACTACTGTACGATAATGCCCTGGTAATTCTGTAAACATGCATGACATAATTGCTAAAGAGGATATATTATTAAAGGGCTTCTGAGTTAGCTGCTTGTATTGACACTGCTGATGGCAGTTCTGCCTATTTTCATGTTGCTATGTGTAAGGGACTTGTCCTGTTGACATGTGATATGATTAGACTGACAAAACTGGCTGACTCACGGATGAGTTAGATCTATGACACATTTCAACATTGCACACAGTAAAATTTCCAGTGTTAATTCTACACTGCATATGTAATTTAACATGGAGAGATTTGCTGTGCAGTGTGCTGCAAGATCATGGCTTGTTGGCACATTCAACCACCACAAAGGGCATGTTCTCCTTAAGTGCAATGTACAACATGGTGTCATGTTGCAGTCCATGACGTAGTTTCAGTGAATCTCAGATATTTTCTGTAACTTGACCCATCAGAGCTTACCCCTGACAAAGACTTGGATCCGCATGGAACATTTGTGAAAGACTGCAACACAAAACCCATAAAAGAAGTACCCACCCATTTCTGAGGTGTTCTGAGAACGTGCTGCCTTGAATATGGTCAGCAGAGTATCAGCAGGGTGTGTTTGGGAATGAATTAGTATCGTATTTCTATTTCAAATGACATAATTGCAGCAATCATTTAGACCCCTTCACATATTATGCTCTAAGACTAACATACTGTATGTTCTGTTTTTGTACCTAAAACTGGAATATGGCAAAATGTATTTATTAATCTACAGTATATGTCTTTCGCTAAATTAAGTGACATCTGTCTGCCTTTACAGCATCAGATTCACTGAGGAAACCCTCACGTATCTCGTTATCTCTGTCCCAGTTTATTTAGCGGCCTCCCACGGGACAGCGTGTGTCAGTCGTGCCTCCGTCTGTCTCTGCAGTACTCTGGGAGGGTGTAATTGGCTTACAGTTAATCCGCGTGCTTTTATATTTCCTGCGCATGCTTCGTTGTGGGACCCTCCTGAGTGCCAAGCGCAGCTGTGAATGTGACACCGGCGATTCGCCGTCGTGCTGCGCGATCACCGCACCCCCTTCACAAACACTCGTTTCCCGTTACAGATTTAAAATGAGCATGAATCAGCACAATTAGGGCGTCTTCCCGCAAATGGAATTAGAGACATTCCTTCCGATTTTAAACAAGCATCCGTTTTATCGCTGCATGGGTGTGTACAGTAGCTGTAGAGTAATTACACCTACATTACTTAGGTAGTACTCTGTCTACCATGTAGTTGTCCTGACTGGAGTGAAACATTTGTTGTCTTTAAAAAAACATACCTGGCCCTTGTAGAACCCTTCGAAGCCATCGCTGACAGCGAACATCGTGTGCCCCTCGGAGATGCCCACCCTGACGGCGGAGCGCACCGCTGCGTTCATGCCCGCCGCAGGGGCGCCCACATTCAGCACCGCCACGTTGAAGTTGCTCTGAGGGCACACGGAGCAACGCACCGTCACTAACACACTCCCACGCTGTCTGAGTATTACACTCTCCCTACGGCACAATGTCTCAATGTTACACTGTCTCTTTACCACACTCTCCTTACAGCACACTAGCACCCTACCCACAACCGCACACTGTTACTGTATAACAATAATACACTCACTCCACCAATTTCAGCACTAGAATATGATAATAAACAATGCCCCCCTCCTCCCTTTCTCTCGGATATGGAATGGATGACGCTCCTCTCAAGGCATGTGGAGGAGAGCTATATCTCTTGCTGATGACAGCTTGTGTGTGCCAATTGCGTAGCTGGGAAGAAATAACATAGTGGCAGTCCAAGAAACCCTGGCCAATGTAAACCTTCTACCCCAGGTGGGATGAGGCCAGCTGTGTCCACCATCCCGGTCATAGTCTTCTCATGCCAGAGCAGAGGCTCCAGCCTGAGGCTAAAGGGCCCAGACTGTGCATGTTGGAAGCACCTTTACTGACTGAAACCACGTGGAATCTGCGTGTGATCGGCTGGCTGTGGCCAGATGGCCTAGTGTGGGCTAAAGCCTACACGGCAGGCTTTATCATGCGAGCATCTCCCTCTCTACAGTGCGAGACTGCCGCGTGGGCTGCATGCTCCAGACTGCTTTCAGTCAAATGAATCCTCCTTTAGTCTGCTGATTTCAGTTTATTATTTAATTCATTATAGAGTCCAGGAGTAGGGTAGCACCACATTGTGGTGGGAGGAGGGAGTGGAAATGGGTTAGAGAGCAGGTGTGGAGCTTATGAGTAAGGAATTGTCTTAGTGTAACCCCCAGGGCACTAAGGACTTGAGGGAGGGCTGGGGAACAAGCCCGGTTGAGCAGACAAGGGAAGCAAACACACACTACGCTCAGTAAGTAGCCAAACAAATGTATATTTGCAGGAACAATATAAAAATGCACGGACGTAAAAGAACTGACAAAATTAGCAGAATCATGTTAGAATGTTTAAAGTATTAACATTTCTTTTCCGTTCTTTTTAAAAACTTACCTCAGAATACTTTACTCAGCCGCCAACTACGATGAGTAAATGGGATGAACTAAAATGGAAAACTTTCATGGACACTTCAAATATGACAAACTAAAGTACCCTGAAATACTTCCAGCTTTCCAGCTTGATCACATTCAAAAGTTCCCAACCTGCAGAAACTAACTGTTATATTTTTACCGTATGTCTCATTATTTCATACCTCACCAAAATTATTGTGGAGATCGTGTAACTAAACTGGAAACTGTGACGATGCTGAGCTAAGCTTTGCAATGATTTAATATATAATTTATCAGCATCATTTATGCATGTATTAGACAGTAATGCTTTCAGCATGCAATATGCCAAAACCATTAAAATAAAGTAGCAGGCCTGAACTGAAATTCATAAATATAACTCATAAAAGACAGTATTATAGACAGACACACATTAAGAACCCAAACAAGATTTACTTGGTAAATAAGTATGAGCTCAGCACACTGCTAAAGCCTCACAATAGGAAACAAGCTAAGCAGTGTATGAGCACACATGCAGTGCTGTGCTCTGGTGGGTGAACGCTGTGGTAACTTACATGGGGAAGCTCAGACTCTGGCTTCCGATGAGCCAGGAGTTTGTACGTTCTCAGATTGTTTTCAAAACTCCTGTGGTAATAGAGAAGACAGAGATGGATTCATAAAACAGCCAGAATTCATTATTTTCAAGAACACACTCCTTTTAAATATGGGTATTTTTTTCAGTTAGAGAAAACCCAAGATCCCTCTAATTAAGAAGTCCTTAGCAATCACTAAATGGCTACCAGCCTGGTTTGGAAATAATGGCTATGTTAAGATATCTTAAAGGCAAAATGAATAATAATGTGAAGGTTTTATATTTTCGCCATGTTCATACTGCTGGTCTCCCCTCCTCCACTGTCCGCATGTGAAAGGAAATCCCTCCATTTTGACTGAGCTAGTGAGAAATTTTTTTTTTTCCAGCAGGCCTCACCTGCCACGCAGCCTAACTGCTTCCTCAAACTTCTTTTCATCCATGGCCTTCTGCACCTCTTGTGTCTGTTGGAAGAACATTACCTCAGTCAAAGAGGCTTCCAATGGCCACCCTACGATTATTACAGATCTTCATATTCATACTCCATATTCCCAAATATGATTTCTGTGCCAGCTACACTGTCTCTACTTGTATGCACTTATTTTTTTTCTGTGCCAACATTTCTATAAACATTCCTGATGTTCGCTGGGACAGGCTCCAGCACCTCCCGCGACCCTGCCCAAGATAAGCAGGTACAGATAATAAATGGATGGATGGGTGGATTCCTGATGTTGAGCTGTTTTATTCCAAGAACTACAAAATTATACCTGAAATGGGAATATTTCTATTGATGATATGATGCTGAAATAATCGCCTGTGAATGCAAAAATCACTTCTAGAATTGGGAAATCAGTCATTAAACCAATCCCATTACAAGACCATTGTGCTGCCTGGCCCATTTGGAATGAGTTTTATCTGCTAGTACAGTCTGCAATTTTACGCATAATGTAGAACAGCATAGCGTGTGATAATAACTACTCAGAAAAGGGCCTGATGATATGAATGAATTGGAATGATTGGAATAATATAAATGATGGAAAAAATGACTCCAACAGCCAATAAAAAGGCTAATGTCCACTAACAGAGAGTGCTCACAGAACACAGCTGCATTATTATTTGTGGCCATCTCAGCTTTACATAACTGGCTCAAGGGCAGAGCTCACCATCTGCACACACTCCATAAGCGGCAGGCGGACCGACTGGTTTCCGGACAGGGACACCACGCAGGCCGGCGTATTAGCTGTGGTTTCCAGCAGGGCAAGCACAGCCTCCACTCCCATCCTACTTGCCTAGGAGGACACCGAAGAACAGCCAGACAGTTTTTACACCCCTGAGGAAAGAAGCTCAGAGAACCTCTATCTACGATGCGCCACAGTGATTGCTGCTGAAATTGTGGTATAGTGAGCTTTGAGAACCCAACTAAAGCTGAGGTCAAAATAAATCAAACGTTGCCCGGTCACCTTAACTCACCAGAATTCTGTCGAAGGCAGAGGGGGTCCCGCCTCTTTGGACGTGTCCAAGGATTGTCACTCGGGTGTCAAATCCCAAGCACTGAACAACCAGCTGTGAAAGAGGGATGAGGGTGTGTTGCCATCTAACTTTTGCTGTCACAGCAATCAGATAATACAACAGTTTCCATAACACTTTGCAATTATCACTATGGCTCTTTTCCACCTTGGACCCATATTCACGTTTAAACCAATTCAAGAAACACATTTCATGTTAAAATACCTACTGTGCTTACATTTTCAAACTTAAATTGTAAAATTACACATTCCTATAAGATGGAAGCACAGGGGCTAAACATAAGGTAGCAAGAGCTAAAATTAAAATCTAATACAAATGTTAATATGAACACTAAAAACAGTAACATTGAAGAAATATGACCAAGGCATCGTTGACACTACAAACACTAAGCTGAAAAGAGAAAGATAATAGCATGCATTTAGAAAGTTCAGGCAAAGAGAAACAGTTCTAGACATGCAGAGATATAAGGTTTATTCAACCATGTATGTAAATTACTACACACACACACACACACACACACTACATTTACATTTTCTTGACGATATGACTATCTTTCTGCCTAAACTCATTCATTTAGCTATGTAACAAAGACAAAGAGAGGCACAAGCAGGAAAAAGCGAGTCACCAGTAAACCTCTGACAGGACCTGCATAAGAGCAACAATCCTGACAATGGAGTGATAGTAAAAAATAATCAAATTAACTGGAATCTTTCAGGCAGCTTTCCATATGGGGTTCAAATGGCACATGTCATTTGGAGTTCATTACTGCCGAAACACAGGAAAATCTAATCTTCACGTCCTCCAATGAATTATTCAGAGTGAACTCTCGTGTGCTCATGGCTGAACAGCTGAGTTGGGAAGATTTAAAGATGAAAAGGCTTCTAACACTGCTAAGACAGCAGTGGTAGAAGCCTCCTTACCAGAAAGTGCACTTAAGCATCCCAAAGATCAGAATGAAGCAGAGAACCACACACCGCACAGTGGGCAGGGCCAGGGCTGTGACATCAGGCCCAAAGTACAATACTTACATCCTTAATTCTCTCTGTGGTTATGGGCTTGTTGCTATTATCAATTGCCCCTTCTGCTACGATAATGATATTCAGCCTTTTCTTGCCTGCACGATTCTAAGAGGGTAGACACATGACAAAAACAATTGAAAGTTTCGCATTGGTTTTCAAAAGCCTGGCACCACCACCACTGAAACAGGTACATGCTTCTGGGAATCAAAGCCCTTTCTGTGTCCGAATATGGCCACTTTGTTTCATCCAGGATATGTGGCTAGGCTCACAATACTGTGATTGGCTTGCTCCACCAAGGTCATGTGACTATTCCACACCCGTGGTCCAGGCTTTTGGTTTTCACTGATGGCCTGTTCTGATACTCACGTCCTTGACATGACTAGAAGTAATAGCTTTTCCATGTCTGTCAAGAGCTCCTTCGGCAACTATAATAATGTTCAACCTGGAACCTCGGGATCGAGTCTGGTCAATGAAAGAAACACTGCCAGAATGAGTGTAATAGTTCCATCTGGCATATACAGTACAGTATAGCACAAAGACAGCAGAAAACAAAAGATAATGAGTGTAAAACCAAACTAGAATGTCCATGATACATTGCACTAGTCAACAACAATGCAGAAACAATATTAATATGTTATACATATATGATTTACATGCAGTGCTTAACTTAAATTAAGGTAAGTTAATGTCCATTCCGTTATGATGCATAATTGTGTAAATTAATATTTTTCTTGACTGAGCTTCAAGTGGTCAAGATTTGTGAATCATTATCAAATGAGACTGACACAAAGCTGACATGCAAATCTGTATTTGAAATTGCTTTTATAAGTAATGCTAAGTTACATATTACAATAAAAGACTGGAAAAAAAATATTGATTAAATTGTAGATTTAAAATAATTTACCTAATCTAAAGCATTTTGATCGAAGTGCTGAAATTATTTTTAAAAATTCAGAACAGTTAATCTGGTTGAAAGATCAAAGCAGTAGAAGGTACTCTAGATTTATGTTCAAAGTGGAGGTATTCTGAAATCTATTGTAAACAGCTCAATGGAGGTTTGGAGAGTCTGGGTGAGAGGATTTACTGAGACTGCTCCCTTTACCTCAGAGAGCTTCTGACACATCTGGTCCTCCCAGTCATCCTCAGGGGGCATCTCGGGTATCAAAACCCAGTCAGCTCCACAGGCCAGAGCGCTCACCAGGGCCAAGTACCTACAATGCACATACAGTACACACACACACACACACACACACACACACACACATGCATCCACACATACAGGCACACACATACACACGTGCGTGCACACACAAACATACACACACACAAACACATGCATGCACGCATACCAGCACACACATACACATGTGCGTGCACACACACACACATACACACACACACATGCACAAGTGTACGTGTGCACACAGGCACTCACACACACATGCATGCACACATACAGATGTGCGCGCACACACACACACACACGCACACGCACACACATGCACGCACGTACACACACACACATGCATGCACACATACAGATGTGCGCGCACACACACACACACACATGCACGCACGTACACACACACACATACACACACTAGTCATTGCAGGTCAAAGTACTAGTGAGGACCAGGTGCCAACAATGCACAGACATGCATTATAGAGTGACGTAGATCGTTCACGAAGGCCAGGCACACAAACATGTATGCTATGCTCATGTACACTTCAGAATGCTTTCCAGACCTAACACACTAACAGCAAACATGCATTTCCTTAAACACACACACATATGCCCAGCCCCAGGCCAAGAACAGGCATTTACAATACCTACACAAACTGCACTATACTGTACTGAAGTCAGCCAAATTCCACAGTCTGAGACCTATGGTACAACACACACATACACAGTCAAACAAATAAATACTACAAATAGGGGTCAGAAACATTCCACACACTGGCAAGCACGTGCAACAGAGATAATTTTAAAAAATCACACACTGAAAAAAAAAACGAAAAAATAACAAGTATTTTAGTCTTGTATTTGGACTAAATCTTATGTTGCTTTTCTGCTAAATCAGGCAAAAACCTTGGACGCAATTCAAGATTTGCCAACAGGGTACGACAATTTCACTTGCAAAGAAAAAAGTAACTTAAAACAAGCTAATATTTTCTACTTGAAAGAAAAATAAATATTTTAAGTCTCATTACAAGACTAAAACACTTGTTAAGACAGACAGTTTTTGCAGTCAACAACCGTATGAACAGTATTCCTTACCCACAGTGCCTGCCCATGACCTCCAACACAAAAGTCCTCTGGTGGCTGGAGGAAATGCACAATGCGTGGAAAAGTTTAAAAATATATGATTTAATGTGTCACATAATCTAACAGAAATTTAGATGCAGCATGCATTTGGCTAGCTGACGGAACTGTATGCAAATCAGCACAATCATAATGCAATTACATGGAACATCCACGTAAATGCGGGGCTCCTTCCCCCTTTGAGCAGTTTTGTTGTTGTTGTTACCTCTGAGCAGTGGTCATGATTGCATCCACAACTTCGATAATTCTGTGCAGGGCGGAGTCAGTCCCAATTGTCATGTCGGTGCCACAGAAGTCATTGTCGATGGACCCCACCATTCCGACAATGTGCAAGGCGTAGTACTTCTGTGCAGCCTCTCCATCAATGTCACCTGTCCCACAGGTCAACACAAACAGTCACTGCTATGCACAGGGTTTCCACACAAACACAGTCACTAACGTGCACAGGGTTTCCGCACTCAAACCCAACACTTGGCAATGGCGCATTTGCTGCTTTTGGATTGTCTAATTGCGCGTTGTTTGACAGCTAAGGTGTTTCCTCATGCTAATCAACATGAACAGGCATTCGCATTCAACTGAAGGACAACAGGCATTCATCATCTGATGCAGCTGGGATAGGCACAAAATCTATTGTCTGCTTTTCTTAAGAACAAAAGTAAGACAAATTTAAGAAAAGTTTTGTCAATGAGGCCCATTAAGTCTTATAGCAGATCCAATTACATAATTGAGGATTGCGATCACGCAAAAGCCGAAAGCATGGGGTTGTGTTCCCCTGGCTTTTGGTGCTCTCTGCTCCTTACCCTGCTCGACCAGCTCCTCCAGGAGACCGCTCCACTCCTCCCTGAAGAGGTTGGCCCCCGTCAGGCTCCCGTCTCCTCCGATCACGCACAGGTTGGTGATGCCCCGCTGCACCAGGTTGTGGGCAGCCTTCAGGCGGCCCTCGTGGGTCCGGAACTCCTTGCAGCGCGCGCTGCCTATGACCGTCCCACCCTGCGGGCAGACAACGCATGCTGCACTGTGCTGAGTGAGGCCTTTCAGAGATTACCAACACCAGCTAACTAAAATGTTAAGATGTTAGCCCCACGTTCTCGGATGGAATCTGGACCATGCCAGTGCTAACCGGCGATAGCACTGCCCAGGGTACGGGAGAGTTCAGTCAGATAGGGGTCCGGATTTCTTTGCTATCTAGCCACCCCTACTGGTTGACTGGACACTCAAAATGCCAAAGTCACGTATCAGATGTCTTCCACTGACTGAACTCTATGGACTGCAGTGTGAAAAGAAGCAGGTTGGCGACACCACATGTTTCTGAAAAGAAGTCTGGGTGTCTGTCTACAGTCTCCCAAATAAGCAGAGGGGATCACACATGAACATGACATGTTCAGCCCCATGTTGGGCAACAAATTTATAAAACCAGCACGGAACCGTCCAGACCCACGGGGCAAGACACATTTTAGCTGGCACCACCTGCGCATGCGTCCTACTAAACGAAGCACCACCTGCGCATGCGTCCCTCAAAACGTCTCGTGAGTGACTGAGTGAGCACAATTTCCCATGCATAGGAAAAAGCACATCTAACCCTAACCCTAACCCTAACCCTAACTCAAAGAAACAACATCTGTGATGTTGTTTAACAGTATGACTAATGCAATAATAAAGTGCACTGCATTCATCGTATACAGTATACATACATAAAGTAAATAACAGAAATTCATATAATCCCCTTAAATGACTCAAGTGCTAACATTTTCATCTAATATAGATAGCAAAAATACCTGATGATCACAGGCAATATCATCATACATCATCTGTGGAAAAAAACTACCACGTTTGTTGTATCTTACAGTACTTACCACTTGTAGCATGCTTGAAACACTCTCCCATGTGGCTTCTTCTATGTTATCCCCTCCATCTACCATTCCTTGGTAGCCCTGTCAATGCAAAATACATGAACACTATTATGTGTTGGCTCACTGACTCACACTGTGCAGATGGGGTGTGGCTTGTGGAATCCATTTATCTTGTTACAGAAACCACTGAGCTGACATCAGAGGAAAATGCAGGCCTGCGTCCAATTACTGCCTTAAGTCGGTTACATAAGATTACAACGGGAGACCGCTGCAATGCAAACGCAGCAATCATGTACCGTGTAGTGGCTCATGGCCTGCTTTCAGAAGAGAGTTCCTTGATTGAATTACAGGACAAGTGGCAAATTAGAAGAGCCTCTATTGTATGATACACTTATCAGAATCTGACAGAGGCGCTACTGAACAGGCAGCTTTCCCACCAAGCTAAACGCCTTAAATGCCAAGCACGCAGCGGGCACTGGAATGCGTCCACATACGTTTGGGGAAAAAACAAACCTCGTGAATGAAGTAGACTTTGGCTCCCACATAGATTCCCATGCGAACCACAGCACGGACAGCAGCGTTCATACCTGTGAATTCACACAAAAAAAGACAAACCTTATTACATGCTCAATTCCATGCTGAACAATTTGATCTTAATGATTGACCTCATTTCATAGGTCAGCTTAAATTGGGGTTTTCAATAGGGAATACATTACTGCTTTAATATAGTCAAATTAGACTCTAGCAGGAAATGGTGCCGCGGAAAATTAGTGAAGCTTAAAGAGTAGCATTAAAGAGTCCATCTAACCACAATGTTGATCCAAATGAACAAACTAAATCTAACAAATTTATTATTTTCTTTCTTTAGCCCCGCCACAATTGACTGTCATGGAATTGAATTTAAAATATTGTGTAAATAATAGATATTTAAATTAATATCTGAATATTTTGATACTCCTTTGACATTTTGAACGTGGATAATTCAAACTAATATTTCATCATTTAATTAATTTCCATAAAATTCTTATTCCCCTTAAATTTTGTGGCCTATGTTGAAGCTAACTATTCTAAGGACTGGGCGCCATTTTGGATCAGACTGACGACAAGATCACATCTATATTGAAGAAACTGGTCATGGTGACTGGGTGCAATGTGTCACTTCCTGCCTTATAAAAGGAGCCCTACCATCTCTTTTTTTTTTCCTTTGCTGCTCGAAAGGCGAGACATGCACAAGGCACGGTCTCCAAGGACACATGCCCAAAGACAGAAAAGGCCTCACAAATACTGTAAAGGAGCACACGTCTCTTAGGTTATAGCAACTGCCATCCGTTCTAATTAAGTAAAAGCGTTATCCTGCAAGTAAGCTAAAGGAACTGCATCCACATGGGATAAGTTTATTTGCTTAACTTTACACTTTACTATCATTCTGCAACATAGAAACAAGTAAACGCACATAGCCTAAGTACACAACATGGTCAAAAGCATGTGGACACCTGATATCCAACATCTCATCCAAAATCATGGGCATTAATATAGAGTTTCATAATCTATCTTTTCATATAGATAATAAAATCATATATTGCAAAACTATTTTCTTGAAATAAAGGGCACAACTAAATCAATTTCAACACTTGTATTTCTAAATTATAGAGGTTTTGTTATATAGGCTAAGGCAATATGCATCAAGGCATATTAAAGGAACACTGAGAAAAGCGATAAATTAAAGACAAAACACAAACTGGAGAAAGTAGTTAAAGAAATACTGTACAACGTGCAATATTTAAAAAAAGTAATTTATTCTGCAAAAAATGAAGCAAAATCACTACAGTTCATAGTGGAATTATTTCACTCAAACACACAGTTAGAATGTAAACTGAAAACTGTGCAGAATTGGCCTAAAATTTGTGGACAAGTCTATAATTCTGCACTTATACTATACAGTGTAAACAAAGAGTTGGAATAGGCACAGTAAGCATTGCAAAAGCTGTTTGTAAATGATTAGGCCTATTTTCCCATTTCTAGTGCTAGCCATTTCCACAGCCAAAACATTTGGTTTAGGATCCGAGTTTCTTCTGTGAGTGTGCGTGTGTGTGTGTGTGTGTGTGTGTGTGGCTAAGCAAGCCATCCTCGGCCTCAGAGCAACTCATTTCCATGTTTAGTCAAATGCTAAATAAAGCTCCACCCACTTGGCACACGCTGTTATTCACTGGCTTTTCAGGAAACTGGAGAAACTGTCGGACCGTGCCTACACTGTTAATGCCAAAGTTTAGATGCTTCAAAGGCCCACACAACACTTAATATGCCGTGAACAAACAACTGGAACAGTCTGTAACCACTGCTGGGGGAAGACTTTTAAAAGTCAGTGAGCGGCTAAGGCTCATCTTGCAGTTACTAGGAAACCAACCAAGACTGAAGATTAGACATTTAACACAGTGTGTCTACACACTGAAGTAGGAAAAGCTGTGGTGTAAGTGAAAAACCTACAATTCATAGCCTCACTGTCACCCCCACTCAGACAGGCCTTCTCGGCCTAGCTTGTGCAGAGAAACTTTTCCAAAAATGGAGGACTGTTAAACAGATAAAAGCTCACTCATGCCCAATTTCTGATTACTGCTTTCATAACCTCTGGACACAGACCATTAGATTTGTGGCTTATTTGGTTTAATTACTAATGCATCAATCAACAGCATTGTTTAGACATCAGGTTCTGGTGTGAGCCCTTACGTTTCAAAGAAAGATTGAATGTAGTATTGCCAGAACACCTTCCCATGTAAGGTATACTTACATACTATGTAGTACTCCGTTGTCTGTTCCCTCTGTTTAGAAACATTTTTGAATCCCACACAGGTGGTAAAATTGTGACCACAAAACTATGTATGCACAGTGTTAACTTCTTTTTCTTAGCTTCATAGAAAATTCTTCCAGGCAAGAAACCTGAATGAGAACTATTAAAGTCCAGGAAATGTAACAGGCAAAGTTTCTTCAGACTAATTTACAGGCACAGTTCCTTTGTGCCTCCTGGGTGACATGTCCAAAGAAGGCATGAGTCCTTGGTGTAGTGACCCCACAGCAAGGAACCATATCCTGTGGCCAGGGATCCCTTAAGGCAAAACACAATTGAGCTCCAACTATCCATGAAGTGTACACTACAGGTACAGTGACTGGTAGCAGACTGCCTTCATTTCCAAGGATGTGGCCGTTAATGTGTGTTCTCCATAACTGGTGCAGAATGTAACAACAACTAGTTAGGTCTAGAATGACGGATAAACAATCAAAATTCAGAAAACAAAAAACAAAAATAAGGGGTATAAAGCTGTTTGAAAACACATAAGAAAATGTGCTTCCTACCACATATGCATATGCATGTGCATGTTCAAATTTTACAAACACAACCATATGATACAGGAAGCTGTGTCACTACTTCTTTGAGAGCAGCAGTCTCAGGTATTTCCATCTGATTTTTAGTTGGAAATAGTTCCAAGTGAAAATAAAATTAAGCTACTTTTGAAGAATACTGATGGAAAATACTCACGCACAAAATTGAAGGCATAACGTACTGTGCAAGCTGCTTTGTATTGTATTGCTTCATGCTACAAACCTCAAATGCCCCCGTACCAGCCAAGGTAAAGGTTGTCAGAAACTTATGTAAATATCTAACAAAGACAAAGACTAAAATATACAAAGCTAAAAACATAGATAAGGTTATGGTAAGATAAGGTAGGTTCTTCTTAATTCCCAAATTTTTCCTAGAAGGTATGGTGTGATTGCTTGGTAAAGTGCATACAGTTTTTTCTGCATGTCTGGCTGACATAGCAACCTGGGTGTCAACCCAGCAAATTAAACTCTGTCTGGGGAAGACAGAACTCCTGCTCTTTCTGGCAAAAGGATCCCCCTGGATTGATGCTTCAATTACTATTCACAGCTCCACAGTGTCTCCCCCCTGCTTAGCTAAGAACCCTGGATGTGACTAGCTGGATGTGTGACCCTGGATGACCAGCTGAGATTCTTGTAACACACACTGCAGCAACCACACAGTCCTGCAGGTTCTCCCTTCAAGACATCAGAAGAATCTTTCCCTTACTCAACTAAAAGGCAACACAGCTACTTGTACAAGCTCTTCAAGCTTGCTGCTTAGCCTACTGGCCTGTGTCATCAGGCCACTGCAACTGGTCCAGAATGCTGCTTCAATTCAAATCTCTCACTCTGGCACACCATGTTGCAAATGGTACTGTCCCTTCCTATCATCAGATGATTACGCTATACACTCCAACCATACAGTAACTCTTTGTTCAGTATTCTCTTGCTATTTGGTTGCCCTCTCCCCAGAAGCACCTGACAGCCACTTAATGTGGTCCTGGCTCTTCTTTTCCCTTGTCCCCCAATGGTGGAACAACCTGCCCCAATCAGCCAAGAAGGCAGATTCACTGGCTGTCTTCCATAAAATGTCTAAAAACTCACATTTTTGTACGACACCTGAATGATTCAATTTTTAAAAATAAAAAATGTTACCCTGCTCTCCCTTTATCATAGATCTTGAGGCATGCACCTTGATGGTTGCATGTATTTACTTTTAATTTTGCCTCTCTCCAGCTCTTGTCTTGTTTGCTTACCAAGCGAAATTGACTTTTGTAAGTCGCATTGGCTAAAAGAATCTGAATTGTTCTAAATTACTGTGCTAGCAGAAAGCTTACCTCCTCTGTACAAAAGCTAATTCAGAAATACAGAATGACCCTGAAAGGTCATTGCAGGCCTACTGCAATATGGCAGCCAATACACCTTAGGATCCATGCATAGCTGCCAAAAAGAAGAAAAAAAGGTATTTCTTAAGCAAATTCAGACAGGACATTATTTGTTTTTGCTTGAATTCAGTGATCAGTAACTCTGATATTCTCTATTTTTGTAAGCTGCTCTGGACAAGAGCATCTGCTATGCGAATGAAATGTAAATGCTAAACACCACCTGGAAGGCCTCATGCATAAATAATGACATTAGCATTGGTAGGCAATATTGTTTTACGCATTGTGCTGAACTGTACCACAACATTGTCAAATTAATATTATAAGTAAGGTACAGCTGTGACATACCATAAACATACAGTGCATTGTCCTTTCAATCATATTTTAGCATTAATACTAAGTGCTTGATATGCAAGGTATGTTAATGTTGTTAGGTAAGTTTTTATTTTATATTTATATTTAAAGAGGCTGTTTCATATGTATTCATGTTTATATGACAACCGGGACATGCACCGTGCTTCAGGAAGAGAATCTCAGTCACATACAAACAACTAATTTGCCCATGATACGCCTATTGTCCTTATCCCAGTAAAGGCTCGTACTGGGCCAGACCCGGATGCTATTTTTTCAGACGCCTTTCAAATGCGGAAAACCTTACAATTATTTATACCCTACTATGTACAAAAACTCCCAATACAGAATTCATTCTGCAAATTCTGAGTGCAATACCACTGGAGAAATCACATTAATCGTCTCATTCGAGCCACAGTAGTTGCTGATGCGAGGTTTCCTCTGACGCAGCATGCACAACCTGCAGCGACTGCAGCCCCTCACTTACACACATCCCTCCTCGCGACACGCATTCACATTGAGATTAGCGAGGAACTGTCTATTCTTGTTCAATCTAATTCACCGTGGAGCGTTGCGTTAAGATTAGCTACTGTCAGTAAATATCTTACTAATTGTTCACTGATGGGTGCAAAATACCACAAAAGCAAAATGATGCACTGTGCAAGTACAGCAGGGTCAGTAGAATCATGGCAACATTTGTAACTTCCTGTTCTGGCCAAGTTGAAAGTCGGTGATGTCAGTAACCACTTCGCAAGAATTCCTATGACTACCGCGCCAATGTCACTGCGAGGATGCTGAGAGTGAAACAAACGTAGACAGTGCCAGCAACACAATGGTCACATGAACTTGATGAAATTCCGCAATGCAGCAGCAAGCCATTTCTAAAATAACAGTACAGTAAAAAATATTATCAGTGTCAACGACTTTTCATTGGGCATATAATGAATTTAAATGTTAAAAATGTACGTATATGTTTTACTGAAATATTTTCATTTAGCTACCTGCTTTCCAAACGTATATACGCATCACTGGCCTTGAAAATGCATTTTTTTTCCTGCTATATCTGGCCTGCTAGCTTGCTACCATATGCAAAAAATGAAGTCATAATACTAATTAGGTAGAGCTATAAAACAGTGGTTGTCTAAACACTAAGCATCCACGATTTACAGTGACAGCAAAATCGTTATTATGACCAACCGTTTGAATTAGTCCCCGGGCTCAACAAAGCTGAAATAATTGAGTCTATTTTCCCACTGTATCCATAATTTGCCTACCTTGAGCATCCCCTCCACTCGTCAGCACGGCGATGGCTTTCCCAGCGCCGGAGAGATTCTCGAAGAATTTCTTATGATCAGACTGTGCCATGTTTGTTTTAAAATAAAATGTTATCAGATCTTAATATGAGTGAACTTGAGCGTCACATAAATGCGATACAACGAACGATGCGGTGCAGGTGTCAGAAAGAACTTGCCGCTATCCCCTTCCTGTTTCTTCCTGTCCACCGGTCCTTGGCTCTGAAATTTTCTCGCAGTTCAAGGCTGCAACTTTCCTGACCAATTGACAGTGTATTCACCCAATAGCATGTAAGATCACGTACTCTTCTGACTGTTTTAACCAATCGTGGAAGAGAATCCTAGTGGCTCAATAAGGCGATGAAGACGGGGATAAAGGTAGGCTAAATCATATTAGGAAGAAACCGTTTTCAATTTAGTCAGCTGGATGGGTGTTACATCTGTTGAGTAGATTACAGATTCGTTACCAGTATAGTTGTATCATGCATTGCTAACGAATAGATAAAACCCCACTGACTCAAGCGCTATCCTACTGTATATCGACATGTTCAGACCATTGTTGGATTTATTGTTCGTAGGACAGTTAATTCAGTAGGCATTCTGGTCTATAATTAACATTTGCTAAACTTCAAGTAAGTAAAACCGTTTTGTCCAACAACGTGATAATGCATGTGCAATACTTCGCAGCTGCACTTTAATTGGTGTTTTGTACTTGACTGTAACGGTGGGGTGACAATGATGTCCCTAAACAAACCCCGCCCACGAGGCGCACGCAACCGCTCGCAGGTCTGTCTATCACAAGGGTAAATTGCGATAACTGGCGAATATTTTATGGACATAGACATCCTGTATCTGAGAAGCTGAGTCCGTTAGGACTAGTTAGAAATCTAGGCGCTGCATTTAATCCCAGTCTGTCCCAGAACTGCATATCAAAGAGATCACCAAAACTGCCCTTTCCACCTGAATGAACACTGCTGTTTCAGAAAATCCTAACAATGCCCAATGCTGAAACGCTGTACTGAACTGTAATGTGTTATTCTCCAGCCCTCCATCTGCTGCTGCTAAGAGCACCTGTCCTGGCATCCCTATATTGGCTCCCAATTCAAGCCAGATCTAATTTTCTAAGGTACCAAGGCACCAACATCTAAGGTACCTTTGCTCACATATAAAATACTACATGAGTTTGTGCTAGTCTACTTGTCAGAACTCATTGTACCTTATATAGCATCACAGGCTTTGGGGGAACAGAATGCTGGCCTCATATCTGTGCCGGAAACAAAGAAGAAAACTGCAGGAAACTGCAGGAGAGCTTTAACATATCATGCCCCTTTTTTGGAACACTCTACAAAATGAAATTAAAGGTCCAGGCAATTGGATTCAATATGTGGTTATATTCCCAGAAGTGACGATTGATTGTCTTAATGTTTCTTTCAAGTTTTTAACCCAATAATAAGCAAAAACTTCAAAACATATGTATTCTCCTTTCCATTCAGTTTGCCCTTGACCCTGTGCCCTCCTGCATTTTTGTATGTATGTATTTATGTATGTATTAATCACAAAAAATATGTGTTAAGTGAAATTTTTGCATTTTCAAATTGATTAGCCCTAACACGAACATTAGCCTACTCTCCATAAACTCTGTATATGTCTACTGTACTTCAAACAACATGTACTGCACCACTGGGCAGATAGTTTAAGATTCAAACCTTCTTTCAAACCTTAGGCCAACCCGCAGTGCTCTGGCTGTTTTCGGTAATTTATGCCGACCTAGATGGTCTCTTTTGGCCACCATAACTTTACTGGATCTGTTTTCACAAATTGAGTGCTTGTCACTTTGGACAGAGTCAGTGTGACTGACTGTTGCTACTGTCGGCATGCCTGCCTGTGACACTGTTGCTGGTGTCCTGTTGTTCTCATCTAATGTCTGTTTAGAACTTTAGAACGATGAAATTAGTCAAACTTGGAGAAGCTAGCCTGATTTTGTAAGTTAGCATTATGTCTCCCTATGTGAAGTCTATGGAAAACTTTGTTCTCCAAATTTAGAATTTTGTGGCCTCATTCAAATCTAATGAAGTCTACAGCTATGGAAATATAAAAACATGCATGTCTCAAAATGACCAATAGAATGAGGGTTCTTCATCAGGATCTGTTGGGTTTACATTGAGTTATGTTTGCGCAAACATACCCCGCTTAGTATAATGTATGTATGTATGTCCTATGTATGGGGTATGCATGTATGGAGTATGAATGTACAGTTTATGCGAGTTGCTCCAATGTTTTTTTTTTCCTTTATTATTCTCTTGTTTATAATTTGTCTTTTAGCCACTTACACTTACATGGTCATGTAAAGCCCTTTGAGACATTTTATGTGCAACGGGGCTGTATGAATAGCCTAAATAAACCTGAACCTCTGATATGGCCTCCACTTTTACATTCCTGAATGACTCACATTTTCCCACATTATTCAAATGAAATGGATGGCTCCTCTTTGTCATTTGAATTGCTGTGCATTGCTATTGCATTGGGTTTGCTATTTGCCAATATCAATTCAGCATCCACAATAGTTGTAAGTTTAAAACGTACAAACATGTACAAACATCCATTTGATGTTTGTACATTTTGTTGGGTATAAGTCTTGTTGGGTAACTTTGTGTTTCATGTCAGGTCCCCCTTGCAAAAGAGATTTCAATCTCAATGGGGTTTTCCTGATGAAATAATGGTTAAATAAAAAAATTAAAATAAATCTGTGCCCTTTGCTTTAAACACAATGAAGACGAATATTAACATTATGACCTTTTTCTTTCCCCCTTTCATTTTTTGTGGCCCCGCCCCTCGTCCCTCTTTGTCATTCCTCAGTGTAACCTACATGGATGACTGAACACTTGCGGTGTGTTATTTCAGAATTCTTTGCCGCAAAAATAAACTGCAAATACTTGAGATGCCTTGGCTTCAGTAAAGCGTAACAAAATGAAAGTGTTTATACTTCTGATGAGTTAGTGCTTCAAACTGACATAGCCATCAGCTGCATTCTGTTATATTCTGTGACCTGATTCCCATAAAGAATATATATTTGAGTGCATACAAGGACACTGGTAGCTGATGATCTCTGTTAGACAATGTTACTCAGCACCTTTGTCAGACTCCAGCTTGCAACAGAATACTGTTTGCATTAGATAGCTGGGCTTAGATTCCTTAAAGTGTTTCTTAAAAAGTCTCATATAAATAATAAATAAAAAGTCAACAAAATTATATCCTGGTAAACTACATTGCTAAAAGAGAGATAATTTGTATCTCAACATATGCAACATGAAAGAATCTCAGCTAATTATAATGGATATGGGATTCCCAAAATCACTCAAGGGATATATGGCAGTTTTTTTTTTTTTTTCATTTTACGTTATATAATTTAGTGCTTAAATAGAGTTTAACATCGTGCTGCTTATGTCCGTTAAACCATTTGTTTTACTGTTGAATTAAATTTTCTGCAAATTGTTTAGTTTCAATGACCAGGTATCCACACTTCATCAGCTATAGGTCTATCAATAGCAATTAAACATTTCAGCCCTTTCAAAAGGAGTAATTTGGCACAGCACATGGCAGACCAAGAAAGCATTGGTTCTCTTACATAATGTGGCATTACGTGGGTAAATGGTAAGTGACCGATTAAAGAAAACAGCTTCAGGAATTTCAATTAGGTTTGAAGGAAATTCAGCATACACAGGGCTAACCCATGCGTTTGGGAACCCCTGAATTAGATATGTACTGTTAATGAATGCTGATATACAAACAAGTCAAACTGCACAATCATTAAATGATTAGTTTAGTTAAATAGCTGGGAATGAGGGAGGGAGAGGCTGAGATAGGAAAAAAAAACATTTTATTAAAAGACAAAAACATGAAGTAACACAAGCAAAGCCCTGACAGGGTGGGTCATGAAAAGCCAGTGAAAAGTATTATTGAATTGAATTGATTGCATTTGCAGGAATTTGCTTTGCATTTTAAAAAGAGGCTCTGGTTCGCATACACTTACAACGCAGTGCTACACAGGCAACGCAGACATAGACACTCAGGCGACTGGTCAACAATATGTACAACATACAATATTAGCACAGTGACAGTGCAGTCAGCTACTGGTTCACCTTGCCATTGAGAAGTTTAGTGGTCCTAGACATGAATGAGTTTGTTGTTTCCTGTATCGGGAGACACAGGCGACTCATTTTAAGACCTTGCAATTAATTTGCGTCCCCTGTAGGGGATATGAGAAAGTTAAGTAAATTCTCTTTATAAAGCATATTTAAAACAACAACTGTTGAAGTGCTGTACAAAATGTATGCAAACAAAATCATTATACATATATGCATACACAAACACAAACAAAAGAACAAAATGTAAAAACATTTGAACATTTGGCAATGCTCAGGCAGACAGGTGTGTTGTGAGTCTTGATTCAAACACAGAGATGGACAGGCCGGGCCTCATGTTGAGTGGTAAGATGTTCTGCAGTCTTGGAGCAAAGACCACAAAAGCACAGTCACCCTTGAGCTTTAGCTAGGACCATTGAACAGCCAGAAGCAACTGGTTTGATGACCTCAGTGGCTCAGGAGTAGTTTAAGGGCAGAGTATGCTGGTAATATAATAGGGAACCAGCCCATTGAGTGCTTTAAAAATAAGAAGTAAAACCTTAAAATCGAACTAAAATAAACTGGAAGCCAATGCAGGTATGTTAAAATAGGAGTGATGAGTCTCTGGTCTTAAGCTCAACAACCATATGTTGTGATGTCTAATACGAGGGACATTCACTAAAAATAAATATTTTTTTTGAAAATATTTTCACTGTAACATGCTTTTGTCATGAAAGATACTTGTATTATGTCAAGAAAATTTTACTACTTTATTTTCTGCTGGGTCTCAGGTGCATATGATGACTGATGGTGTTGAATAGATAAATATTCAATCATATGAATTGCATTAGGCTGTATTGCATTCAGTACTAATTATGCATATGTCGCTTTAAGTAACCTAAGTGCATGGCAGCATATGGGCACATTGGTAGCAGATAACAAGAAATAGCTATTATCACTGCCATTGTCTGCACACAAGTTTATGTATGTTGTTTGAATATCTAAATTATATTTAGGTGATAAGTTTGTTTGTGAGTTTCATTATTGCATTAAATAACAAGTGTTTAAGTGTCATGACTGAGCAAAATAGACATTTGTAGACTTTACAACTAACTCAATATCATTGTGATCCGAGATACATGCTTTGTATATTCATGTTACACTTTTCTTTGTTGCGCCCCTGTTGTGTCAAATTTATGGTCTTGTACATCCGTCATCTTGGAACTTCAAATCAATATTGAAAGTTTAATAGTGGAACAATTTGACAGCTTAGGAGTTCAGTTCTGTTTGATTTCAATTACAATTAGCCATATCTTTCATTGTTTTTTCCATCAAAGGCATCATCAAGATGAACATTCAAGTCATTTTTCTCAACTTTTAGGGGGGTTAAAATCCACCTCTTTCTGCTTAGAGGGAGGACCCCCCATGTCTACCCAATCACTGTCCTCCCCTGTATCCCCTGGGGTATATTCATCGTCATACAAAAAAAAAAAAAAAAAAGCATGCCAACATTGAAGAGGAGTCTTACAATTTTAATTGCTTCTTGATTTTTAGATGGTGTTTATGTTTTAATGTATACCTCAGCCTCTTTATTGAAGGCGGTAAAATGGGATTTCACTTTAGTAAATTTGCATTTATGAATGTAAAAATTTGCTAAGAAAAATATACGATGAATTAAAAAGTATTTCTTTTCCATGTTCTGTTGTAATTTGAAAAAACAGAAATGTTTTATAATGATAGTTTAAAATTTAGAAGGATATTGTTTAAGATATATGTGCAAATATATTGCCACAGTCTTTGGGACTGTTCATATTTCCATAATAAATGGGTCATAGGCTTAGCACTTTGGTCACAAAAAGTACAAGTACAATCCGAATTCAACTAAAAAAAGGATTTAATTGGGTACCACCAATGTATTGTTATAAATGAGACTTCTTTAATCTTATCTATGATAATTTTTTTGTGGGAGAGTTTGCATGTTCTTCCAGCATAAATTGTTAGTTTGATTATTCCAAAAAGCCGTCATAGAGACTATATTTTCTTGGAAAAGATTGCAAATCTTGTGTTTTCAACACAGTTTGCCAGTTGCAGAAACAGCTATTTTAACAGGGGGAGCAGCTAAAGCTGGGATATTAGAATCCATAAACAGTATGATTACACCAGAAGGGATTGGATCAAACACCATTGCATACTGTTTAGAACTTACAGGTATCTTCTAATATTGAAGAGTTAACTGGTAATTAAACAGAGCACTGTTAGTGTTGAATAGTTGACCCACTGAACTGATCATTTTGTTGAACCATTCTGGAAAAAAATAAGATGTGTTTTTGTAGAGTATGTCCTTGTTAAATATAATATTTAGACACATTGTTTCACGTTGAGGTTAGGCATTTCATAAATTGCTTATTTTAAATGTATAATTCAGTGTCCAAAAAAAATAAATAAAATAAAAATAAATAAATAAATCAAGAAAATTAAGCCCTCCATTTTCTTAGGTTTTCATAATGGCTTTTTAATATAATGTGTTCTATTTCTCCACAGGAAATTTAAAAGCAGCTGGTATGTATCTTTTATGATATTTTTATCTATGTATAATGAGAAAGCAGGATACTATGTTTCCTGTTCTGAAAAAAATATTCAGAATTTAGTTCTTCATCCTTTTGAGTTGATCAGCTTTGAATCTGTACATATTATCCTGCTTGTTCTGACATACAATAAGAGACACGTTATCATGTATTGTGAGGTCATCAGCGGACTTTTGAGGGTACACTTTCTGCATCTGCCCTTCTATCTTTGGCTAAATCACTATCTAATATTTGTATCTCCTCAAATATTATCCTGTTTCATATTTAAAAAGGTATCATTTAATGCAGTATTTTTTGTCTATCTGAGCTCCATTCTAATGAAGTGCTATTTATTAATTTTTTTCATTCTGGACAGCTTCATGGTTTAATATTGAGCTGTGTAGTTTCCAACATGAAGAGTGAATGTGACTAGAGAAAGAGAATAAATGGATAATTGCTTTATGATTTATTGGCAGAGTGGTCAGAATAGTATGACACTCCATGGGCCTTCAAGTGTTGTTGGAGCCATTGATGTTATGCAAAAAAAAATGTTAGTGACACGTTAGTGACACCTATAGGCCGTTTTAGTCATATAAGTGGAAATGGAACCAGGCCCTAGGGCTCATTAGGAAACACCTGTGACAAGGGCTCATCAGGAAACACCTGTGTCAAGAACCTGATGAACCAAGACACCAGAAGTTTTCAACCTTCTTTATTACATTGTAAAGTTGTAATATTTAATTAAAAGTTACCTCTTTGATTTTGTTTGTATTCAGAAAAGCTCTAATTTATTTTCATCATTTGACATTAGTAAATAGTCCCATTTTCATTTATTTTTGAGGGTATTACTATTTATTTGTGGCAAGCCATAAACGCAGTGCATCGCCTACATTCATTCAATGAACGGAAGAGGGTGCCATTCTACAGTCAGCGCTGGTCAGCATAATCAGGCGATTTCATGGTAAGAGGGAACATTTGATTTAAATTGCATTTGTTAAGATGCCAAAATGTATGGTCATGATCCCCTGGGATGGTAATATCACTTACAATATTATTTTGTGAAACGTTTGACACTTTGATTAATTTAATGCTGATTTTAAGGTCAGTATAAAATGTATCAAGTCTATCCTCTATTAGCCTGGTATCCCAAGCGTAAGCGTTATATAAATATAGAGGTTGGTACAATAAACATGAGATGTTTCCCCAGCCACAGTAACCTTGAAGTTTGACTGTCACCTTTTGGTTTCCATTGTGTTAGTTTAAATTTCATTGACAATTTTACAATATATGGGATCTTATTAGAGATAAAAAGGTAAAGTGGAGGCTGTGGACTTCTTTTTTCAGCACAGCACCCTTTATCATGTTAGCATTAAAATATATTGCATTTCACCACTGTCTGTAGGGAAGAATGGCATTACATTCTTAGGCTTAAAGGATAGGGCTTGCAAACACTCTAGGCAGTAACAACACGTGGCTGAACTGTTCAGAAACATTAGTGTCATTTAATGGGCTATGGTGACATCTTCTGGCCAGGAAGAAAAATGTGTTCTAGCATCAATGTGGTGAGTGTTACTGGGCAGTGAGAGATGCTGCCACTTAATTTATTGCAAGTGTTTCTGTTTAGTGGAATAGAAGTTGTAAGTATGCATGCCTCAGATCATTTTAAGCTTTGTTTTGTGAGTAATATGAAGTGACAAAGAATTTACATCATACCATATTTACTTGTCCCAAAATATTTTATTGGTATTAATATATTACATTTGCCTTTTTGACTGATGAAATGAATAACTCAATAAATTAAAAGTGAACATAAAATATAATAGATTAAAATAGAATATTAGATTTGTAAACTTTTTTTTACACATGCATGACAATGTCTCCTGTACGGTAGGCTCAGCGTCCTCCATCAGTTGCTACGGAGCGGGGTGATCTTCTCTTTCTCAATGTGCGGTTTTCCAGCCTCTGAAGCATGATCCTCATTTTGGTGTTTACAATTTCCCACGCACACTGAGGATGAGCCTAAGGAGGGACAGATACACAAACATTACTTTACATTACATTATTTAGGAGACGCTTGTATCCAAGGAGACGTACAAAAGTGCATAAAGCACTTCCAATCAGTCATATTCCAATGTACACTCAAAGTCAGTCAAGCAATGCAAACTTAATGAGTACATCATTGCAATCAAAACTGTGCTGGAGCGGAGGAGATGTAATGCAAGCTGGCATACTGCAATAGCAATGAAACGAGCACAAACCTAGATAAAGGAGTTTAATTACCATTTTCTTCAGTAATGTGTCTAGATCGAAATGCATTTGTTTAGTTGTTGTTTATCATAAACAACATGAATGTGGTGTGGAGCTTGTTGAACTGGTCTTTTAACCTGAAAGCTGCAGGTTCAAATCCCATTTGTGCATTGTACAGACGATCAATGTACCTTGACCTGCCTCAGAAAACACTTACGTGTTTATATGTATATGTGCGTCACTCAGGATTAGCTGGTATGATGAGTAAATGAATACTCTAATAACAGTAATGAAAAGTAAAATTTCCTGGGACATACCTTTTTTTTATCGAGAAAGGCCTCAAGCTTTTTAAAGCATGTTGACAAAGGTTCATGGTTTATATGATGGGAGTGATGCACCTGTGGGTTACAATGAATATGATGTTAAAGGTTACTTTTCATAATACATTTATGTTATCACGATATATGACTTTATTGATTATAAAGATCAGGTTTAAGGTTTTTAGTTAAAAAACGTTTATCTTTTTTTGCCTAATGTGTCTTATAAAATTCTTGTAACACATGAACATTTTACACCAAGAACAGATGGATATCTGTGTTCAAAGTATGCAAATATTGACTAAGCAAACTACTGTTCGGAAAATCTCTGTGTTAAGCATATATTTATTGCAAACATGTTCTGAATGTTCAGTTCAAAAAGATATGTTCAAAATGGATGGAAATTGGGGGAAAAGTACTTACACAGGAAGTCAGAGCAGATTGAGCATGGATTAATACAGCGACAAACTGGTGTGATTTCTTTGTGATGTCCTTCCTATAAATGGATTCCGCCCTCTTCATGAGGTCATCAAGCATTTTTGCATTGAGGTCGATCTGGTTAAAACAGACGATACAGAAGCTCTGTCACTGCCCTTATATTTGATAAGCTTTTAAGTACAATTGGTAATGCAATTCAACTATTTTAAAGCAACCACTTTAGTACTTAGTAGTAAACAAAATGGAATTGGGACCTACCATGTTGAGTGTTTGCTGAGGATCACAAAGGCTTGTCTTATCATAGTGATGGTGGCAATCTTGAGAGATGCTGCTACTCTGTTGAACACATCAGATACAGATATATTGTAGTTTATATGGAATAATAATCATTCATTTTCAAAAGTTGTTTTTCAAAGTGTTTTGCGTTTATTTACCAAGCTGTTCAGCTGCCTCAAAAGACCATCCCAGGGGATTTCTTGAGTACAGTCTTTATGGGCTTGCAGAAGTGATACAAGAAGACAGAAGATGGCGATTTTGATCCAGCACATGATTCCTAAGATAAGCAAATACATGAATTAGTAAAATACTTTTTTATGCCTTCCCAAAATCAAGGCAATGCTGCATTGCAATAACAAAGCAGCGGAGGTTTCAGGTTTGATTCCCAATGAGGACAACTCCTTAAGATGCATTGTAAGATGAAAAGATTTCAAAGCATTCTATTAATGATATATTCTTCAATATACAGTAAAACTAATGATCAACATCAGTTATTCAGTAAAAGAAATTACAATCCTACTTCAAGTAAGAGTGTGAATAGCATTATTACCTGTTAGGAAAGGTTTCTCTTGGCTCTCTTGGGTCACCCCTGTTAGGGCTTGCTTGTTTTTGTTCTTGGTGCTGATGCTGAACTTGTAGTGCCATTCTCTGAGCAGCCCTGTTCCTTTTATATCAAATTTGGCCCTCTCAGGTAGCGCCCCACCTGTGCTGCTTACACAAAGTGAAACTCCTCGGCAGTTCACTTCCATGTGGAAATCTCAAAAACAAAACAAAAAAAGATAATCTGTGGGTGTGGAGCAATAAATTAGAACAGGCTTTGCCACCATATTATTTTTAGGTAACAGATATTTACCTTTTGAAGTTCATATTAATAAGTGCATACATAATAAGTGATACATAACAGAATACATTCTATATACAGCAGATCAGTGATAAAGTAATAATTTATAGTAATACAGCCCAAATAATCAGAGAGGCAAAGAGGAACAAGTCCAGATTTTTCAACTATTTTGCTAATTCTGGTGTGTGGTCCAAAAATAATGATACTAACTCTTACAAGTGTTTCCAGGACACCACACTGTTATTGTAATATGAAAGAACAGTCAATGGAGCTAGAAAAATGATAATGCTCTGATTGTTGTGTGGAGTTAGGGATACTGATCAGGATCAGGATACATTAATGGAGGTACAAGTTCGCTGACTGTGTATTTGCTTCTCAGACATCCTTATCCAGAGAAACTTCCAGTTGGAAATGCTAGCCATATGAACAATTGTATAAAGTTATTCAGGTTGAGCTTTCCTGAAGGTCCTAACAACAATGTCCCAGCTGAGGAATAAACCCTATAGGCTTATAGCTGGTTAGAAGGTCAGTTTTTTGTTTAAGTGTATATATATATTTTTTGTTTTGTTTTTGTTTTGTTCCTAAAGTACAATAAGCTGCATAGTGTCACGTCTTAGGGCGCTGTCACATTCAATTTTATTTAAATGATTTGCAAAAATCCACTTTTGTGAACAATTATATTAATTTTTTTTGTTTAGCCCAATTTCATCTGCACATGGACCAAACATAATTAGTTCACTCTGCATTTGTTGTTCCTGTGTGATTTTCCCAATTGCTTTTCCTCATTAATGATAATGGCATTGTCTCTTTGGAATGCACTGTCTTTTGGGACAATTTATGAGAATTTGTAAAGTGACATACGTAAGTTCATTAGACCTCCACAGTCTGGCGTTCTTTGTCTTGTGCACTGTTTAGTGTTGAACGGAGTGGATATCGCAAAAACATACTTCACTTCCAAATGGTTCAAGACTGCCCCTCCATCTATGTTCGGTTACCCTAGTGCAATAATGTCACAGTCAGATGTTTCACACATAGCTCAAAACCAAACTACACTTGCACTTAAACAAAACTGTCAAATTAACAAGGTGTAAAAGTGCCCTAAAACTAATTGGAGCATATAGTGCAAAAAATAGTCCCAAGACCAACTACCTGTTTATAAACGATGCATATAAATCTGTGATCCATTTACTATACATGCTGTAAAATGTCAGATTTACTTTGGTGAACTTATTGAAACTGATTTAGCAGGCACCTACTGGAACTCAAATTATTCCCATCCCTCAGTATTTGTCATGCAACTGACTGCCTGTGCTTTCGAGTCAGTTAATACCATTGCATCCAATAGGCACTCATGGAATTCAGGAGGTTTCGCTTGTTGTAGGTTCCTAGGAAATGAGAACTGAGAAACACTCTCTGAAGGAGAAAATGAAAACAAAACCACTTGCGTGTCAGGGTTTCAATAATACACCTGAGCATGCTTCATAGAAATCACATCCTGGCTTGACTGTTACTTTTTCCAGCACCTCAGGCACTGCCCCTGTCAAACCCGTACAGCATGAGGCAACTTTTGGGAATCTCCTCTCCAGGAATTTGGTTGATTGACTGATAATTGCAAGGAATGTAATTACACACTCTCGTTATAAACGCGCCAGTGAATCTTTGGCAAAGGTGTCACGGAAGAGCTGTGCGCAGCATACCATAGTTCTCTCTGCGTGCCACGACAAGAAACTTACCATTCAGTTCACCGTTTTCTTTTTTTTAGTCTGCAAATTGCACTCACCGACGTGCAGAGCAACCTGTCATTAATTTAGAATGAATTATTTTTCTGTTTTGACATTTCATTTCACTTTTTAAAACACTTGTACTGTATAAAGAAGGTATAAAACTATAACCTAAACAACTCGCAAGCAGGCTAAGGTAGAATACAATAGCTTATTTCCCTAATTTGACGCTCATATGGAGATGTTGAGAAGGACAATTTAACCAAAATGCTATATTTTAATATTATTTTTAATTTTTCAATCTAAAATTAACATTATTACTACAGCCCATTATAATGTGGTTCTTTCAATCAACCCCACAACAATGCAAAAACTACATTTTTAGTATGGGAAAATGAGGCAGAAGGGACAGAAAAGAACTTGATTACTTAAAATTACTTTAAAATTTTATTAAATATTGATTATTGTAACTGTGATGTAAACCATGTGCAACAAGAATGTATGAACACCTTTAAGAGCCTCACATTATAACTAACAAAATTTGAATTCGTAAAATATAAAGTAAACTGTCTGTCCATTTTTGTATCTCTTCCCTGACTTTCTCAAATGACATCATTTGTGAGAAAAACTCTTAATTAAAATAATTGAATGTTTACTTTCAAATGAATACCCTCTTTCTCTTCTTTGCTCAAATCGTGTAAGCCTTCCAGTGCATGTGTGGGAGCCTTTCCTGAGTGATTTATGGGAGAGTCAGAGCTTTTTGAATTGGAATGGCATTCTTCCTAACTTCAGCAGTTATCAGAAAGGACACAGCGAAACACTCCATTTTCAGTGACGATGAAGAACACCAAATTGGTTGCATGCACCTATTAGATTTTGAAACAAACACTTTTTATAAAGAATGTACAGGGACAGCTTCCCAAAGAATTATTCTGTGTTACTGGCTTGATTTAAGTTAATTGGAAAAAGTATAAATAACATTTCCTCCAAACAAGCAGAGTGAAATTTATTTGTGGTATATGTTTTGTATATATACATTTTTGATATATATATATATATATATATATATATATATATATATATATATATATATATATATATATATGCATACAAGAGATTTAAATAAAATAAAAATGATGGTAAAACTATATGATTTAGAAAAAATATATTTGTAAAAATTCCAACTTGTGGTCATAATTTCATTGAAAGAATATCAAAAAATACAAAAAGAAAAAATAAATGGAATAAATTAGTCCAATCTTAGTATAAAAGCAAACTCTTAAAATAAAAACATTTCCCTGGTTAAAAAAAAAATCTCTTGTACTCTAAAGCTAGTTTCATAATGACATCATGTGCATCATGAGCTAATCTTGAAGAAAACAGCTGTTTGAACAGAAGATACAGGTGTGCTGCACGGTAACATTAAACATAACAAATAGAGAGTGATCACTGCATAATCCATTTTACAATAAATCACGTTCATATATATTTTTCTGATGGCTGTTGCTTCACCCTGTCTTCACCTTGTGTGTGTGGGACAAACCCATGCACATGCGTAGGCGCTGTTGCTATGTGGGCGTTAGATGCAAACTGTTCCATGTGCCCAAGCAATGAAGGGCGGGAAGTTGGCTGTTGAAGAATTGCATGTTTCAACTTGAATGACAATATAGGTAAAAGGTGTGATTTATTTGAAGACTGGCTCTGTTCTTGTCATATTTACGGTGACAATTCTGTTGTTCACGTAAGCCCATTCAAGTAACTTTGTTACTGTCATCCAAAATTAAGAAAAAGTATTTAAGTGACAAAGTGTGCTAGCGTGAGAGAAAGCAGCATGGCTTTGCGAGACTGCACCAACTATTTTGCAAGCAAATAAGCAAAGTTTTATTTAAAAAGTTTGGTTTATTAATCTTTATTAAATGGCTGTCAGGGAGTGATTCTCAGCCCCTATTAAATGAATGTTAACAAAGCTAACAGAAAACAGAGAGTGAGCTGCATATACTCAAAGCAGGGGAGGGCTTGAGCCCAACTTGTCCCCAAGTTATCACATAATTTGTGATGAGTAGCTCAGCGGGCCTAAGTCTGAAAATGCCAACTATCCCTTTAATATGATCTTGTCAAAAAACCACTGCTCAGCATCGCAAACATTGTTTGCAATACTGAAGCGCTTGATTGCAGGTATTCAATAGGTACAAAGATGTTCCTACAGTTTCACTTCGTCAGTTTCAGGGTGCAATGCACAAGCACATAATCACATTGAGTGCAGACCAGTAATTATGTCTGACAGTTTGGAAAAGATGTATTTTAAAATGCCTCCATAAAAAGATTCCTATTACAACAACCCATCCTCTGCAACGCTCACCCTGTCAAAATCAACTCTGTTGGAATAATCTTTCACTCGAAAAACATGTATACCTGTATCAGTTTTTGCTTACCTTCAGGAAAACAAAACAATAAGATGACAATCTTTCTGCTCGGGAGGTGTGGTTTAATAAGATTGAAACTAAACAAATATCTAGTATTACAGGAACAGATCATTGAATGTTGGTACGAGTTTCACAGGTGATATCTAGAAAGGGTCCCCTGTGGAGGCATTCCCCCAAATACAACTTCCAACTGTCCCATAAATAATTTCACAATGAATCACAGCTCATCAGTACCACTGCGAGTACTATCCAGTATTCTGGTGATCGATTCAGCTACTTAGTATTGGGAACAAGGATTCAAATCTTCCCATTTAGTCAAATGTTAAATGGCCTATACTTTAGCAGATACACATCTAAGGACAACGCTTCTGGACCAGCCATAGTCCAGCATGACAGTCCTCTGCCACTGTTGCAATGGTAGAGATTTTTGGCTGCTAGCCCAGGTGTGGTCCATCTCCTGGGATCATGCTGACTTAACCGAAATTGCCTGGACGTGGAGGTTCGGGAACCAATAAACATGGCAGCTCTGTGAATTATCACAGGGAGCTTGGCTCTGTCCCGCAGGGAAATCACAGGTAGCAGCGAACCCGTAATTTGTTATTAGTAGATGGGTTGTGGTTGTAATCTGGCCTGCCGCTCAGCCCCGGTCAGATGGCATGGTCTTGCAAGGGAAGAGAGCCCCTGTTTTGGGTTAACTGGAGATTTGAGTTCATTTTGTTTAATGTAGTCAGTAGCAACAACTCAAAGCACAGGTCACATGTGGTCATGCAGCATTCGTGCTCAAATAACTAAACAGGATGCAGCTTTAACTCTAAAATGTCAATCCCAGTCATTATGATCATTCTAACATTTAAAACTACATACAGTTTTTTTCTGAACGTTTTCACAATTACTGCCCATGCTTGTGGTTCACTATCATTTGCAAAAAATATTTCAAAATTGTCTTATGCATAAATGTTTAGCTTGAAAAACAGAAGTTCAGTCACAGTCCTTTGAAATTTTTGATAATATGCCAAAGATGCACCCAAGATGGCAAACAGTAAATACCAAACACTTAATGGGAATTGCTTATTGCAGATGGCATTACATAATAAGTTTCTTTTTCCATAGTTCAAGGAAGCTGGGCGAAGAAGTGTGGGGGTGTGATATGCACTGTTTGCATCTACTCCTTCATGCAGTTTCAGAATGAGGAAGAAAAGGACTATTCCGTTGGCTTGGAGCTGACATCACTGAACGGGATCCTCAAAAACGGCAGTAAGGTGTGTCCACCAATTACAGCACCAAGTTAATTTCCCTGCTGAGAAAAAAAAGTTATGTTTCCAGCAGAAAAAAATGACAGTACCGTTCAGTACTTGTATTATTTATTTTACTTTAGTCAATTTATTTTAGTCTTGTCTTGTTTATCTTTTTCAACTGTGTCTGTCATTACACACATACATGACCTCTCAGTAATGGCAGTTACATATTCAGGATAATGTTTGGTGAATATGCACTAATTTATGTTGATGCATTTTTATGTGCTATCTAATTTCGAAGTAATGGTTGAGCAGCTATGTGTATTTACCTTGCTATTTAGCCATAGACTGTAGTTAACTAGCAAATGATTTTCAAAAGTGATGACATTACAAGCTCTATCTTCTCATAGCTGTTGGAGTGATGGGCCCAACGTATGGTAAAGAAATACAGACTTGTTAAGTCCTTTACACTCTATTCAGTTAAATTCAATTACATTTGTATAGCGCTTTTATTTGTATAGAGAACTGTCACAAAGATGTTTTACAGAGTAGCAAAATATAAAGGGCAAGAAACAGAGAAAATAAGAGCAAACGGAAAATCACAGGCCTGGACCCCCAAATAGTAAGCATATGATGTAAAAAAAAAATGGCATAAAACTCCCAGTGGGGAGAAGAAACATCAAACGGTGGTAAGCAAAAACTCCCCGATGGGGTGAAATCTCGGGAGGAACCCAGCTATAGAGAGAGAGTCCATTCTCCAGTGGCCGGTCTGGTGTAAAGCTGTGGGAGAATGGAATGTAGCAGAAATGCAATAAGGGATGTATCACAGTAAATGAAACAGGTTAAGTAGGTTATAGCTGAGGTGATCGCTAACAGGAATAATAAAAGACCAAATTATATAGTTCAGTATAGTACAGTGTAGAGAGGCCTGGTGATATATCTGGAGCTCCAGGCTGCGTCAAGGCTTAGACAGGGGAAGAACTGGGCTGAAGTTGTCCACAACCACAAAGCGAGGGACAGGGCTGGAGCAATCCTGCAAACTGAAAGGAACTATACACTATGTGCCTGATTCTGGTTTGAGATATGCATCCTTACTCAAATGTACAGTTTTTTTCCTAGTGTCAATCCTGTCTTGGGTGACTTAAGAGAAGAAACGATAGGTACAAACTTGGTCCCAGTCCCACTGAAAAGGTTTCTGTAGAATTCTTGAGACTTTCATTCTTTTTATTAAATTTTATCTACACATTTATTGCACAGAAGTGTGGAATAAGTCAAACAAATATATCTGTCAGCATATCAAATTCAAATTCAATGGATGTGGCTAATGGCTATGCAGTACTAACAAAATAGATTCAGCCAGTGAAATTTAATGGCCTCTATGTTTAAACTTCTGTGTTCAAATGACAAATTCAACTTTGCATGCCTAGAGGGGAATCTCATAGTATCACTCTCAAAGAATTATGATCCAATGTGGAATTTTAAAGTGAACTTTCAAAAACATGGGTTATGAGGCCAGTGCCTTGGTCATACATATATTTTGATACGGGAGGAAACCAGAGAACCTGAAGGAAATCCACACGAGCGCAGGGAGAACAGGCAAACTCCACGGAGGGAGGATCTGGTCTGGGACAAACCTGTCGAGGCAACAGTGCTAACTACTGCAAAGTTGATGTGAAAACCAAGTATACTTTTAAGTATGTTAAGAAATAAATACTTAAGCATAAGTGTATGTCTTGGACAATTCAAGTATTTGTCTTGAAGTATACTAAAGCATAATAATTTAAAATGTACTTTGTATTTGTTACTTGTTACTGCTGGTGATGGTAATGGGTATCGGGTCACCCATGTACTTCTCAAATGGTGTAGCGAGGTTGACAGTTATGTGATGGATCATAAACTGTAGGTGATCCAAAAAAATCAATAATTCTTCTGTAAGGCTGTTCAGGAACCTCTTGCTATGGACCTATTGCAGGGCCGGTTTGACTGGCATCCACAGGGTTTCCTAACTCCATTATATCTTGTGGGAGCCTCTGGTAGGGCACAAGCCTCATCTGGGGAACCCATTGAACTCTATCTGGTCTTGGGTCCATCTTGGTGAAGGTACTATTGGAACTGTCTTTTGTGCTGACTAGTTGCCATCTGCAAAGGCTGTAATGACTCTCAATGCCTCACTGCTCACAGAAAGTTTATACATGATTATTTTCATGTATGATCAAGCTAACCCCGGTTGTCTTTATTAATGTGTAGCACACATTCTCCTTAGATAAATTATAGTTTTCTCATCTGACCGTAATTAGAAACACCATTGTACTCATCATGTTTCCACATTAAATGTATAATTTTTTTGTGTCTGCCAAAATGCCTATCCAGTCGTTTCCATTTAGGAAGACCATATAAATATGGCTACATATTACTAAATAATACAATAACACAAAATACTATTACTATTATATACTAAATAAATAATATTAAATATTACTAATAACGTATTTAAGAATCACACATTCTGAACATGCACACAGTGAAGATGCCTGAGAAAGCTAAAGCAACACGGACAGTATCAAAGCAGAAAATAACAAAGAATGTAAAATCTAAAAATGATTTCCCAAGTCAGACTGCGGCGCTCTCAGTAATGTCCATCAAGGAAAATGGAGGATGGAAATTGCAGCAGTGATTCGCTTGCTCAGGTTGATTATTAAGGCCATGCAGAGGATAAAAGCACATTTCACAGTGCCGGCCCTTCCCTCTCACTGTGGCGCTGATTAGGTTAATCACTTCATTGTCCTTCCGGCGCTTTCCACTGCAGGTCTTTCGGGAATAAAAGGACAACTTGAAAGAAAGAATTACACAGAAAGCTGCCTTTTCCCTTCCCCACATCAAATTTGCACCATTACCTTTTCCATAAAAAGCCATACACCATCCATCTAGGTCACTTTAATGATTGCCTCATTATTATTTAGATGATTATGTGTTGCAAGCCATTTAGCATGCTCAACGATTCATGTTTAATTTATTTGCCGCGGCGACAGAAATGGCTTCTGAGAAGTGTGTGTGTGTGTGTGTTTGTGTATGTGTGTGTAGGGGGGGCAGAAGTCATATGATACAGTGTGGTTCTGAAAATGAGATCTGATCAAGCGAATATATTTAGCACCCTAAAGATAAGGAGGTGCTGTTAGCTGTTTAGTGCTGTTTTTGTTAACAAGTCTGTCTAGGTTGATTAGTGGTCGCTAAGTAACAGACATGGTTTCAAAGTAACAGGCAGTTTCAAAGATATTTGCTTACAGCTAGGAGGATCGTAGCTGTATTTTATTTCCTTTGAGTTGTGTGTTTCAATGCAGGAATGTTCTTACAAATGTGCCACCATACAGAGATATGAAAGTATTTAATATCCATTTTAAATACAAATACAAATACAAATGAAACAAAAACAAGACAAAATACAGACAAAAAACACATACAGACAGATATGGACACACACACACACACACACACACACGTATACATACATACATACATACATACATACGCTGTGTACACCCAGAGCTGAAGCATCCATGGCTGCCTCCTTGGACTGGATGTTTGGCTCTTACGAAGCCTTGTTTTTGTTAGCAGTACCTCTGTTGTGGTCCAGAGAACATATGGTCCAGACATCCAAGCTATTAAAGGCAACAACAATCCCCTGGATGGATTTATTATGATATAGAGTCACATTTCATGAACAAAATAACAATCAGACAGCTACATACTATTCTCTCAAAAACCTACAATTCTATGGTACACTAGTGAACTTATGTTGCACATACTATGTGATTTTATTTTGAACTGCTATTGCATTGCAGTTAATTGGGTTGGTGAGGGGGAGGGGCATGGGGGTAGGGGTGGATTGGGGTCAGTGAATAGTCAGCAGCTGCTCACAAGTAGACCCACTAATGTCTATGGGGGGTGAAGCACTCATATATTTGGTGAGGGACAGACCAGGCTGATCTAGCAATTGAGCCATTGGTTCACTTATTAACACCAATAACAGCTTAAGCATGCACAACATGGGAAAGATAGAACTCAGGCTGACTAAACTTCAGGAAGTGGCCACAAGCACCGTCTGAGCGCTCCTTTTATATCTAACCTGCAGCCCATATTCAAATCACTAGTACAAGCGCAAGGTGCCCTATAACTGGCTGGCTAGACACTGCACATGAACACACGGATACACATTAACTATAAACAAGCCCGCAGATAGTGTTCTCATTGCTGCCTAAGTGGCCCACCCACTTTTCTTAGGGGAGCTTCCTGTCTCCTGGCTGCTGCGGCTTTTCAAGGTCCATGTGCACTCTCATCAGACGGCCTCTTTCCACACACAGCCAGCACCGGAAGCCCCACCTTGGAGCTGAAAATGAGGGAATATCTCCTTGTTTATTTTTCCCATTACCTATTCTGGATACTGCATCAGCTTCTTCATCAGACCAATGACATAGTTGAGGCTGTGAATATAGGGCCAGCGAGACCATTTAGCTCTCAAAGGCTTTTACATTTAACAGGGCCACTTGTAGCTTATTTATTTATTTATTTGTTCATTTATTTAGATTGGCGGCCTGTCCAGGTTGTTTTCCTGCCTCTCAGCCAATGTATGCTGGGATAGGCTCCAGCACCTCCCACGACCCTACCGAGGATAAGAGGGGATAGATAATGGATGGATGGATGAATGTTCATTTATTTATTTACATATTTACAATACGCAGCCAGTTGGTTGTTCAGTAATTAGCCATCAAGATAAATTTAGTTTGTTGTTCCTGGGCAGGTTGTTCCAGCAGAGAACAATGTAGAGTGCCACAGTGGTCAATGCAATGAGCATCTCAAGCATACACAATCATTACACATCAAGGTTAAAACACAGCCACCCCCATTATTAGTGAAAGACAATGAAAAAGAAGGGGGGCGGGGGAGGACAGAATTGTGTAAATAAATATAGGATTTATTTAGATGTTTATTTAACAGTTTATTCAAAACCACTTGGACAAAATTCCCCAATTTGTAGTGAAATAAGTTATTAATACGAAGAACTGTCATCCCTTATATATTCTGTGATAAGACTTTCATTCAGAGAGAAAGGAGTCCAAAGAATTGTCAAATTCAAACCATATTGGACAGCTAGTTGCTAAGCGGCACGGTCGCTATAGCTTCTGGTGTCCATGGTCAGGGTATACCTGCCCTTACCTTTTATCTGGGGTTCACATCAATGTTTATTTTAAACAAACTACCCATCTCTGTGCATTCGTCCTGTTCACATTCATGTTCAAGTCATGCTCAGACATTGTCACCTGTCAGAACAGACCTGCCCCCGTGCCCAGTCTTTTCTATGTGCCCCAGAGTGTTCAGCACCACACTGCCCCTCTACTCATGTCTGGTAGACTGAGCAAGGGGATCTGAAAGGGTCAACCTCATTTCCCACGTGTGGCTTTTCTGCACCCCACAGTTGTTTTTTAAAACACTGATATGCAATTTAACCAGGTAGCTCATCCTATTGGCTGCGCATTTAACCTGCCGTACAGGTTTGTCCACAGATAATAGAGATCGGTGAATCTGTGTGTCACCTTTGTGGCAATGATCCAGTTTAGTAGGCCTACGCCAGCATCTCTCAGTTTTCACTGTCCTCTTTAGTCATGGAGGTGTTGGGGATGGTACTACAGGTTGGCCGCGTGATGACCAAGTCTCATTTTCATTTGCCATTATTTTTGTAATACATGTAGCATCCACATTGCTAAAGCATTTTCAACAGACATAAAATACACAGCATGTAATAATGAATATATACTACATACAATTAGCAGTAATAAAAATGATGACACTGAAGACAAATTAAAAAACAAAGATATGCACGATAGTGATGGAAGAGTTTCTTGTACCCTGTGATGGGTGGAGCTACAATGAGCTTTCAAACACCTTGCCTAAACCAATCAAATATGATTTCTTTTGAACAGCCGCAAAAAACAAAAACAACAAACAACAACAAAAAACAAACAATTGATTCAAATCATTGACAGCTATGATATTCCTGTCATTTTTTAATGAAGCATCATTCTCCCATCACATAATGTGTTCTATAAATGCAGTAATTAAAATTACACTTTACTGTAGCTATTGGCCAGCCTGTGACAAGTGTTTTATCAGCACTGTAGAGCTCTAAGGCTAAGTTCACATCACAGGCCTTAATGCTCAATTACAATTTTTTGATTGGGTCTGATCTTTTTGCATTGACTGTTCACATTCATGTTTGTAAGTGAACAATATTTCTGATGGAAGTGTGAACAGACCTCTGCCCTGTAAGAACCCGCAAGCGTGCATTAACAACAACAAAAAACATAATATTTGTGACAGTCCATCATGAAAACAAACAAAATAGCGGTGCAAGCATTGTTCAAGGCCGTGTCTGAAATACCGTTTACTTGCCTACTATTGATTATTCAAGTTGCACACAAGTTGTATACAAATTGTATACTCAACAGTAAGCAAGTAAGCCGTTTCAGACACAGCACAAGATTATTTGTGGTAGAGGTCGGATGATTCTTCATCTGCTGTTGAGGATGAGGGAGGGCCAAAGGTGATGTTAAAAAAACTATATGAATTCTGATGTGACTGTTCTCACAGCAGTCCCATCGCCACTGATTGGATATAAACCTGATCTAGGACCACACATGGAAGTGGCCCGTATCTGACATGAGAAGATCTGATTTCTGTGTTCATACAGCGTCACAGTGTCACAATGTGGGCAAAAAATTGGATTTGGACCACTTCAGCCTGTAACCTGAACATAGCTGGCCTGCTTTTCTGAAATAGTAGGAAAATCGTCATTGTAGGGGGAAAAGTTTGTTACTTAGTAAATGATATAAGTGCATTTGTGTACATAATTGTATTCAGAATTGTGTTACTTGTAATTGTAACTGTAATGTTGGCCTCTTTTGGCTTGCCATACAAAGTTCAGCACTTCCTGCTAAGGCTGAGTAGGATGAATTGTAGAAGTTTGATACACTTGAGTTGCTGAATTGATACTGTACACCCAAAAGATTTCTTCAAAACGAACGATTCATTCACATACTGTATGTCACTACACATCACCTCAGTGCAACACTGTCCAGATGGTTCTTCCCTTTGTTTTTTTTATGTATGGTTTAGGGCCTAATAACAGATACATTTGCTCTGAGCTGTCTTATATGTGTCAGTAGCTGATATAATATTGTTTCTGTTGTAATATAATTTGCTTCAATGGTGCTGCCATGGGGCTGTACAGTGTTAGGTGCTAATAGAGTGAGCTAGCTGAAGGCATTTTAGTTATTACAAGATCAAGCATTAGGACAGGGGTGACCACTGTTTTTAATATTGACTAATAGTTTTATGTTTACCTTTGTAAACCACATTTTCCTCTTTATCTTTAAGACAAGCCAGTTCACTGGTGCACATATTTTTCAGCTCTTCCACGCACTCGCTCCTCTGTCTCCTCATAGCTCCCCCCAGTCCATTACTCCGTCTGCATCCTGGTTTTACCCTCTCCTTTTTTTACCCTCTTGCTGAGGCATCCGTGATCCCTAATCACTGACTTCAGAGTTCACCTTGGCAACAGTGTCAGCAGCTCCGTGTCTCTCCACACAGTCTACCACCCTTTTAAGCCCCCTCTCTTTCCCCCTTCGCTCACCTTCTTCCTCTCCCTGGATACTGTTCTGTCTGTTCTCTCCTCCCGAGAACCCTCATCTATGCTGTCTTTTCCTCCCCCTTTTCAGCACTACATAATGGCACAGCAACAAAGGATTCTAATCACCACAGATTTTCTTTGATTCTACTAGAAGGACTGCTCAGTCCGAAAGGAACATGAACCTGATGAGCCATTTGCAAAACTTGGCACCCCTCTTACATTTCTTGTAAGTTAAATCTCAATGGAGCAATTTCTATTTGTTTTTGTATTTTTATCACTGATGAAGTATTTATGCTTGGTAACCACTCGCGTATGTTCATCTTTGACATTCATCTAATTGGGCTTTTGTTAGTGCAGTGCTGATGGAAGCTAATATGCTTTATCGGTGCTTGTGATGGATATGTTTATTGAGTTGTTTTTGTTCTTTTATATAATGTCCAATCGGAACAATTCTAAACACACAGTCACAAGCTTTTCATCTGGCAAGAGCAAAATCAGCTCTATTAAAGTTGAAGCATTTCAACTCAGTGGAGCCATAATACAATGGGCATCTGTGGTCAATTTTGAAATGACACCTTGTTGTTGTAATTGTTACATGATACTGTTTTCTTCAGCCACGGCTTTTTTCCTCTCACGCAATACAAACATGACCCGCCATTCTTAATTTCCTATGAATATTACGGTAGACTGAGACAAAGAGCAGGGCTATCCATCTGTATATCAGAGACTGTATTTGCTATATATAGTGATTTGGCTTGGTTTCTATGTTAGCGGGGAGTGGACAAAAATCCTCTGTAAAGGGTGGTGAGGTCCACAGATGGAATCGCAGTTATATTACAACATAGAAATGCCATAATTTAGTACTTTCCTTGATTCTCAAATGAAGAGTGAGGTGGGGGGGGGGGGGGGGGGGTAGGTGGGTAGTCTGCAGGTGGAATGGGGTGAATTGCATTTTTACATCGCACCAAGTTTTGTTTTTAATTACATTTTGTTTGGAAACAGACCTTTTTCCAAATGCAACTTTAGTGTCCCTGAATCAATTTATTGAATATGTTTGTGTTTTTCCCAGCTAAATGAATAGTTAAGCCTCCTTTTAGAATTAACATTATCATGCATTCAATTATTTAGCCCATGAGGACAAAGAAAGGTTTTAAGATAAATATGGAACTGCATGTATTTGTTTTAGCCAGCAGGGGATGCTAAAGGCACACAAGAATAAAAGAATAAAAAAAGAGCTCACAAAAGTAAATACATATTTTCTCCCTTTCCATGGTCAATTAAAGTTATGGAGTACAATCTCAGTTCTTTAGTTGTACTATTGTCTCAACATGGTTAACTTTTCCCCAAAATCCGATTATGTGCAGGCATATTCTATAATGCCCTTTAAGGTGAGAAAACAATGTATCCTGTGTGCTTTCAAGAGTCACATTCAATTTATTTGAACAGCACTTGTACAGAGAACTGTCACAAAGACTGTGCAAAACCATGTAGAAACCAGGCCTGAACCCCCAAAAAGCAAGCAAGTGAGGAAAAAACTCCCCAGTGGGGAGAAAAACACTCAAACAGTGACAAGAAAAAACTCCCCGAAGGGAAGATATCTCAGGAGGAACCGAGCTACAGAAGGGGAGCCCATCTTCCATTGGCTGGCCCAGTGTAAAGTAGGGGTAGAATGAATGGTAACTGAAATGTAAAGTAATGTACATCTTTTCAAGAGCTGTGCTTCCTCCTAAAAACTAGAACGATGTCATACAGAAATAATAAAATGTAATTTAAGGTGTACCGTCAACGACATGTGAAAGTTTTTCTCATTTATGCTTGATATGCACAAACATTTTTGACAATTATCTATGTGTGTTACTTTAAGGATAATATTGTTTGCCACCATACCGCACTAAAGAATTCCAATGTGTCATATTTATTTAATATTTTACAGGGACTTTATGATAGTTTAAGGTAGCGTGCACAACTTTCCTATTTTTCTCTTCACATAAGTTCCTAAGAGCTTCATCAGAATAGATACAGAGACAGATTGTGATTCAATTTGCATGTTTAATTGTGAGGTCCAAGTTACTGTCACAGTAGTAAGTCCAAGTAATAACTCTTCTCATCATTCTCTAATTACTGGAAGTGATTGAACTGCCACAAATAGCCATTTAAATTTGGATTTCAGCTGTATTGCGACTGGGCTTATATGTTTTTTTATTTTTTTACACAGCTCCCAAAATCTGCTCCAGTCAACTAGGCAACTAGATTCCACAATTCTAATTCAATCTAGTTGAAGTCTAGTTTTAATGTACATGCTTCTAGCCTTCTTAAATAATGTTGTGTGCGGGATGTGTGTAACCATGCAAGATGTGCACATCCTTTACATTAATACTGACTTTTCTACCTGTAATTGCGAGTTTATTTCTTGCAATTCTGACTTTTTTTCTCACAATGGGCTTATTAACATATTAGCCATCACAGAATGGAAACAAATGTAGTGTATCCAGTTTCACATAACTCCAATTGCAAGAATTATGCCAACACAAATATGCTCCTTCTTTAAAGGGTATTTAGTATGTTGAATATGTCACTTCTTTAAAGGGACAAAGACATTGATTTGTAATCAAACAATTCCTGTGTGGTTATAGTGCACATTCTTGGCTTTTATTTCATGTAAAAACAACAGCACTTTTTATACATAGCCCCCCCCCCCCCCCCCCCCCCCCCCCCCACAACCCCATTCCAGGGCACCGTAATGTTTTGGACATATTATTGTTATGCAAATGACAGTAGTTGCAGTTTTGTCCTCAGATTTATGACATTGTTAAAAAATACACAACAGACATTTATGTCATCAAGCTCTTCACCGCACTCTCCATTGTTGGCTGGCAAGGCCAAATTGTACATTGCAATAAAAAGGCAAGAGAAAGTGTGTTTCCTGCACTTGTGTTTCCTGCATATGAAATAATGAAATAATGAAATAATGAATGCACAGGACAACATTTTGCTGTTAGAAAACTATATTTTGGATGGAATAAACAGAATTAAAGTGTGTGATAACTGATTGAAGTGCTTGCCTTTCTAGAAAGGCCCCTTCCATTCATGAGTATGGCCGTCATGTCACTGCAATAGCACTTTATTTGTTCATGGTGCCCTAGGCCTATAAAGCAGAAGGTAATGCCATTCAGAGGAAATCGCAGAAGTCAATGAAATGTCTAAGGTATGACTTTCATATATTTTCTTAGATCTCAAACATTAATTTGAACAGATATCAAGGTCAGCAACTAGATGCTACAATGGATTTATTCCAAAAGTGAATCTAAGGTGTTGGCAACTCTGCTCTTACACATGAACTTACTACACAATATTCCTGATGTTTAAATCAATCAGTACATCAATCAACCAATCATTCAGTCAGTCAGTCAATCAATGCATTCAAGATTTAGTGGAATCTATGGTTTAAAAGCAAAGGGAAACCATTCAGTTTCAGTTAAAATATACAATATACAAATATGGTATTCTATCAGACAGACATTATCAAATCCGAAAGCTTTCAACAATTCCAAGTTATCTGTCTTCATTTACGAAGTGCAATGAACAGCAGCATCCATAGTTTTTGAATTCAGATTGATTTAAATTATATATTGAAACTGGAGAAGATAATCTTTCAGAGAACACATAATGTGATGTTGAACAAGTCAAGAGTGTTGATTCCTTACATTGTCAGGGTCAGTGAGCACAGTAGTATGTAGTATTGCTATTGCTATTTGACCAGAAGAAAGTAAGAAAAAATAAATTACAGAATAGTTATCCGAAATAAATAAGTGACTGTAATATTTTTATTTCGGATATTTTATTTCCGTATTAACATTAAAAATTAGACCGACAAATCTTTGATTCTGATACAAATTTTAGAATTTTTTCTGTGTAGAAAAACTAATGCTGGGGACATAATTATTTTCACAACAGACTTTTCTATTTCTATTTTCAGTTTCTATGTTTAGAAATACATTTACTGTAGGCTATAAATATAAGAAAATGAGAGGAGATCCAAGAGTAAACTGCTAACTATAATCTGTGATTAACAAGCAGCTCATTAGTATGCATCTGTCTGAAAACGCCCTGAATTTGCTAGAAGGCCACTGGAAAACCTATGAGAAAAAATTCTGGTGAACCACTGGCTCTTTCTGCCATTGGTCCTCTTACATAACCAGTGTGTTCCACAGAAACGGAATAAGCCATATCCCAAAACAATGGTACTTATGGGATTCTGCATTTGTTAAGCAATATGATTCTTTGTTGTATCAGAATGTGGTATTTATGTGGTATTTATATTATCTTCGGTAATGTATGTCTTCAGTATTTTCGCCTGATAACCCTCCAACATGATTAACACTCCTGATAAAAATGAACAAAAAATCATAAAAATCCTTCAATCATAGCTAAATAAATGATTCAATTTCATTCCCATTAAGAGTCATATGGTTGTGCCCTGGCCTACTGGCAATTTCTGTAGCTACAACTGCAATGGAAAACAAGGATACATTCATCAGAAGAAACATCTCTCAGGTGTTCTTCATGTTTAGAAAGATTATGCACCCTCTTAAACCACATTATGCCAGAAATAGGTTTGCAATGCCATGAAGAATAAGATTCCTATGTTCATTGTGCTTATTGTGGAACACCATCTGGTAAAGTCTACCTTCGGTAGAGTGTGTACTGCACTTATAACATTGCCTGTCACAATAGCAAGAGCAGAGTGCTCATTTTCTACATTAAAATGAATCAAGAACCAGAGGAGCAGTAGGTTATTGGGCAGAAGAGTCTGAATGGACAGGCTATACCTTCTATCGATAGTGTCAGAGCCCGGGAGCTGAACTTGAAGGAGATTGTTGACAATTTTGCACAACGCAAGGCTTGTTGGATGCCCTTCAAATGAATGAGCAGACAAAGGGCTTTTCAATGAGATTGGTGTTTGTGTTGTTATAATTCCAGTCCACTGTGGTGCATCTCAACAAAAACAATGTGTTTTTGATTTGTAAGCCTTGATCATGAAGTTTTGATTGAGGGCAGCCATGAAGTGATACCATCAGATAATTTTCAAACTCCATATCTATAAGTAACGTGGGTGAAGGCATATTTAGTAAATAATGTTTTTGATTTCAACATTTTTTTCCTATTGATAATGGGTTGAACTGTTGTTTAATTTATGATCCCAACATTGTAGCAATCGTGGGGATTATACATTTTTGTCAACGTGATATATTGGAGGTGTATTGACTACGCATTGCACCTGTAGCTTTGGAGTGTTTGAGGAGAGCAAAAGTGTTGAGGCGGTAACCGGTGGCTTTTATTGTAAAATAATTATTACTTTCTATCTGGCTAACAAACTTCTAGCCCAGTGATCAAGTTGGAAAATCTGTAAATTAATAACATATAATTTGTATCCTATACACACACACACACACACACACACATATATATATATATATATATATATATATATATATATAACCATAATAAATACAGAAGTGGTTTATCAGCTATGCACAAGCTACGGAGGCTAGCTAGCTAGCCAGCTGCCATTACAGTGCTTTAAAAAAAAAAACTAAAAAAAAAAAAAATGATACAGCTCTATAACAAACCTTTATGGAGAGATGGGATGAGTATTAACCTGTACCAAAGTTATGGAAAGAAAACAGTGTGGAGAAAGTAAAAGAACTGCTCATGATCCAAGCACCCCAACCCCTGTGCTGGAGCACAGAGCCAAAACAACAAAAATGGTGTCACAATCCAAATACCTATGAACTACACTGCATGCAAAGGTTTATTTTTCTCTCTTCCTCTCTCTGTGGATATTTTTCTCTCTTTCACACACACACACACACACACACACACACACACATGTACACACGCACAGGGACAATTGAAATTGACTTGTGAGTCCGCAGAAAAAGGAAAGAATGCTTACAAGCATATCTGAATACACACTCATGTTGTCCACAACAACTACTAAAATGCTTAATATTACACAATAATTACCCTCTGAGCTAACTGGTTCCATATATAGCACCAATATTGAGGTTAAAGTTATCCCTGTCAAATGTGAAAAATTTACACTTTGGAATGTAACACCCTATCCTAGGCTTTTTTATTTTATTTTATTTTATTTTATTTTTATTTTTTTATGTTTTAAAGACTGTGCCAAGTGAGATCAGGTAAATGTAACATCTTATCATTAACAAATTTTTGGCCAAGGGAAATCATGAGAATTTCATTGTCTTTAATCTGCATCTACTGAAGGAAATCAAAAGCCAAGTCCTCAGGGGCAGAGCTCCTAAAACTAACAAATATGGTTCTTATCATCAAATACAGAAATAAGCCTTCCTACACAACTTGCTGCTTATAAAAGGCTGCGGAATATTTTTTGTAGCGCCTCCACTGTGTGTAATTTTTCCAAGACATTTGGCCATGTCTGTTGCAGAAACACGGTCAATTTTGCTATGTATTTCAAATGCAAATTATGTACAAAGAATCAGGTTATTGCGGACGGACCCCCTGATTTTATAAGCCCATTGCTGGCAGATCAAACAGACTGCTGTTCAGCACTGACTGCTCTCCAGCTCTGTGCTTTTATGACATGGACTGTCTGCTTAATGGACTGTGAGATTCTTCCCATTTACCCTGCACAGAAATAAAAGAAATCTGGTTGGCACTCAGAAAAATTGCTAGTTCCAGTTAAATCCCTGAGTGAATTGGAAATTAGAAAATGATAAGTGTGCCCATCAATCTTTCGGAAATTTCTCAAATGAAACGCCCCGGTATTCGACTTAGATGGGCTAAGGTAGGAGGGGACAGACTTGACCCTTCTGTGGAAAATGCCCCTCTCGCATCATCACTTGTCTCATTTAGTTAAGTAAGGACAAACGGTCCCCTCCTAAACTTAAGTACGAGCAACATAAAATGCAATTATGCCATGCAGATTTTGCAGGGCCCAGTATGTGTTTATTTATTCATTAAAATATAAAGAAAGACCAAAAATATTTAATGAAATAAAACAGCTCAGAACAAAGAAATATAGAAAGACGTGCAGAAGTTGTTTAGGTTGGGTTGGGTTTAGGTTTGATAATTCCTTACCACCATTGTGTCCTTTACGTATTTATGTATAGATGTCACAAATTATTTTTTCTTTATTATTTAAAGCAAATTTTTACTCAGCAAACATACGTTTGAAGAAGAGACTTTTTTAAAAATGGAGGGAAACTTAGACTGACAAGCCTCAATAAACACAACAATACTACTGCTAAAATATGAATTTTTTAATAGAGTTCTCATCAAGGCTGAATGTGTAACGTGGCAATGATGAGACAAAACTTTCGGATATGCTGGGCTATAAATCGCTATTCCAAAAGTAAAATTAGACATGTCATACATTGTTGCAAAGCTTATATTGTCATCTACTGGATAAATAATTGTCTATTAAGCCAGAATGTACAAAAAAGGGCAACAACACTGTAAACTGTATTTGTGGTTTTATGCACAGCTATCTTGGAAGGTACCCAGGAGTCATAAATGAGTTTATATTTCACAAACTGATTGTCCAAGACAATATATGGTCACTCAGTCTTGAAAAGGACATCTCTTTGTAAAACCATGTTTCTACAAGCACACTGATCAAAGGAAATTCCGTAAGATATAATAAAAACATTTCTGAAATATGTCAGTCTGGAAAGGGTTACAAAGCCATTTCGAAGACTCTGGGACCAAACCATAGTGAGAGCCATTATCTCCAAATAGAGAACACTTGGAACAGTGATGAATCTTCCCAGGAGTGGCCGGCCTGCCAAAATTTCTCCAAAGGGCGCACCAACAACTAATCCAGAAAGTCACAAAAGATCTGAGAAGAAAATCAAGCCTCTCTAGCCCCAGCTAAGGTCACTGTTCATGGCTTAATAATAAGAAAGAGACTGGGAAAAAAAAAAATTCATGAGAGAGTAGAAAGGTGGAAACCACTGCTAACCAAGAGAAACATTAATGCTCATCTCACATTTGCAAAAAATGTGGATGATCCTCAAGCCTTTTGAGATAATATTCTATGGACAGATGAGGCAAATGTGGAATTTTTTTGGATGACACAGGTCCCATTATGCCGGGCATAAAGAAAATACAGCATTTACAAGTAAGATCATAATACCAACAGTCAAGCATGGTGATGGTAGTGTGATAGTGTTGAGATGCTTTGTTGGATGTCTTGCCATTATTGAAGGAGCCATGAGTTCTGCTCTGTACCAAATAATTCTTAAGGAGAATGTCCAGTCATCTGTTCATGAGCTGAACATAATTGGATTATGCAGCAAGACAATGATCCAAAAAAACAGAAGTCCGCATCTGAATGGCTGAAAAGAAACGAAATTAGTCAAAGTCCTAATTTGAATCCAATAGAGATGCTGCAGCGGGACCTGAAATGAGCAGTTCATGCTCAGAAACCTACCAATTTGTCTGAATTAAAGCAGTTCTGCAAAGAAGAGTGGGCTAAAATTCCCCCATAGAAATGTGAAAGACTGATAGTAAGCGTTTGGCTGGTTGTCAAACACCCATATTACCCAGGCTTTAAATCAAATTATAGGAAGCATGGGTGATATGGGTGTATGATAACTTTTTTATTCAATATTCAAATAATTTTGAAAAATGTGTTAACTCAGGTTGCCTTTGTTTAATATTACATTTCGTCTAAAGATCTGAAACCATTCAGTGTTAAAAAAATCGGGGCAAATACTTTTTAAACAGCACTGTGTAACTCTCGCTGTGGAGGGCATCTGCATCACAAACTGAACTCTCAGCCAGAGAGTTTGTCTGCATCACCAAAACTGTAATAAATTAATGCAGTAAGCATTCCTTGTATGTAATTACTATTTATGTTTAATTCATTATTTACATTATTTCCACTTTAAAACAAAAATCATTATTAAATGATCAAGAAAACTCAGCCCTAGCCTGGTTACGTAGTATATGTTATGAAGCCAATTAGGAGAAAAAAAATGAAATATATATAAAATCTATAAATATATATAAATGACAAGTATACCTGCAGTGCATTGGCATATCACTCCCAGCTTTTCCTCCATTTAAAAGTAAATTCTACAATATGAGCATTAAAAACACACACATATGAGTCTGAAAGGCAAATCTGGTTTTGAGAGTTCCCAGAACGAGGGGGAAAGAACCACATGGAGGACTACAGGGGAACAGCCTGAATTGAATTTGGAACATAGAGTACAACATGGCCAAAAAAAAAAAAAAAAAAAAAAATTTAATTTGAGCAATGTATACAATTTCAGCTCTGGATATGAAGCTTCGGCTTTGGCATGGGGTGGGGATGTTCTTAGGGTTTATGAATAAAATGTAATTACATGTCCAGTGCTGAGCAATTGTTATTAATTTACCTTGTAAAATGAACCTAGTTTATTTTGTATTTTAAATAAATACAAAAACGAATAAATAAAAATAAAGGAAAACATAAATAAAAACATTTTTCACTTAAAAACAGAACACATTACAAAACCTCAGACTTGACTATTAATTGCTTAAAGAGCGGCCAAGCAGGTGATTATCTCTCATCAAGGTGTCGGAGTAATACAACTGCAATAATGAACGGGCACAATAGCCAGCCTGCTTCAGACACCAGTTCGCTGTGAGCCAAGTTAACGTTAATCAAGTACAACAGGCTCAAATTAGCGGATTTAAATTCAAGTGGCAGAGGTGTTAAACTGTGCCGCAGTCCGTTTGCCGAGGTGCCGGCTGGTGGAGAGGAATTGCGAGAGGGAAGTCTCTTACTCTTTCGGGACTTCATGCTTCGGTTCTTTGCCACCCATGCATATGGGGGGACGCTAATGACAGAGAGCCCAGGCCATCAGGGAATGCAATTCCGCGCAGATATTTTCACCGAAATGGATTATTTCAGCCTCGTTGGTCACAGATTCCGGAGTTTTCCAGCGATTCATCTTACTATTAATAATGTCAGGGAATTTTAGGCCTCTGAATTAAATAATGATAAATAGGAGGACCTGAGTGAGCCAGGCCTGCAGCACCACTGCTGTTTATTTCTGTGTGAAGTCCTGTCAGGCCTGATAAATCGGATTCCTGAAATAGTTTATAAAGTACTGAATTGATGTGGTTGGCAAAGGGGAGAATTAATGTTACGAAATGGGCCTGCTACCTGGGTTTTGATGAAAGCTGCGGAAAGTCTTTTATATAAATTGTCTGTGTAGGAAATGGTGTAAATGGGAGGTGAGGAAGACACAAGGAAAAATAATGGTCACTGAAGCATCCTGTGGGATGGAGGTCAGCCGGGGAGATGCTTCTACAAAGAGCCGCAGAGGTAGGCATGTGCTGATCATTCATAATGGCACGGGAAGGGCCTTCCTGTAAAGAAGAAAAATGAAAACTATTAAAGGCCCTGTGTGCAATGTTGGCTTTGGTGTGTCAGCAATTATTATCCAGGGACACTCTCAGATCTCCAGACACAAAGAGACGAAAGGGTGGGAGGGCAATGGAACCGTAATACTTTACTCTGGAACTTGAGCCTTTACAGTATTCTGTGGGTGTTTACGCGCAGCACATAAAAGCTGAGGATTCATTCAAACAACATTGCATTTTTTACTTAGGTTTCCACTACAGTATTGTAATCCAGTGACACATCAATATTGGTGTAATATTAACAGTATTTGTGCAAATTGCTGGACTGTGCATTATTGTTTAAAACCTTTGGTTGGCTTACTAGATAGATAGCTGGCCAGTCAACATAGCTATTTAGCTTGCAATGAATAAAATTACATTTGTAATGTATAGGTCAGCCCCTTGGCAGCTCAACAATCAACCCTCCCATTAAACAGTTTCCTAGGAAACCCTGAAGGAAACCCCGTATTGGGATGGCAAGTTACGCCTTGGCGGGGGCATGCCCCATACCTATACAGCACCGAGAGTTTGGCACTTTTCAGGGTTCCCCACAGAAATAACAACAACAGCCGCAGACACTCAGCCCTTAAAAAACATTAAATTCTGTACATTCTGACCCCATTTCAACAGACAGATTTCATAAACAACTTCACATGTCCACACAATAAAGCCCCAAACTAGGGGGATTTTGCATTTCTCCTTCTTCTTCTCTTTCTTCTTCTTCTTCTCATTCTTTTTTTTCCTGCCGCCTATCCCACTAACAACATGTCTCCCCATTGGACATTTTACCGACACCAGCCAAATCTTCACCTACACGACCAAATCAAAAACTTGCATACACACGCAAAATACCCATACCTTTTTACTCTGAAACATTTCCAGTATAAACAGCTAGTCTGCCTGTGGCCTAGTGGGCAAGGTTACAGTCTTGGGAACATAGGGTCTTAGGTTCAAGCCCAGCTAGGAACACGTTTCTTTAACCTGCTATTACCCTCACTAATAATTGTCTACTACTTCTCAATTATTGCTTTTGCACCACATCTACCCGCCGTTCACCGAACGTATACACTGCATTATGACATACCGTCTGCACGTTCAGTTATTAACCGGCTACAATATTGCAAAGCCATATGGATTCAACGGGAGCTCTTCTGTGCTTACTTGCCTGTGTTCTTCTTTCAAATCACGGACAGGTTTGCTAATGATATTTCACGCATTGCATAGCTATGTCATGGTGCTGCACTAACAAAGTCACAGACTGGTAAACCTCCGGTTGAAGGATTGAATCCCGCCTCGCCCACAGGCAGATAATTTCCTCTTTTACACTAACGTTTTCTTACGCTTATATTTTCTTTACCAAAACTTACCAAAACTCACGGCCACCCATATGCATTTCATGACGGCAAATGTATTCCTTTTATTAAAACGTTACACCAGTTCACCACTGTGCCATTTCTAGTAACTATATTTCTTCTCTTGGCTACTGTACAAAACCTTATCAGCAAACGCCACGTTTCTACATTCATGTTACCTCGCCCTGTTCTCTATCTAGCCACATACAAACAATTACTACGTATGTACGTTCTGCAACCCACCATTAAAACATTAAATTTAAAATCATGACTCACTCATAATTATAACTACTAGTACTGAACATGACAAAAGCACATCAGTGCAATAGATTTCACACGTCACTTAACCCTCCACTTTAACAATTACTGATTTATACAGACTGTTATATATACCATTCAATAAGGAAACTAAGCTCGCTCATGGTCACTTCATTTACTTTGCACTATAGTCTGTGATCATGTCAACCTTCACCTACATGCCCATTCTGCTAAAAACATATTGTTTCAACTACACAATTTCATCATTTCTCCTAATTCCTCTCACACTGTTGTTATTTTCTCATATGCAAAGCCTGCTGGGACATATGCGTCTGCTCCTATTCTCCACTATCAAGTTTTCCGGTTCTAGCTTAGCAAAACAGCGAAGAGGATTCCTACCTGCAGATAAGCCTATCAAAATGCCTTATAAACCTTACAAACACTAAAAGTGCATCTCCAAGAAATAACAGACAACGGAGCAGGACAGAAGGGCACACACGTTGCGACCTAGGGAACTCTAATTCTACGGGCTTGCTGATTCTTTTGTCAATCAAGGCTCGTTGGATGGCCGTCAAATCCGTGAGTACATACACTGGCCATATTTCACCTGCGTTTCTGATGCGTTTACACTTACGCCACTGCACCCTTTGTCACAGCCATTGTTTTTACATATATAGCAAACCGACACTGCTAAACGGTACACGCTCATCAGACTGTACAAATTCACACAAGAATAGCCATAATCTACAACCGTTTCTTACAGGGTCACTTCGCATTTCTCACTCTCATAATAAAATGCTTTGCAAAAAGAAATGATATCTCATAAAAAAACAAGTTTTCAACGTACAAAAATGCCAAGTTACTCACACATACAAGACATACAAGTGACTTGAAAGAATTGAGGAAATATTGGGTAGCATTGCTTTGGAATACATCGTATTTAATTTCGGTGAGGCAAGATATCCTATATTGTTTGTAGTACCATAACTTGGCGTCATTTTGATATGAATACTTTTAATGGCAGGCCTTGATTTTGGCAGTCTGAATGAATGAGTTATAGACAGTGTATGTCTTGTATGTGTGAGTAACTTGGCATTTTTGTACGTTGAAAACGTGTTTTTTATGAGAGAGTACATACTGTGCAGTATATATTGGCCCAAATTCAAACAAACTACAGTGCATTCATTTTACTAAATTTTTGAATTTTGATGTTGTATATTTCTCCCTAAATTTGATGAAGTATATGTTTAACTTCTCTACATTCTATTTCATGAATGACAGCCAGAGGGTCAGAATCCAAAATTACTTTTGACCGGAAAGATTACTGGGGGTATATTACAAGCACGATTCTGAAAGAGGATTTCCTGATTCCCAGTTGAAGGAAATCAGCACTATTACTGAAGCAGTAAACACTAATAGACCAGCATATGTAATCATTTATGTGGAGTTGCCATTCGGAGCAGTGTGCATTTTGTCTGGATCACAGACAGTAGATGGCTTCATTAGCCATGACAATCTTTCAGGACTTGGGAAATCACCAGTGGCAGATATAAATGACTCCCTTCCATGCCTGTAATGACATGGTTGTTTAGCTTTATCCATATGGAGAGGGACAGACTTTCACACTCTTTACCTCCACAGTTTGAGAGACTATTTATTCACACAAGATCATTATAACTGATCGTATAGCATTGAATAATTCCGTAAAGAGATTTTCAAAAGGTAGTCTTATCTATAGATTTAGTACATGTTTCAATATGTTTGAAATGTTTATGAGGAAGATGGCGTAACAGGTAACCTTTCAAATAAATAATGCTGCAGTGGTATAATGTGATGGGCCGCCCCGGCGAAGCCAAGGACAATAATGCATGCTCAGAACATCAGTCAGCCCAAAATAATTAGTTACCTATCCACGCCATGGTGTGAGCTCAGAAATGCACATATTCACATCAAGGCGATTTGCGAAAGGAAATTTGAGTTAGTTCTGACCCACGCTCATACATCCGCACCCTGGAGCTCAGCCCTGGTTTTCTGAGGCACATTAGGACTCTGGGGCATTTTACTGCATTTGACATCATGTCTTCCCCCATGCCTGAAGTGTAGAAACAAAGCCATTGTACATTACTGATTTAATGTCTTTAAAAAGCAAGTAAGCTTACATTGTTATTTGACCTGACTTTGTTATGAGCTGGCAACCTTTATGGCCCGATGGTCAGATAAAATTTGACTCCTGCGATTAAAAAAAATGTTTGTACCGGGGGTGATGGCAGCCTATAATAGGAAGCCTGTGGTACAGCGCCTCTAGGTTGTGGGTTTTGATTTTTATGGAGGATAGCGGATCTAACCTCAGCATGCCACTTTCACTGAGGTTCCATCAATACATACTTGGCTAAATTCACCACATTAAAGGTCATTATCCATTGTTCAAGTCTGTATGAGGCACATCTGAAATATTCAGGAGAAATCACTGGATGTCTTCATTGTTATAAAGCCTGCCTGGGTTATTTTCTACTGGACTGTGTGCATATAGAAATCATGCTTCTGGTAAGCTTGAGTATGATTCATTCTCACAGAAGATCTACAGTAAAAATAAAAAAAACGTGGATTTATGATCTGTCCTCCTCTGACTTCAACATATGGCATGCGTTATTCAAATATCAGGCTTATAAGCAAAACATAAATGTCCAAAATTTAACTTCTCCATCATCATTCATCACAGCAGACATTTGTACGGTTAGTTAACTATTCAGATCACAACAGGCACACTTGATGGAAATTGGAATTCATGTTCATTGGTGTTTATTTTGACACCTCTAGTCTATCAGCAACTAACAGCAACTTTGTGTTGCTCTCAGTCATGAAATCCTGGCCATTTTGTAATATTATATAATACTTATTAGTATCTGTTAATGTTGGGAAATAGTGTAACCCCTTCTTTTCCCTTTTTTTAAACAATGAAGGTCATTGTGTTTGTTTCATAGCAATTTACTACTTAGATCTATGGCTCCATAATGGTTTAGACACCTTGCATAACTCATATTATTGCATATCAGTATATACTGCACTACCAGTATATACTGCTCGGAGCTTACAGTACTGTACAAACGCATGTGCTTATGCCAAAGCAGCGTCAGCTGTGTCTTATGTGGGAATAAAGCCTGCTATTCTGAGGGATGACTTTAGAATTAACAGCACCTAGTAGCTGTCTAGCTGCTCTTTCTGCATTTTATATAGGTATTTTCATCACATTGATTGAAAATTAGCAGTGTGTGTTAGAAAGCATCCATATTTAACTAAAATCTGGACTTGGTTTAGCAGCTGACAGCTTTGTGTAAGCGCATTACACTGCTCTGCTGTCACAGTGTAACTCCGGTGCTTCCTGAAGAGATGCTTGCAAGTGGCTCTGTAAAGAAGCATGGATTTGTGGCCAATAACAGGCATAATCTGTCTCGCATTCAGATCTCCATTTGCCAGTTTCAACAGACCTAGCAAAGTACCACAGAAGCTGTGATTACTTGAAATATTTGATGTACTGGCTGTTTTGCCTATCTTTAACAATATGTACTGAGGAAGCTTTGCAAATCTCTAGCAAATATTGTACTGAGGAGGCTCAGTTCCACCAGCTTGAGTGTGAAACATATTGCCCCGAAAGCTTGCTCTTTGTGTGACGAAAATGGTAAAGATGACAGGTGGATTTTCAAGTAGAACAGCAAGTAACTTCCAAAGAAATGCCACAGGACCCCAGCAATGGCCAGGATGTGCAAACACAAAGCCACAATGACTTATTTTGCTTCATGTGAGTCATTGTTGTTGTTCCCTTGTTGAGTGACACTATTGCATATCTTTACCACATTTTTGTCAGTTCAGATTTGCTCTCAGGTGCCTATTCTCAGCCTTCCCCTTGTAGCTAAAGTATATGCCCCTTTGCCCTTGCCCACAAGGACTTCTCCAGTGGTCAGAAAACGGATTTTTATTTTTATTTATTTTTGCAGTTAAAGGTGGATTTCATAAGACGTGTGTGTGTGCGGCTTCACACGCTTGTGCAGAGCAGTCACATTTGAACCCTAACCCTAACCCTAACCTGCAATAACATTGTTTTTAGATAATGCTACATCCTGTATGAGAATCAGAATATTGATATTCTAATAAATATTGAAACATATTATGATAAATGTACATATATATTTGGTATCAAGTTTAAAGGTTAATATCAATTTCCTTGAATCAGAATATTAACCACTAATAGGGAAAATAGCCTATAATACTTTACAGTATAATCCTAAACCAGTGGTAACCAACCATGCTCCTGGAGATCTTCCTTCCTGAAGGTTTTCATTTTCAATCCCAATTTGGCATACCTGACCTACTAATTTGCAGCTGAACAAAATCTCCAGCTTTTGAATGAGCTGTGATTTGTTAGGGTCAGAATGAAAACCTAGTAGATCTCCAGGAGCAGGGTTGGTTACTACTGCCCTAAACAGACAGGCCTAATGATTTGTCATATTTGTCATTTCCCATTTTGCGCATACAAATTATTAGTTAATTAATAATAATAGCATTATTATTATTATTATTATTATTTCAATCTTTAAATTAATTCAATGTGTCATGGACTTTTGTGTCATACTGTATTCCTGAGACTGCAAAGGAAGTTCCTTCATGGAAAAACAAGGTTCTTCTAATGTAATTTAATGTTATCTAATATACAGAAATACTGTTTTTTTAGGAGCACAGAAAGGAAAACCTCATTTTCACATCGTCCTTTCTTGGAAGTTCTGCAATAATGCAATAAAATGATCATTTACTGCGATATGTATGAAAATACTTTTTGCTTAGCAGCCATACTCTTTGCAGGCCAGCGGAGATTTAATCATGCTGCATCAGCATCAGATAAGCACTGTGCAACATTCCTGTAGGATGTGGGAACATCTTTTCATGGGCCTAAAGTGAAAATGATGACCTGTGCTATCCGCAGTCGGAGTTGAGGTTCTGTGATCAGATCACCATTGTGTGTGTGTCTGTCTGTCTCATCGCCCACCTAGTACTTCTGTCTGGGCATGGGATAACAGAAAGTATGGATTGGTTTGGGTGGAAAAATTATGAAAGGACTGTCTGTGGGCTATGGGACATATTGCTGGATATGAGGGCTGAAGTGACAGCTTTACCAGGTGTCACTCTAGCATTTAATTATAAGTCAACAGCCTTACTTTGACAACTGAAGAGAAGAAGCAGCAAAGAAAAAAGAAAGGAAATCTCAAAATCATGATGGTAGTCCTACAATCTTACAAAGAAAAGGCTGACTTCGGAAAGTTTGAGAAAGCAGATGAGAAAGACAGTGTAACATCTTTTGATTCCTTTGGAATGTCAAACAGAGTTTGATTTTCTGCTAAGTTAAATAAATGGAAGTCATAAGAAGTGCATCAAAATTCAATAATTTCTTTTGAGAGCAATGCTATTGCCTTTTCTATGCGCTGCATTGGCTTTCATCTTCACAGGCAATTCTTCCAAAAGTGCAGCACTGCAGAGTGCAAACGCAAGAAGGAAGTTAAAAAATGTGACTTGTACGAGTGAATATGAAATGAAATAATAGTATTACCAAACTTTCTTCCGGCACATGTACAAAATATCCCATGCAATTATACATTGTTTACATGTCTATAAATAAAACTAACATTTGCATTATCCCATTAAATGCTGTTTGGAACCTACACTTATAACATCATATGAATTTAGACTGATTATCTTAGCTCTGTTAATGTGTGGCCATAGCAGCTGTGTATTAGCAATGCAGTTGTGCACATCTTAACAGTGGCTGTAAACACATTTCTATGTTTTGAAGAACCTTAAAAATAGCAGACCAACTGAATCACTTGAGGTGGCTCCCTCAAATGTAAGGAAGAAGATTTGGGTTTACCACCAGATCATAAAAAGACAATTCACTAGAGATCCAGTGGTATGGATAGCATACATACACATTTTTATTTTATTTACATGCTTTTATTTTAAGGAGTAAGTAGCCTTCTACATTACCAACATTTGTCCATCCAATAAACATCACCTTCAACCAGATTTATTATAAAAATATATATTTCATAAAATTAAATTTATAATCCTCACTGGTCCAAGTGCAAGTGATAAACCCTAACATTTTATAAAGAATACAATAATAGACAGTAATATATTTGTGTTGTCATGGCAAGTCTATTTTTGCTTGGCCTTCTTAATTTGTCTGGGTTCGAATACCCATGTTTTGACAAAAAAAAGATATTCTAATACTGTATAAACGTTTCAAAATGTTATACTGTTCTTATCCTTTCTTTAAATACTATTCAATATTTTATTTTTATTTTTTTGCGAGTAGGATTTATGGTATGTGATGTAAACATGGTGCCTCTTAGCCAGTGTGTAAATCATAGTTTACTGTGGCAGCCTGCAAGGTGAGTGAATCACGGTGCACAAATCACTAAAGGGCTCCTCATCTTCATGAGGGTCTCTTCAGCCCGACGTGTTCAGGTTGTTTTTTGTTGCCAGCATTTTGCTCATTGTGCAACGTGTCTTAGAACTGCATTCAGCTCCTTTGGTTAACTTGATTTAGTCTTTCTCTTCCTTGATCACTACCTTCATCTTGAAGTTTTGTTCACAGTCACTTTTTTAACTAGTAAAGAGTTAAAGGGTATTTTTGTTGTTATTTTTTTTGGCTAGCAAGGTATATGTAGTGCATGGATTGAAGTACAAAAAGAATATATGTATGTATGTATGAATTTGCTCGCCATAAAGCAACGTAGACAAAAACAAAGCCAAATAATAATAGCAGGAAAACTGAAAAGCATAATTTACAGCTTCAAATATCCATAAAAACATGATTTTACCTCTGCAAATAAGTCTGTATGATTCCACATTGCATGCTAACATGACATTGAAATGTATTATGAATGTGCACCAAATTAAGTAGCATTAAAACAATATCTAATGAATATACTGATTCATTATACTAATAATAAACAATTAAGCAACTCAGTTTTTCTCAACTGACAGCCCTAATAAATTCTGTATGTATACTGTAAGTATTTGAGGTACCCAGTATTAGACAACATATAAAGCACAACTGGAGAAATAATGTATTCATGATGAAATATGAATTCTAAGACCATGTTTAAGTTCAAGGAAGGAATAAACTACAATGGGCAGTCCCGTTATTGGAAAATAATGTACAATGTGGGGGTTGATTAACCAGCCTCGAAGTACATTATTTTCCAATAACGAGACAGCCCAGAGTGGTTTTATTCTGCTTATACAACACTTCCCAACCATGAATGCATATTAGTTACTTTTATCTTTATATATTTTTATTGACTTAAAATTGAAATATTATTCCATGGCCCTTTTGCCATACTGTTTTACCGCTGTCAAGCAAAACTAGAATTAGCACCAAATTTGGTTATTTTTTGTCATGACATTGAGGAGTCAAGTCAGTGAAGAAAACTGCTTGAAACCATATACTAACTTAGTCAAATTTATCTCCCTTTGTCTTGCTTTTTTTAAATAGTTTGGTCATTCAGTGTAGACATAGCGCTTTCAAGTCCTTCTCAATCGGGTTAGAACACAATTTGCAAGTTTGTGCTAGGTTCGCCGTCACTCACGTTAACTCACAAAAATTAAAATTCAGTTGGGTTTTAAGTCAGAGTGGTCTCATGGCATACTTGTCATCCTGGCTTGCTATCTAGCCAGCTATTGAGTTGTATTGAAAACAGCGGTAAAACTGAAAATGGAATTATTCACAAAGATTCAGGACAAAGTGTGTCCCGTAGCCTAGTATGAGTTAAATATAGAACGCCTCTTCTACTTTCCAGATATGCAACAATTCCATATTTTATGGAATGGTTAAAAACCCTATGTCAAGCTTTAGGCTACAGTAACTAGCTAACATTACTCTCTACAGTTCTTCATGGATGCTACTCTGTTTCTTTAGCCTAGTTGTACATTTACATTGATGAAAATAACAATAAAATCTAATTTAAAGTATACTTTCAAAATAATACGAAAGTACACTTATAATTAATGAAAAATTTTAGTATACTTAAGTATACTATTAGTACAATTTGCCAGGATTAAAATAAAGTCACTTTTCATTTTTTTCATTTTGTAATTAGTATTTAAGTTGCAGCACATTTTAGAAATTACTAAGAAAATAGTTATATGTTTTATATAGATATAGATATATAGATCTATAGATTTATGTTTTATTTTTCACTGTATGTTTGATTTTTCCTTGCAATTGTCAGTATATTTTCATTGTAGTGGAAAGTTTAAATTGATTCAATATCTTGAGTAAACATATTGGTTGTTATATGAAGCACACAGTGAAAGAGCTATTAAAGGTTCTATGCAGAACCATTTGTTCTTAAAGTGACCTGTGTCACCTCCAGTGTGTATTTGTTCATTTTAAAGCCAAAGGGCTTTTGCTGTTTGAAGGACAGACCAGGCCTAGAATATTTTACACAGTTATCACATTGCCTTAAGCCCAGTGGTTCAATGTAAACAGAAACCAATTCAAACAACACTGATAGAATTAAACAACCTCAGGAGGATGGTCTGTAACCTAATAACAAGGAAAATAAATGTTTCTTTCCCTTGTCGTCATTAAAGTATACAAGGTTACGGAATGTATGGATGGAATGCAGAAACTTGATCTTCTTAATCTGCTTAAAAATAAACTACTGTTTGCCAATATTTTTTTTAAAGGGTTAGAATTTTACCAGACCAATGACCTGACATGCATCATTATCAACATATTGTTCATGTAGACAATTGAAACATATTTTCAGTATATTAATGCTATTGCACTTTCCATACCTAGTGGCAGTGCGACTGTATGTTCCTAAAAAATTAATAATTCTCAGTTGGACCCATACACAGCCCTGATTTCCTTAATTTCTGCTCTTTGTTAAATAGCCCTTGATTGATGTAGCCTGGCTTTAAGAGATTGGGTTTGAATTTCAAACACTTAATAAGGTGTTGAAAATGACTTCAAGCTTTCAAATGTTAAACAGGATGAAAATACAAATTAGCTGGAACTGCAGCGCACTCATAATTAATGCCACAATGAATTCCAATAATCAAATAGTCTATCCTCAGAGGAAACTATTACCGGAGATTATTAGTGCACCAAGGTTCACTAATCATCTGATGACAGCCATGTTTTATGTCACTGATCTAGTCTACCTTCTCTGTTTTGTCATTGTCACTCAGTATCTGTAAAAAAAAAAAAACGAATAGTCCCCCCCCCCCACACAGAGACAGCTCATCCCACGGCACCTATTGATGTCACCCTTTGCTCGCAGTTATCATCTGCGCACAGCCAGGCTTCGTTTTGAATCAGAGGAGGGTGGATAAATAAAACTGGACGGCTTTCAGTTCCAATCAGGTCCCATTTCAACAAGCCTCAACCTGCAGGTTCAAGAGAAATAATGGATTCCAACATTTAACAGCAGAAGCTGAGATTTAATGTAGATGTATACTGTGCGTGTGTGTGTGTAGATGTGGGCGTGTGTGCGCTCACAGATAAAAAAAATGAAATAAAATAAAAAAAACGCAACAGTCGTAAGGTTCATTCATTTAAAAATTAAACAGTGTTTAATGTTTGCTTCTCTAAATAACCAAATGATTTCAATAGTCCAGCAAAATAAAGTTTAAGCATGATATTCATATTGATATTTATGGAATAATAGATTAGCATCACCAACTACTCATTGTTTTGGAATATTTTTAATTAGTAAATGACATGGATTAGTAAAAAAATGGTATCAGGTAAGTGAATCTGCAGGTTGATAATAAAATGAAGAAATGTGAAAAAGTGTGGTTTTCACAAATTATGTAAATAAGATTTGCAATGGCAATTGGGAACTGATAACATATTAACATTTGTATTTTCAATCAACATACATTCAACATACATTCAAAGTTAGTCTAGAATGGGTAATGCAAATTATCAACAAAATGAAAATAGGAAAAGGCTGCTGCTGTGTTTTGTTCAGTGAAATGATGCCCATGATATTTTTCAACAATTCTTGACAACCAGGCATTTGTTTGAGAAGCCTTGATCTTAATGGATATTCTAAACAACAAGAAAATGAATTGGTGACATTAAAAACGAGGCACAGTGCATAATGGTTTGATACATCCCAATGCTTTTATTGATTAATAAAAGGTTGCAGAAACCTATTTACTAGATTTACCATCAGCTATTGTGTTTCTGCTGTGAAGGTAATTCTAAAGATTGAAATGGTTCCATTGCGCAGTTTTTTATGTCTACTTTTTATGTCTACTTGTACTACTTTTTTGAGCGTTGAAAACCTAAACTAGCTGTGATAATCCATCTCATCACAAATGCAGTACATAAAAGAGCACGTGCAGGGGATGGGGGGATGTTTCCAGGTGCCCGAGCACCCTGCCCTTTTTGCCCCAAGTGCCCAAAGTGCCCCTTTGGTTTGATAAAAAAAAATAGCATTTGTATTAAAATAATAGTTTTCGTTAATTAATTTTGATAAAATATATCCTGTACAATAGTTGGGTGTTGGTAGGTTGGTGTGCCCTTTTCTCACTTTGAGCACCTGCCCCAAAATAGGTCTTTGCACAGTCCTGTACCTAAACGTTAACTACATTTATATGGGCTTTTATAACATGGATTTCAGGCACACCGTTCTACCGTCAACTACTGTAACAAGAACATCATTATTACTCATATATAAAAGTAAAGATAAATAAAATGTGTTGTGACAACTCTAGGGAAGTGTGTGGCAGGTGGTAACCACATTTAAACATGTTAATTCTTCATAATGAATCATTAATATTTGGCTCAATGAAGCCTTAGGCCTACACTGAGCAAATTGGATCTTGCTCTTTTATTTCCTGAGAGATTCGTTTAAATTAAAGACTTAAAGGACTCCCGTAGGATATGGTGGGGAATAGCATTGAGTTCTGCTTTGAGTGTGGTGAGACCATTCTAAAATTGCACTGGTACATTTTACCTTTGATTATATTTCTATAAATTTGCTTTTGAGAAACCACTTAAAGTGTCATTGTAAGAAAAAAAATAAACCCGCAGTACGTGTATGTGCTTAATACAATAATCTAACTACAGTTGTCTGGAAGCAGACAATGAAATGTGGTGAGGGAGAAATTGGGGCCTTTCAGTTAATACTTTATGAACCTCAGAAAATGTCACTGAGCGTCTTTAAATGTATTTAATTCATTAAATTAAATAAATAAATAAATACTTTGAGACATGAGCCCTAAGCAGAAATGCATGTGGGGCTCTCTCCCTTTCATTTCAGAGCATAAAAAATGCAAGGACACAACAAATTGCAAATAAAAAGTTTATTTAAATGAAAGGGTTGAGGGTGCATGGATGTGTGAATGCAAGTGCAGTGTATGTGCAGAAAGGAAAAAATATAAGGAGAATATAAAAAGCACTGTTCAGCTGACACAGGCTGTAAATCAAGAAAAAAACCACTGCAAGTGCTGAAATGAAAATTAAGCAAAGGAACCCCAGTCTTTTAAAAGTGTGAGTCCAGGTGACTCCAGTCAAACCAATCAGGATCCTCCAATCAGGTCTGGGGAGGAGGGATTGGGGGAAGAAGACAGACAGACAAAAAACCGAAGGGAGAGACAGACACGCAAAAAATAATTGGTATAAAACAGACCGCTCTAACTGACACATACCGTACGCTCACCAGCTCATCAGTAAGTCCAGTCAATTCAAGACACCCCTGACCACCCTCTGGATAATTTGAGACTTATCCTCTGGATGCTCAGTGCAATAGGCTCAAGAACTCCTTTCTTCTTCAAATATGAATATGCACAACTGGCTCAGATTAATTTTATATATGTTCTTTTTGCACATTTACTCATTTCTAACATCATTTATTCTTTATTATGTATTATATGTTCATCGGCTTCTTTTTATATGTGTATTTTGTCGTGTTTTTGTGGTTTTTGTGATATTGCTGCATTGCTGTGATGTCCCTCAGGGACAATTAAGATTGAACTGAACTTATGTATTGCATGATATAAAGATACAGCATTTTGCACTGGAAAAGTTGAACATTTCTAATAACCTTGCAGGAGCATAGATTGGCTTGTACTGTAGCAACCACATTTTCCACCCATCAGATGATTTTTGGCATTATAGCATGCAGGGATTATGTGCAGCACATTTCATGCTGAGTGGACATACCAGTTGTGCCTTGGGGGTTGCAAAATACTTATACCAGACTGTCAATTATATCCATACCATTTCAAGAAAGGTTTGTAAAGAAATGTATATTTGGACCTTAATGTATAAAATTGGTCATGCATATACTTGCCTATGGGCTGCTGAAGTGTCTATATTTTGGGTACTAGGACAGCTTTCATTGGACATTAAATCTTAAATAATCCATTTATGATTACCCAAAACTGTGCGACACTGAGGAGTAATGTTGTCCCTCAGTGCACTTGCTAACAAAACATTCAAAGCATTATATAATGAGCTCCATAATGTTTGGGACAAAGATTGATTTAATTTGGCTATACTCCACAATTTAATCAAGCAATTCACAAGTGGTTAATTAAAGGCTGTTTTATATATGTTGGATTCCATGTAGAAATTACAGCACTTTTTATACAAAGCTCCCCCATTTCAGGGCACCATAACATTTGGGACAAATGGCTTCACATGTGTTTCTGAATAGTCAGCCATGATCAATTGCTTCCTTAGGGCAGGTATAGGACAGCTTTCGGCATTTAGTCTCGATTCTATGCTTTTGATTGCCTTTGGAGTCTGTTATGGGTATTTGTCAACGTGATGACCAGAGTTGTGCCAATGAAAGTCAAAGAAGCCATTATGAGGCTAAGAAATAAGAAATAAAATACAGTCAGTGACAAAGGCCTAACTTAGGCTTACCAAAGCCAACAGATTGGAACATTATTAAGAAGAAAGAGAGCTCTGGTGAGCTCAGTGATTACAAAGGACTCGGTAGGCTAAAGGAAACCTTTACTGCGAATGACTGAAGAATTCTCACCATAATGAAGAAAAAATCCCAAACACCCATCAACAGGTTATAAACGAGAACTACAGAGACTAAATTGCAATATATATATATATATATATATATACACACATATATATACACACATATATATATATATATATATATATATACATATACTTTGGTTGGTGTTTGACCTTTGTAGCTGACTAACAGAATCTGTGTTTCAGCTGCCTGTCCCATTTGTTACTCCAATACACTTCAGTGAGAAAGATAATTAGACTTCAAATTAAACTCTACAGAGTGTGTCCTGCTGCCTTTTTAACTGCAGAACACAATGGGGAGGTCAATTCCCATGCATTCACCTCTTATTTAGAAGATTCATGTTTATCTAATGTGAAATCAATATTTCACCAGCTACAGAGAGAGTTAGGGCACTGCTAACAGCCATTGGAGGCTACTTTACAGCACATTGGCCATGCTTTAGTGACCAATAAATGAGTTGTGGGGGGATCCACTAATCCAAGACCTTTACCCTATCAGAATCAGGTAGAATTGTTTGTTTGAATGCAAATATAAGGGAACAGATTCCATAAGGGAACAGAAATCTATTGGATTACCATTTGTGATGATCTTTTGTAAGTCACTTTGGCTAAAAGTAACTGTCAATTGTAAATCAGCCTACACTTAAGGAAAAAAAAAAAAAGTTTTTTCCGTCAGAAGCAATAATCTGATTTGCCAACGACAGAATTCTGGGGGAACCCTCCCACCCAAAACATGTCCATTCCTTAGTATGGGGCCCTCTACAGTCACCATGGTTTGATATTGTATACCAGCCTTCTTCATTTGGTACTGTGCATTTGAGTTTTTGTTCTTCATCCCCTGGACTAACACAAGGTGGGATTCAACAGAGAGCCATGCAGTATTTGGCTTAATATTGTGGAGGAAGAATATATCTCAGTGATCCACACTGTATGCCTCAACCTATTTGTTGGACCATGTTGCATTCATCATTATGGTAGTACTCAGTCCTACTCACGTTGTCATTGCAAGGCAGACAGTATTCAGATATTTGACCTTTTGTTGTTTCCATGTTATTGTTCCAGGCCCTCTTCCCAGTCATCAGTTTCAATTTACCATAATTGCCATATGTATCTGAGAGTGTGTTAGTCACCAAAGAGATCATCATGTAACCAAACAGAAAGCATGCTTCTCAGGAGATGCATCAAAATTCATCCATGCATTCATGTGTATCATGAACCAACATTCAATCTGTTTTCTATTGACAGAATGTTCTCCTAATAGAATATAACGGAATATTTGTATGGGGGTAGCATGTGTCCTGTCTTTGCTTTCTGCTCTGAGCACATTCAATTCAATGGGGAATCCTGAGAAAACAAAATGTCCCTCTTAGTGGCAAAGTGATTGAAATTGGAGAACATTAGACATTTGTTGGAATTGAACTTTTCTACAGCAGTAAGCTATATCCAAGGTGTTAGGTTTTTAACCTGATCATGGATCTTGGAATTTGTCAATGTCAAATTTGACAAAGTGCCCTAATTTAATTGTCCAACAAGAAATGGCAAACAAGAGGGTCAAAGTAATAGTCAGCCCAGCCTGAAACGGCATAACCTCATTTCCTAAAGCAATAACATTTCCTGGGATTTATAGATGTCAGAAAAAATGTATATATTTGCATGTTCAGTTGAAAAAATGTTCCTTTGTTAACATTATATGACAGTCTCAAGGGCAGTGCATTCAAATGGCCTTGGAGTGATCACTGAAGTACATTTCTTTGACATGATCATCAGAGACAGCTCTTTCTGTCCAATGGATATATAATGGACATTCAGATTTCCTTTGTTACCTGATGTACATTGGCATGTCATAGCAGCTGTGTTGACACTTTCTGTGTCTCCTGTCTATGTTCGTCCTTCAGTGATCAACACAAATGTTGTTCCAACTGGAGGCATGCCCGCCAGGGGATGAGACGCATTGTCTCCCAATTTGAGATTTATTCATTTTATATGTTATGTATAAAATGAGTAAAGTAATACGTGTCATATATTATACGAGTATCAATATGAATGTTCAGCCAAGCAAATGTACATAATGCAGTTAATTTGATTGGCTTTCTCTTGGAAGAGTAGTGTTCCTCCTTAAGGATTCCAAACATTGGTCGATTACAGTACTGCAGTGCGTGGAGTATGTGGAGTATTTTGTTAATTTTCTGTTGATACAACTGTGCATGTTTTATCATTTGATTTGCAATGATTTACGTGTGATTCTTTCTGTATGACTTTTTCAAATCCTGGCCAAAGTGAAGGTAGAGTCATATAGGGCTAGGATATTGGCACAGAAACTTTGACACAGTCGACCTTGAATGCTCTTCTCAGGATGTCAAACTCACGGTCACAAGGACCACAGCCAGGTCAGTCTGCTGCCCTGTGTAGTTGTCACCTCAATGAAAAACCCTCAATAAAGGGATGATCCTAATTTTTAAGAGATGGTTTTAAATATTGGACAATTAAATAATGTTATGGACTGTACGTGCTGGGAAAATAAAAGTCCAAGGATTACATGAGACTGTAAAATAAAAATAGAAATTCTTCCAAAAAAATTTAAAATATAAAAAAAAGGAATCCCATCAAAACTACTTTTCAAATATTAAACCTTTTTTTGCAACTTTTACATGACTAATACAATAAAATGATTTGCATGACCCATCTTGGCAGAAATAAACATCCTGGCCTCACAGCCCAGTCGTATCTATTCAACAAATTTCCAGCACCCTGAAATTCAAACTTATCCAACAAATCATCACCTAACTTGATTTGACAAGTTTCTCAGAATCAATACAAATCATAACAAAAAACCTGACATTTTTTAACTGGTGAAACAAACAATAAAGGTAAGCCAAATGCACTGCATTTTTAATGTACTATTTAGCTATTGTTTTTATAATTGCAATTTAATGCAATACAATTTATCATTCTCTAGTTATTATCTTGCGTGCCATGTAATGTACATGAAATTCAATGTCGTTGGCTTCCCTTTATAGTTCGTTTCACTGGGGAAAGAAAATTTTTTCGATTTTCATTCTGGTTCTTCTTAATTCAGAGAAGTCACGTGACGTCTCATTAGTAGGATAAGTACAAATGCCAGGGTGCTGGAAATTTGTTGAATACATGAGATTGGATTGTGAGGCTGGAATTAAAGTATGGAAGGAATTTTAGAGCATACAGTTGTTGCACTTTATTTTTCATCAAGCCAGTTGACATATTCCCAACTTTGTCCAGTGTGTCAAGCTAAAGTACAGAATTATTGGTGTTAGGCTTTAATGATTGGTGCAGATGTGTGCTGAATACGAGGGTTAAGTCCCACAGCCATGCCTGTTCATTGAGATATGCTGTTTGTGACCCAGAGACCTCAGTTTGACCATGAGGCGCTTAGTCTAATCAAGGGGTGTCCAATCCTATCCGAAATGTGCCGGTGTAGGTGTTGGTTTTTGACCCCAGGAAATCAAAGCTATTTGTTTTGCTTGGTTTGTTTTTTATGACTGTGAAGCAAAAATTAATTTTCTTCCCAGCTAAGGCAAAATGTGGGTGAAATATCCTGTTGAATATCCACTGTGATCCAAACATGTCTCTGTGCATTTGGCAGTATAATAGCATAAATGCAATATACTGTCATGCAGACTATGTTCAATCACATCTTTTTTTTCAGTATGCTAGTCTGTGACACTTTGCATTTTTGTCACTGCATACCTGTCATTTTGACACAGTACATTTCTGTAATACTTTGCAATGGTGTAATTTGTGTTAATTTAATAACGCTCTGTGAATGGATGCTGTGCTCTTTTGATTATACCCAATATTGCTATTTCATGACTGACTATGAGACATCCCGCAGTAGATTATATAAAAATTTGATGCAGTAAGTCTCACTGATTTTACACAGTTGCCTTATCATCTTTGGTAATGAACCTACAGTTTTATCTAGGGAGCGGCAAATAACTGTGACTTTGAATAAAAGCCCATCTTGCAGGTTAGCAGAAAAAATCACTGCAGGCAGATAATATTTAATAAGCAAATCAATAATGTTCATTTCAGCGAATTAAGTATGGATCACCCCCGTTGAAGGATGATAAAGAAAGATGAGATTCCGCTCCCCATGCCTGACATTATAGATAATGCAATTTACAGCAACGTCAGGATGTCTTTGTGATGAGAACAGCATTTAGTTTGAAATGTATGCTTCTTTGTCATTATGTAAGGTTAATAATACATTCTAAAATGTATTTAAGAAAAATGATTGCTAAGAAAAATATAGAGGAAATATCAATGTATTGTTTTGTTTCTGAAAGTTTTTACTGCAATGCTTTGTTTTAATGCTGTGTCACAACATCTGGTACAGTAAAAATGTATGTGTGTGTGACTATTATGCAGGACAAAACAGTTTCCCACAATTCAATTAAGTCCATAATTTGGTTCATAAAACAGATTGGCAACCCTTTACTTGAACTATATTCCATAAATCTGATATGGCATAACACCTGTCATAATTGGTCATTACAGAATATGCAACATGTCATTACACTGATGCATTGTATACTTCTGTCGCTTTGTAATTGTTCATTTTTTAAGTGCACAATATGGTCATTTTGGGGGTTATTTCAATAGTCATCCTTTGCTTGGTCATATTGGCAGGTGCTGTTTTACATAATAGTACAAATCTAAACTGCAACCTCATTTATGGAAGAAGTAGATGAGCACAAATGTGAACAAATGAAGGAAAAATACAACAACATTCATTTATATACCAAAACTTTCAACTTACTTTATTATTAAGCACAGAGCATACGTCTAGAAAGCTACCGATCTGTATCACTTTTCTTGTGAGTATGGCTGGTAAAAATGACTTTAAAAAATGACATTAAAAACAAATAATGAAATTCAGATGACTATGATTAGGTTAATTGTTGAGCTTGACATTTTCACTTAACTTATAGCATCAGTGGTGCTTCAAACGTATCTTCTCTTTGGTGCATATTGCACCATCATATCAGCCACAATCTTAGCTAATTGGCTGGTACCCATAACTTTGTTTCAGCTATTATCAGCCAATGCCAGTACAACCGCAGTATTCCTGTGCATCTTCTTTGCAAAAATAATTGTGTTTATTATGACAGTGATATGACACATTCCTTTGGCTGTAATACTCTGCCATGGCTGACAATGACAGATTGTATGGCAGCATTATGGATGCTTTCGGACATATAGTTCATGTAGTGGCACTGGTACAAGGTGCTTTTATGGTTTTTCACAAATGAATGCCTTATTTTCTTTGAAAATGTTCAAGAACAGAATTTTAGGAAATGAAGCATGATTTCAAATACTCTGAAGCTTGTTTCAGTTTTGCAACACTTTTTTTGTAAAATAAGAAATATATGGCACTTTCCAAACTTATCCAGGCCTGTCTCTGTCACATGTCCCTTGTTAAATGAATAGTAAGCACTGAGCCTGTGCATTTAATGACACACTTAACTTCCTTCATTACCCACAATGAAAGGATTTCACATATATTCTTCAACCTTATAATTAAGATTAGAATTATTCATCTGATACTCATCAGATTTCAGACAGCCTATGGTTATACTGTACACTGTTCTAAAAGGGGAACTTGAAGGGTTCAATTACCCCTGAATGAACAAACCACACTATCTCTTCAGTTTGACTGGTGGCACAGACTGAAACTGTGATGATTTGGTTATTTTGTGCAGGTTAATGTAGCTGAATGACATTCATTTTAAGATGTGTTAATGGCAAGTTCTGTATACACCAGAACAGTTTTACAGTCAGATACCCAGTACTCAACTTGTGGGAAAAACAACTTAGCTCTAAGTCACATCTCAGAAAAATTAAAAAGCTTAGTTCTGGAAGTAGATGCTCTGTGTAGAGGATTACTGTATGTTCTGGGGTCATTTGAAGTGATGTTCACAGTGGCAGCGCTACCACCAGTGGTTGAAGACATGAGTGTGTTGATGTGTGTGCATGCATTTGTATGAATGTGGCCCATATAGCAACATGTAAAAAAGTAAATTCATAGTTTCTAACATGCTCTTTATTTCTTCAAAGCTTGCCATGCAATACAGACAGACATTCACACATCACACAGCTTTGCACCCATTGAGATTAATAACAGTATCATGGCTGAGAGCAAATAGGCATTTTTCATTTCACATGAAATTTCTTTAAACATAAACAGTTTCTTCTCCATTATATACTTCTCTTTTAACCAGCTAGCCAGATATGGCTGAGCATACAATATGTCATTATCATGAACTACAAATCTATAAATTATTCTCAGAGCCATGAAGGCAGGTGCCTGATGGAAGCGCTGTCACTACTTTAGATCAGAGGGAAAAAAAGTTCCATGCAGTAGGTATCCCTTGTTTACATTCCTGCATCGTAAACATTTACTCGTTAACATAAAATAACAGTCTGTGACCCTGAACTTCTTTCATTTTTTTTCACGAATGTAAATGACACAAACAATGCTGACCTTGTTGTTCACTCTCACATCAAACGCTTTGTTTCTAGCGTGGGTCTGTTTGGAGGCAAGCCACCTGTCAAGGTGAGCCAAGGAATTGCCATGAATTCTGCTTGCTTGAATGAGAGCTGTACAAAGCTACTTAATGCGTTATGGTAAAAACCACTCTTTTGGGACTTAGCCTTCAAGGCAGAGAGGGGCAACTAAACAAATGAGCTTAGACCACCAATAGTAACATAGAATTACCTCCCTCCTGAACTGTTCCAAACCTTTACCCCCAAGTAGCACACAAACAGGAATTGATTATCGTAAATTTATTGAAAATTTGGAAGTAAGGATGTAGCGCTTATGGAAAAATGACAAAATACAAACAACTTAACAATAACAGGAGAACCATGCATGATATGACAAGTATACCATTAGAAGTAGCCTAATGCTTAAACCCATGTCAGCTAGTAAATATCTTAAATATAGCACCAATTGTCATTAGTAAGCCTAGTGAATACCTTGAAATGACCACAAAACAGTTTCTTACTATTTTAATCACAGCATGTGTTCACACACTTTAGGCAAACCAAAGTGACAGGCAAACACATCACTGCATTATATCTTACACACTTCAGTCAATTATATTCACTGGAATTACTACATCATTATTCTACCCAGAAATAGGCAAGCTTACAGCCGTGCAATACATAATTGTATGGGCTACAAGTTATCCACTAATTACATTGGCACTGACACCAGCAAACAAACACCATAACATCAGTTAATAACAAATTTAGTTGATGATTTAAAACCAAGAACAACAGTTCAAGCAAATAATTTAACTGTTCAATCCCTGCTCATGCCGGCCAGTCCCAAACCCTTTCATTCACCGTTTGGGTTGAGTGTCCTCCATAATAAAATCCTACAAAATGGTAGCAAAGCACACTGGGGGTTGTAGTGTGACAATAGAATCCAACACGCTTCAGGTCTGGTAGTCGTAGTTGGGCTACGCGTGTGTTTCAACAACAGCTGTTAAGGGATAACATATGCTTCAAAGAAGGGACTTCCTAGCTTGAAATGAAATGGAACAGCCTCTGTTACACTCCAGATCCCACCACACAATTAGTTGAAGTGGGTGGAAAAGTAAAAGGAGAGAGACAATGCATAAAGCAACCAAACACACACACACGTGGTAAAAGAAACTAACCGTAATTCCTCCCCATTACTCCAATAATTAGAATTTTAGTCCATTCACCATGGCATGAGCTAATCTTCCCATCACTGTCTTCTTGCATGTGCAGTGGTGTGCAAGATGTGTATATAGTCCTTCTGGATACTTCTATGTGAATACTGCCTGGAACTCACATTGCTGTCATTAGTCCAAGTCATACCAAACTGTACATACCTGTAATTAGATAAACACACCCAAAGTAAATTCAATCTTTGCCCAGTGAAGTTTATCATTGTAACTGCAAATCAATTCCACCAAAGTTTCCTTTAAACACACCTTGATGAGTGATACAAAAACTTTGCCAATGATTTTCTAAGCTAAAGTAAACTAAACTAACTAGTAAACTAACTTGAAACTTGTTTCAAGTTTATATTTCTGCAGAAAATGAAAATGCACTGAAAGAGGTGGCCTCCTGCGAGATGCTGTTGCTATATGTTTTCTGTGGTTTTGCTGAAGTGATAACAACCATAGTCATGTATCTAGATTAGGAAACAACAACACAAAAAACAGCCATTATACTTAGTGCTGCATTTATTAAAACAATATAATGACAATAATCTCACTTTATGGTGTGGAAAGAATTTGAGGAATGAATCACTCATGAGTTAAAAGTCTTAATACAAAGCATAGATCTTTTAAAAATCAATCTGAAATACCATGGCATACTCAAGCATATGTTTTTTTCTTGGACTGACATTTAAATAGGTGGGAGAGGAGGCAGGGTGCAGGTGTGTTTTTCCATTTTATTTCTGCCCTTGCTGTGTGAAAGTAGTTGAGTAGGCTGCTTCCGGGTGAGCAGGATCTATAAATGAATAAACAACCATCCTAAATTTTATTTTTTATTTTTTGCAGAATGCAAGGCCTTAACCAAACAGCAGTCACTGGGTCCCTGTTGTATTTAGTGTTATTTCAACTCAGGACCAATTGGCCCCAGTCACTAATGTTAGACTGTAAATTGATTTTTGCAATATCTCATCCAGTACTGGATGCTCAGTAAAAGAGCACTGTGTGTGTGGTTTCAATCAGGTACATATACTCCCAAGACTTGGGAATTTATTTAATTTTAAATACCGAATTTTGCCTTTTTTCTGTTGGGTCTCAGGATCATATAACCACAGGAATCAAATAATTAAAATAATTAAATAAATAAATACATTTAAAAAGAGTAATACTTTGCAACTGATTGACAATTATACAAAGCGGAGCTTCAAGAACATCTTTCTGATATGCGCAAAATTTTAAATTAAATTTATATGATCTGACAGCTGCTTGTCAATAATTTTTGTGTAGGATCTTGAATTTTCCAACCATGCAGTGCATAAAGCACTGAATAAATGAAGTAACTGTTGGTCCATAAAACATCTATAAGGTTTTTAATGGAATATGCTATCAACATTTTTGCACACCACACACTCTCACACACACCACACACACACACACACGCACACCCATACACACACACACACACACACAGTTCTTTTGCCAGCAGTCCTTGATTGTGTTTTTTTTTTTCTCTCTCTCCAAAATTGTACAATCCCAGATTCAGGATTCAATTATGATTTCAGATGTCAGTAACTTATGATTGAACATCTTAGCCTTTAACAACAAAGCAAAGCAACAAAAAAACTAGCATTATAAACAATATCTCTCTATTGGTCTCTCCAATATCCAGCATTGTGCAAAAACTAGTGTGCTAGTTGAAAGTTGCTGGGTGCATATCACATTGCTTCAGCTACTGAATCTTGTCGGTTGTCTGGTCCAATAAAATAGTAGCATCAGAGGGGACGGAAGAAATGGTAGCAAGAAATGGTGGCCAAAATAATGGACTGTGGAATGTTTTCTTGTTGCAAAAGACAGAAATGTGGAAATAAAAATAGAGCATAAAGTTTCTCTCATCAAAAACACAAATTAAGCTCTAAGGATAGGCGAAAAACCTGACTACATGAGTCTGACATAGACATGCTGTCCTCACAACATTACTCATACATGCATCACCACTGTGCAGCACCAGTGGAGGAGAGTTCATAATGAGGTCTGCCAAGCCTGGCTTTTGCTGAAGTACAGATCAATGCCGAGGCCTGGACACTATTGTAGATGATTGAGTTTATCAACAGATACTGTTATGTTTTTAAACTAAACTTTTCTCCAAGGTCATTATATCTGTAATCTTAAGCATCAACTAATTAGGACTTCAATGTTAATTTTGAAAGAAGCAATGAAGTATAGAAAATGTCTATGTCAGACTGTATTAATGACTACTAGGACAGTTTCGGAATTGATGAGCCATTAGGAAAAAAAAATATGATTTAATGAATAATTAATTAATGGTGCAAAAGAACCTTTAAAAGCTAATTAGATGGCAATTATATTATGCTGCATACAAATACCATTTGGCCATTTTAATTATCTAACTAAATAAAATGCAATCCAGAAACTATTATGACATTGATTTCATCACTATTGTTTTGAACGGTCATAAACATTGAAGCAACAGCTTCTATTCTTAGACATCTTTGCAGTAACACTGTTGAATATTAGTATAATCCATAATCAGTTTTCCAGTAATAAGGGCTTTAAACCCAGTACAGATACAGCACTACATGTCTGCAATATCTAGCGTGGAAGAAACAATGGACGAGTTACAAGTTAGTTCATCTTTGATGATTCCTGTGCTGATCCTAATACCAGACCACAGTCATGGAATCATGGAGGATATGGAGGATGTTAAAGGTAGAAATGGTGAGAAGTGATAACGGGACAATAGTATTGCTAACACTAACATGGGAAATGTATGATAGCACATACCAGTAATCCAGTCCATTACATTTGCCCATTAACCCCCTCTCTGGCTCCCTTTGAGATTTGACCCTCCCCATGGCGAAAATTAGGGGATGCGGCTTCATGACCCCCACCAGTGGTCAGTGCAACCATGCGCTGTCAATAACTGACTTAAATGAGCCAATCAAAACACTGTTCACATGGAGAAAAAAATAACAAGTCTTAAATCAGCGATTTGGTGGCAACGGCACCCAATTCGATGTTAAAGCCTAAATTCATCTATCCATTATTTATACCCGTTATAAAGCCCCATGCTCCCATTAATAGACCAAACAATACTACAAGACCACAAGGCACCTGCACAGAAAAGACAATTGGCCACTTTGCTGACTGTTTTCTTTAAACAGCATGTAATGTAATATCAACAAAGTGAATATCCTTAAACATACCAATGAGCATAATCCTGAGGAAATCATTGATTTAAAAAGAGCGTTGTCTCTTTCTTCTGTATCCATATACATTCAGTTGAATTAATTCCAATAGTATTCAATGGTTTTAAAAAAAATTGTGCCCAACTCTTAACAGCCCCAAACTGTACATTCCTCAAATTGATACTATTTTTAAATGAAAATAACAGAAAAAGTATGAATTGAGTAGGCTCTGGAGGATTATATTCTATGTGGTTTTATTTCTATTTTCTAAACATACAGTTGCCATTTTGAAGGTGTATCCAATTCCTACATTTTAGCAGCATCTAATTTCATTGGACTGTAATTATACTGCTAAAGATATCTGCCTTCCTCACAGAGAGGAAAAATGTCTTTGAGGTTTATCTAATTTATGCATCTGGCGAATGTACAATTCTAAATTTAATCTGAGTTGTCTAGTGACATTCATTAACCTATAGAACAGCAAATGTTGAATTAGTATATATAGTTTTCCCCCCCTTCAAACAGACTTTTCATTTCTTTTGCAAATGACATACTTCAAATAAACTATTAAATGGCAATTTACTTCAAAAAGCCATTTTATACATGCAAATAACATTCTTAAAATATCACAATTCAAAGTCCATCCCACTGGTTTGATTGAAAATGTATCTGTGAAACTTAAAATCATTTTTAGACCTAAGCCATCAAGGACAGTTATGTCAACATTCATTATAAAGCACATTATACTGCTTTTGCATGTTTACGTTTCATATATGAATATAAACATACAGTATATGGATATATCAACACGGAGGTCCTATGTGTTTTCAATGTACAGTTGGTACTGTAAACTGATATCCACTGCTTCTCTCTTAAGCCTTCAACCTTAAGTAAAATGGGTGCAATAGAGAATAGTTATTTGATAAGATTGCACATCATCCCATCTTACTTATGTCACCTTGTTGCACATAAATTGTGTAAAAACCATCCATGATCAGAACTTCCAATTGGTCAACATAAATCACAGGCTGTTTATTTATATTGTGAACCATAGTTATGGTGGATTTATAGTAAATCATGAGCATGTACAGTGTATACTGCTTCAAAACTGATATATGAGGTCAGTCTCAATTTTAATACATGGTTTATGTATGCCAGTTTATTTATGATTTAATAAATACTGACAAAGTAAAAATTGTGTTTTGTGAGTCACATCAGGTTAGATTTATCTGCTGATTGGTCTTGGTGACTAATTTAGGGTTAGTTATTTCCTACAATAATATGGAAAACCATAGAATTGCAAGAGGATGTAGTTTCTTTTTCTCATCACTGTATGTTGTATTACTTGTTTCAAGGTATACCACCTAAACACATGAGACAATCATTTTGACTGACAGGGATGATAATGCAGTTGTTGAGAGGGTTTTTAGTTGTTTTTTAGTGTAAAATCACCCTGTTTGGTTACATTATCTCCTTAGACACACATATCCATCTAGCTGGGAACTGCTCTGTCACAATCACTTTTTCCAAAGCTCGTCAGACAGTGTGATCTGTACAGTTCTCATTTCCGCCATTTTTGTTTTCCTGATCATGACATTGGGAATGGCTGTTTAAAAAGGAGTGGAAAAAAACTGAACGCCTGAGAAATTGAGCTGATAAAAATAAACAAACACGCCAGCAGTGCTGACAGGGGCAGGAGTGCAGGGGAGCGGCGGGGGTGGAGGTTGCTAACACAGTGAGAACTAAATGCACTTTGAGGAGGTTTAACAAGTATACAGTGGGCAACATGTCGCAAACAACATCAGTTAATACAGAGCAGTTCAGCGGGAGGTGACAGGATACTTCTCAGAGAGATGTTTACGCATAATTAGTGTAATCAAAAAGGAGGTAAAAGCTGCTGACAAGTTAATATCACCTGTACTTTTTCAAGTGTTGATTAAGTACAATAATTATCATTGCGGGATGCTTTTTGATATAATAGTTCTGCAAATGCATGCAGAGATATTAAGCCATCTTAAGGGGAGGAAAAATAAAGTTTTGGCACCTTCATTTAAGGTGAAATCATTGATTTAGACTACAGACAAGGCTACTTCATGTCAGTTAGAAAACCTATTGTAAAACCTATTCCAAATAAGGTCCTAAGTCCTTTGTCCTCCACCTTAAGTAGCACATGTTGCATTTGTAACTTCCACAAAATCTCAAATGAACAGAAAGATTAAGCTTTGACATTTAAAAAATACAAATATTTATGAACAACATTTACCATTCAAAATTACTGAGCTAGTCACCAATGGTTATATTCTGTCCTCTTGACTGAATCAGTGATACCTTGTCATTGCATAATGTCATATTTTGGCCATGTACAGTAGTTTATATAAGCCTTTAACTTAGACAGCTTTTAGCCAGTAATAGCATTAGAGATAGGTCTGACAGATGATGTCCAATGGGCATGTTCCGTAACAGAGTTTGTATGTGTGGAGCGTTTGGAATTTTTTCATTTTGCACCAGTTTTTTATTCATCAAAAGGATTGATTGAGTCTTATTATTTTATTTTAATGCATTTATCACACTGAACAAATAATTATTTATTTGTGAATGAATTAGGTCCTGATTAGAACAGTTGCAAATATAGATGGCATCTTACCTTGCTTTCCGATTAATTATATTTGGTAATTAATGCATAGTCAAGCGGAATTTCTCTGATTATTTAACTGATTACAGATTGGTGAGGTGCATAATTTAAAGGGAGCAGTGCATACTGAAAAATGCCCATGATAATAACCATAATAACAACAACAACAAATGAACACCAGCAATAACAACAATTATAAAAACAACACAATCAAATGTCATCATCATGGGAAAGAACTTCACCTTTTTACATTCTTCATAAACATTTACATAAACAAAACATTATCAGAATCTACATCAGGGCTATTCACCTGGCAGCCCCAGGGCCAAATGTGCCTCTGATAAAAAATTTAGATCATACCTGCATTTGCACAGTGCCAGCATTCCTACTATTGACACAATGACGACTAATACAATTGAAGGCATCTACATACATTGTTTTACAAACGGGATGTGGAAAATGTATGGGCACCCATTTTTTTTTTTTTTTTTCTAAAAACCCAGGCCATCAGGAAGAAGTCATTTAAGAAACTTGATCTACATGCTGCAGGTGCCATGTATCAAAATTAACAAGAGAGCAATTTAATCTAGATCAACGTGTATTCACACTGTTTTTGTCTGATCACGATTCACAACTACTGATGCATACTGAGCCTAGCTTGCACAAGAGGTAGTCATTTCTGATACTGTACACTTTTCCATGTGTGAACCATAGTGTTACTGTAAGGGTTTGGTAAGCCTAGTTCTGAATTAGAACTGGTTCCAAATTTACAAAAACCGGGAATTTGTTAAGAAATTTTCATTTCGAATCCGCTAATCGAATAAGTGAAATAATTTTACTCAGCTGCCAAGACCTGCTGTGCTTAGGTCTACGTCACTGGTTATGCAATACGCCTGCATCAGCATGCCTGTAATAGGCTACACCCCGACGATGGGGGAAAACAATCCATTGCACGCCATGTAGTTATCAGTCAGGGGATTATAGAGATTGTAAAAATGCTAAAACGGTGTTGCATGATGGACTGAACAAATAACAACCCAAGAACCCTGATTTTAAGTATTATGTCCACCTGTGTGAAAAAGACCAAGTCAATAAGTAGAAACAAGTGGATTCAGGCCATTAGATGTGAGGGAAAAGATAGGACTAGTATACTGGTTCAGGGAAAGCCAGGAAACACAGGGAAACAGAAAATCTGGGATCCTGAATCGAGCCATTTATATTTGTAGTAAATTAACCATTTTCTCCCCAGCAAGTACAAATAACTGTCATTAGCTGTGGCTAAGAGGCTGCGTCATAAACGGTAATGTTTGTTTAATTTGTTGTTTTAGGATGTGATGTGACATGTAACTGCATAGCTAGCAACATTACATATCACACCACATCCTAAGGAAACAGCAACATTACTTTTTTACCAAAATTACAATTTACTTTTTATGGCAGCCTACATCTTCTGAAAATGAAGGTGGTTTTGCGTACAACACATTATTTTTTTCATACTTAAAAAATATGACAGGATTCAATAAGAACCGGATTCAATAAGCAGAATCGGCATGGTAACAGCGTGTGCAGTGATAGTTGCCATAACTACATATATATTCAAAGTGTCTCCAAATCCTTAATGGTGCTCACTGAAAACAGCGTGTTGTATATGCAATTCTACAATTTATTTCCCCTGGAAAATGAAGGGAAATTCCACAGGGGTGAAGGACACAGTGGTGAATGAGCGATCCATCTAGCATTACTCAGGGCTGATTGCCTTTAGGTTTATCTGAAACGTTGAGGGCACATAATGATTTTTCAGGCATCTGAGTCCGGCCTACTTTCGTCAGTCAACAGATTTCAGAAGATAATATGCTTAGACATGTTCAGCTTAGACGTCTCATCAACCTGACCTTGCCTCTTTTTGTAAAAGAACGTTCTTGCGTTTAAACTTGTAGTTTCCATGGACTGCAGTTGGAAAGCAAAACATCACACTTCCTTCGATTGTGCACTCAAACTCAATGTTGATTTTGAACATTGTTTTGCAAAGCCAAAGCGATAATCTCTATGACGCTTAAAGCGTGAGCAGAGCTCACTAAATACAATTAACTTCTGTCAATTTAATAGACAGCTGAAAGCAGGAAAGATCAGGGTTATACTCTTGTTGTATTTGTCAGTGTTCCCCCCTTTTTTGTTTTCTTGTAGTAATTTTGTTTGTCGGTGAAGGCTGTCTACTCTCAGCTCTACTGGCAGTTAATGAGATGCTGATTGGAGATTCTCAAATTCCCTCTCCGTTGATTTTGTGTTATTTTAGCAGAAGAATGACAATAATTCCCTGTAATGCCACTTGTTAAGGTAATTACACTATAATTGCCTTATCAAGGTGTCATAGAGGAGAGGAGGCAAAAACAGAAGTTTCCTCAGGCATTGCAACAGCTTTGAGTTCACAGTGCAGTATGTTCATAAGCATCAACGTAAAAGACTAGCAGTCATCACATTATAAAAATGTATACTTTTTTATCAATTTGGCTGATTATTTTTATCATAAATTATTGTGCCATGTGTGGTTTATATTATTTAAGTTTCAGACTATACAAAGTATTAGATATACAGATTGATGTGCCAATATAATGATAAAATTACACAGTGCCGATATAACAGTTCCTTTAGTCAAAGTGGGTATAGTTACAGAAAAATAAAAAAGAACAACATAATTATTTTCAGTGTACTTACTTTTGTATAACCTATTATTGACAATCTACCGAGAATGAACAAGAAAATAATAATATATTGATTCCAATTATCTGGTGTTTTTGGTGTATTTTTCAAACAATACATGATTTGAATAAGAAGAGTAATTAGGTCCCTTGTTCCCTGAAGATAATGGAACAGGATAAAAATGAACGGATAAAGTAATGGTTTCATATTGTTTCCAACAGAAATGTCTATTGTTTAGGGTCTTCCACCTGTCATTTCTTATTACATGCTCTTAAAATATATTTCATAGAGAAACTGGGTGATTTATTAATGGCAGAATTTTTTTTTTTTCAAATCTGATGCATGCATGTCATTTCCTTGGACTAATGCTGATGCACACAATGCTTTTGGGATAAAGGCAATCCAAAATGTTTTGCGACCTGAAAGACTGAAGTTGAAATGAATGACCCAACATGAAACATTATGTTATCTTTGATCACAAATATCTTTTGATCATTAAAAAATGTTCAATTTGCTTAGCAGTATAAATCATACAACAATCTTTTAAAATGATTGCATTTAAATATCACTTTCTGGCATTTTACCTCTGCAATTGCTTTGTTATTAAAATAAAGCAATTCCAATCATGAGCCTATTGATAAAGACTGTGGACCTCAGATTTTCTTGAACCCATTTAAATGCTCACATTTGCATACCTTATTGTGTCTAATGAAACAGTGATGTCCCTCGTCTGTCTTTGGGTCATTTCTCTTTGTTTTATATTTCCTGTTGTATCTCTGAATGCCTGTGAATCCCTGTGTGACCATGCCTTTTGGGTGCTAAGTGCTACGGGCAAATGAAAATGTGATAACGCACATGGTTTCCTTCAAAAGAACAGCTCTTTTCATATTCAAAAGTGAGTTTAAGGTAAACCTGTGGAGGTGGAATTATTAAACTGCTTGATACAAATTACATGCAATTGGTGCTTCGATTAACAAGAAACTTCAAACAAAGCAGGCTGATTGCCATGTTATTTCATGTTGAATGGGAGACAACTTAATATGACAAGGTTGGATTGCAAAACCTTCACTCCAATTTCCCAGCCATTTCAACCAGCAGTGCCCATGCACAGTAAGTGTTTCCTGTTTTTTCTTTTTTTTTTTTACTTAAAAAACATTATTAAAACCATGTATTAGCAGCAGGTTGTATAATACGCTGCCACAATACGCATAGACAGAATTCTTCCAGGAGCCCTCAACCGCTCATGCACGTATTTATTCTCATAGTTTATGCACAGCTTCTGACTGCAGAAGCACTGATGCTTTAAACAGTGCCTTTGGCTTGGTAAACTTTTGTCCCACAGGTTCAATAAATGAGTCAGCCAGGTGTCGGTTTCTGGCTGTTCGACATTGTGAATCTACCTGCTATGACTCAGCTCAGCCCCCAGCTCCCAGCCCCCAGATTTAGCTTTCGCCAACAATATGATGTGCAGCTGTCAGTTTTATGCCCAAGTCAGAGAAGGGGAGATGAAGGAGAGGGGTGAATCATTCGCTGAAGGTCCTTTGAGTATGAATAAGAAGCACTATGATACTCATGAGACACAGGGTTTGAGTGTGTCTGTGTGTGTGTGTGCGCGTGTCTGTGTGCGTGTGTGTGTGTGTGCGTGTGTGTGTGTGTGTGTGTGTGTGTGTGTGTGTGTGTGTGTGTGTGTGTGTGTGTGTGTGTGTGTGTGTGTGTGTGTGTGTGTGTGTGTGTGTGTGTGTGTGTGTGTGTGTGTGTGTGTGTGTGTGCGCGTGTGTTCGCATGCACATAATTAAGTGAAATCTGCAGAAGTGAGCCAGTGACTGCCAGGTCCCCTCAGGTTTTGAGCTGTAATGTTGCTTCTGACATTTTCCCTGGTTTCGGGGGCAGTGTGTTAAATGAAATAATTATCTCCATTAGATGCTGAGATGCTGAGATGGCAGGAGCACATTTGGGCCATTTCATTGCAACACTGACAAAGAGGGAGCAGTTGAAGTCGCAGTTTAAATGTGTTATGGTGAAACATTTCAATAGAGAATATATATATATATATATATATAAAAATGGCGACAAATTAAAGGAAAAACCGACATAAGGTAGCAAGTTGTTGGGCCACTACAAGCCCCCAGAACAGTTTCAATGCACCTTGGTATAGATTCTACAAGTCCCTGGAACTCTACTGGAGGGATGGAACATATTATTCCAAAATATATTCCCTCATTGGGTGTTTTGATGTTGGTGGTGGAGAGCACTGTATAACACGTCAGACCAAAATCTCCCATAGGAGTTGAACTGGGTTGAGATCTGGTGACTGTAAAGGTCATACAATGATTTGCATCATTCTCATACTCTTCAAACCATTCAGTGACCCCTCGTGCCCTGCGGATGGAGGCTTGGTCATCCTAGAAGAAACCACACCCATCAGGACAGAAATGTTTCATCATAGGATAAAGGTGATCTGCTCAGAACAACTTTGTATTGATTTGAAGTTATTCCTCCCTCTATAAGGGGACAAGTGGGCCCAAACCATGCCAGGAAAATGCTCCCCACAGCATAGACAGAGCCACCAGACCCCCTCACTGCAGAGGACAAGCATTCAGGCATGTGCCGTTTTCTTGGTATACGGCACACCACTTGTCAAGAATATAGTGAAGGATGACTCATCTGACCATATTACTTTTTCCCACAGCTCTGTAGACCAGTGCCTACGGTTTTTGCACCTCTGAACTCTCAAATGTGGATTCATCTTTGTAATGAGGGGGTTATGCACTTCAACCCTACTATAATATCCCTCTCTATGTAGTTGTCGACGGACTGTTCTTGCTGATAGTCTGATCAAATCCCTCATTGACATGGTCAGTCACCTGAGGAAGTGTTGCTCTTTTTTTTTTTCTTAACAATCGCACTAATGAACGAGCATCATGGTCATTGAAAGTGCCCCAATAATGAACCCTCTCTAAAATTCACTTAGATATTTTCCTCTTGCCATCTTGATCCAAAACCGAGGTCAACTGAGTCTGTTCAACATTTTTATACATGCTATCAAGCATGATAGGATGTATGGAAGCATCTGCATTCTTTTTTAAACTGGGGCAGGTGGTGATGGGGTGGGGGGCTTCATGTAGGCAGTCATAATACACATGGAGAAGTTGACTTGAACATAAATAGACGGTAATGTCAACATCATCCATGTGAGGAGATAAGAAACAGAATCATTTGTTTTTACAAATCCACTGAGATCACTCACACAGTAGCCTAACATTCAAAATTAAATGATACCACTCGCTTTATCATGACATAATTGAGCAACTGCATAGCAGCTGGAACCAGAACTCACTGCAATAATATGCACTCACTGGCCAACTCATTTTCAGTTAGAAAATCGCAGGCACAGACAGAGTATCACCTATAATATATATTAGTCCACCATCATGATATAAATAAAAATGTGTCACCCTGGAATGTCGTTTTCCACGACTCCCACCAACCAAAAGTGGTCACACTAGGCTAACCTCAAATTCCAGCTTCAAGGTCCAACTCGGCTTCAATAAACTGAAACACACCCACGCATGATGTCCCATTGTGGTGTGTGTGGCTTTGCAAGCAGAAGAAAATGGAGCCTAATGTTATCTATTGTGTGGCAATTGAAAGCAGAGGGAAGATAGCCTAGATGGTATAAACATTAGATAGCCAAAATGCCTGCTTACTCATTTCACCAAACTATAGTTATAATTCTTCTCCAGAATTTTACTGTAGTAATGTTACATTACACACTCACCTACCTGGGTATGCAAACTTGATAAATAACCTACACCTTTCTAACTTGTAAAACATTCTACTAATATAAATTACACAGAAATGTTTTTTTTTTTTTTTTTTATCTACCAAACCTCTCTTTTGCATGTGGCATATTAGTCTGGATTTTTTCATTTAAATAAGTAAATATACAAACCCATGTATTTTTAGGCCCAAGTGACACACCATAACTTTCAGAAGTTTGTTTTGATATCATCCACAAACAGCTGCATTAACTGTGTTTTCTTATTAAAAGTCAAAACTGTCCATATTATTGTCCTGGTTTGTTGCACCATTATTATTATTATTATTATTATTATGTATTTTTTTTTTTTTATTGCTGGTTTTTGTGAAATGTAGCATACCTAGCATTAAAAGTTGTTGGGTCAATAAAGTTAGCTACTGTCAATGCACGGTATTATACACAGTAAGGTGAACAGGTGTGTCGCATCATAGCTGTTACTACATTGTGCATTATAGCATGGCTGGAACACTGAACAATCAGCGTCCGGTACCAGAACTATACATTTTATAAACATGCAAATAGCAACCAGGTACTAGACTGCTTTACAGTCCAGCACATGGTTCTAACAGATATATTGTGAGAACACTAAAGATACTGTTTTATTTTATGGGGATTATATCCTATATTTGCAAACCTGGCACCAATGAAACATGTTTAATCTGAAGACAGGTTCCACAGCAACTGCATGCTTTACAGAAAACACCATTAGTAGATACCAAAGCATTGATTTAATTAGGTTTTCATTTTCAGGGGGAGTTCAGCATCACATGGTGCTTCAGTTCTGATATGTGCATTAGTCAATCATACAAAAGTTATTATTATGACGTGAAACAAATATAATGCTACTGTAAAATACATCACAGAACTTCTGGAATTGAGTCTCTTTGTAGTTATGTTTAAATATAATCATTGCTTCTCTGCCATGTGATGTAGAAATTTTTTTTCTTACTGATAATCCCTAGTCAAAGATCAAAGGAAATTTACTGGAGTTATGTGTGCATGTTGTCCTGTACAGCCAGATAGACAGCACACAAAAATCCCTGCAGATGCACTTCAGTGCAATAGACAGCAGTGCTTGTCGGGCGTTCTGGGACAATACGCTGCTTTTTGAGACAACACTGCAAACATGAAGAGAATTCATACAATACAAACTACTTTCATCAGGGAGCTTGCCCCCTTACAACCTTGTCAGGAGCATGGCATAAAACTCATGTTAAGGAACTTGTCTGACAAATAAGACAAGTGGAAAAGCAGCTCAGTTCACTGCAGGAACATGTTCTGACCTCAGTTCACAGCAAGGATTTAGGAGGAGTCAAGCTGTACAGTAACACACATCCACACCTGTATTGATTGGTTGTCCATCCTGAGGCTGCCTATTGATTGGCTAACCATCCTAAGCTGGAATGATTCATCATGAGCCCAGAACTATACATTCCACATATGATAACGACCATTATTGTGCATTTTTTTGTATTTGCTGATCATGGGGTGAGCCTGTTTATCACATTCTCCAGGTTCTTCATGCTGCAAACAAGAGGATGGACAAGCAAATTGGCATTCTATGCAGTTTATTTTTTTGCCTAGATCCTTGGTAAAGCAAAGGTCTTTAATTCCCTAAGGTGTTGACTCAGTGCTCTGTTTGTTTAGTTTAAAAGGCACAGGCATTGAAAGGTGCCACCGTGTCACTGGACTCCTGTGTTAATGTCATCACCTCAGCACAAACACAGGCGCTGTCCCTGCCTCTAAGGGCCTGGATTTCGGCCATGGTCTTGTCTATCCTACTTTTCCACAAGAGAGGGTTTTCTGTCATCCTTCGTTACCCTGACTGATGTGACTGTCATCTCTTCTATGGGGACTCAAGATGCCAAATCTCTGAACAGCATTTGTCCAAACAATGGGATGCAGTTGCACTGTGACCTCTTACATTTATCCCTAGATCCAAGAAAGGCTGCATTTAGGCTTATTTTAAGCAAATTTTGTGATTGTCGCTCACCTATTTTGTGCTATCATAAATAACTGCAATCTGTCTTAATGGAGTAATTTACACACACACCCCGCTATCTCCATTGACAGCACTTTTATCCCCTGGCAAATGTCTGGCATTTACTGAATCAATTGCATGAGTTATGAAGAGGAGCAGAGAGCCTCATTGCCACTCCATTCTTCTCAATAACAAAAGGGAAAGCACATTAAAAACTAGCATTGATGGGTTGTTGTGAGTTTCAGTCAATGAGCTCTCCTAGAGTTCAAATTAAAAGGCTGTTAGGGGAAAATTGTTTTCTCTGGTCATCAGTCACCCCATGAAAGGGCTTTTTCTAAGTGATTAATTAAAAGCTGAAAAAAGGACAGCCTTTATAAAATATCCGGGTAGTTATCCTGTTGCATCATGAGTTAATGGACAGTGGCTTGCCTTGACTAAGTGTTATGGCCTTAGTCCATAATTTCATCTTGAAAATGGGAGCGGGAGTGAATCTTCCTTATAGTAATTGAGTATTGATTTCAAAATAAACAGCAGAGCAACTCCCACTGAACTGACAGTCCGTACTCTGGACAGAATCAACAATAAATGGTTTCTGGTCCATGTGAAAGTTATGGATCAGGGCAATACAGTCAAGCACAGTGTTCTGCTGCAATCTTTCTTCCAATATATATTGGATTTTAGATAACCCATTTATGAAACTTGTCATCTAAAACCTATAGTTTTGAGCAGCCAGATGATAAGTTAAGTTTCACTTCAAGATTCACTTTTTTCTTCTCGCCTCCATTCCTGTGTGAAAATAAATCATAGCACCAAATTCATTACTGGTTAAACCTACGGCAGGATGCATGTATATATAAAATATACACTTAAAACTGCTTTTTGTGAGTTGTTTTACTGTATGTAATAATTTTTTGAGCGTTATATATTCATATCTTCCAATTGATACATACCATTTTCTATATCACTAGAAAAATAATAATAACAATAATAATGATGACGACGACGATCATTATTATTATTATTATTATTATTATTAATATTCAATATTATTTTTTGTATATACCTTTAATACATTTTTTAACTGAAAATTCAGATTTGAAACCCCAACACTACAAAATAAAACATTTGCTGTCACTGCTGCATTCTATTTTCAGGAAAAATTAATTGGAAAAATTATGTTGACCACCAGATTATGTTGGTGAGTGACCATACAGCTGACACTACAACTGTGATGCTAGATAACATTAAATTGCTCATATCAGTAGTACAGGAGAAGCTTCTTTACAGTTATTTATTTCACATTCTAATGGTATTTCACTGCATCTAATGTTCTAAAGCAGTGTTTCTCAACCCTGGTCCTGGAAACCCACTGCCCTGCATGTTTTAGATGTTTCTCTGCTCCAACACACCTGATTAAAATGAATGGGTCGTCCTCAAGCTCTGCAGAAGTCTGATAACGACCCATTCATTTGAATCAGGTGTGTTGGAGCAGGGAGACATCTAAACCATGCAGGGCAGTGGGTCCCCAGGACCAGGGTTGAGAAACACTGTTCTAAAGTAGCTAGCTAGCTTGCTTGCATGGTTTTGATGATCATCAAATATGTCTGTTCAATTAGTACTAATAGCTATTTAGCTCGATGTCTAACTACACACCAGCAATTCAGCAGAATGCATTGTAGCTGTTTATACATGTTCAAGCATTAAGAAGATACTTGCAGTGGCGTCACTAGGGTTGGTGACACCCGGTGCGGTCGACTGTTGGTGTCACCCGAAGTTGGCGACGGGGAGGGTGCTGTTGGAAGTTCGTCGAAGGCGGTGGCAGAGGGTTTTCCGGGGGTGAGGTGCTGTTGAGTGTGGGCTCAAGGAATTGCGTGTTATGCATTCAAACGACAAAGCGCTTCTTGTCACATTAATACCGCTAATTAAATCAACCAGCAGTAAACTGCTTCAGAGAAGTTCAACTCGTCGCTACATGCTATATACAGTTGCAATCAAGATTATTCAACCCCTCTACCCATAAGATGTCTTTGTAATGTGAATAAAATTTTATGACAATGTATCAACTAAGGCGTTTGTAAACAGAAATACATGTTTATTAGAACATGTTCAAGTGATTTTGAAAACATACAGCTGAGTTTACTATTTGTTATAAGGGAAAAAATTAAATTCTCCCCAAAAAAATCAATGACCAAATTATTCAACCCCCCAAATCAGTACTTTGTGGAACATCCTTTAGCTTTTATAACTTCCAATAAACGCTTCCTATAAGCGCTCACAAGCCTCTATCACCTCTCTGTTGGAATATTGGCCCATTCTTCCTGTGCTTCAAGTTCACCGATATCCTTTGGTTTTCATGATGCCACTGCTTTCTTCAAATCCCACCAAAGATTTTCAATGGGATTTAAATCTGGGGACTGAGAAGGCCAGTCAAGGACATTCCAAGATCGTTCTCTGAACCAAGGTTTGGTTGACTTGGATGTATGCTTGGGATCATTGTCTTGCTGGAAAGTCCAATGATCACCAAGCTTCAGCTTATACACTGAGGGCATCACATTCTTCTCCAGAATGGCCTGGTATTTCAAGGAATCCATGGTGCCAGTCACACGCTGAAGATTGCCAGTACCAGAAGCAGCAAAACACCCCCACAGAAGGACTGATCCACCTGCATACTTGACTGTGGGGATGGTGTTCTTCTTGTCATAAGCTGCACCTTTCTTGAGCCAGACATATCGCTTATCCATGGGTCTAAACAATTCCAGTTTTGTCTCATCATAAAATATTCTCCCAAAACTCTATAGACTTATCCAAATGACGTCTCGCATATTCAAGTCGATTTTTCATATGCTTACTGGTTAAGAGTGGAGTGCGGCGAGGTGTCCGGCCATGAAGGCCTTGCTTGTTCAATATCCTTCTTACCGTCTGTACTGATGCTTTTGTTCCAGCTTTCAAAAGGTCATCCTGTAAGCCTTTGGCAGTAATATGAGGGGTCTTCTCAGCAGTTCTTACGATGTGCCTGATACCAGTTGATGTAACTTTACTTTTCCTTCCACGTCCAGGCAGGTTTATTGCTATTCCATGACTTTTAAACTTCCTTATGATGCTGCAAATTGTGTCTCTTTGAACTTTCAATATCTTGGAGATCTTTTTGTATCCATTGCCTTTTTTATGCAATGAAATAATTTCTTCTCTTAACTTTTGAGAGTGCTCCTTTGTCTTTGGCATGTTCACTAGTCAGCTTTAAATTGATGTGAAGAAGTGCATCAATGGGATTTATATGTTTATCACAGGTGAAGCAAACAGTATCGTTATGGATTTCCTAAGGGCTTAAGTGTGTTTCCACAAAATTTAGTCACTCTACAGACCAGGAAATATTTTAAAAATGGTGATATTAAATGGGGGTTGAATATTTATGATATGACTGAAATACAAAATGCTTGATGCTGTGGGCAACACAGAAAATAGGGTCTATTTAATAGGCTATGTAGTTATGTTGTTGTGGGCTCTTTTGTAATATTTCGAAACAATAGTATTAAAATAGTATTAGTGAAAAATAGTAAAAGTTAAAAGTCATTTGGGGCGCCCCTATGGATGGACAGTGCCCCTAGCATTCCTCTATACTGCCAATGCCATGCGCCGGGCCTGCGCTGCACATGCACCTGCCCGCTTGTCAAAATTTGGTGAACGATGACTCATCTGACCATATCACTTTTTCCCACATCTTTGTAGACCAGTGACTATGCTTTTTGAATCACTTAACTCTCAAATGTGAATTCACCTTTGTAATGAGGGGTTTAATGTGTTGCAACCCAACCATAATATCCCTCTCTATGTAGTTGTCAACGGACCATTCTTGCTGACACAGTCTGATCATGTCCCGCATTAACATTTTCAGTCACCTGAGGAAGAGTTGTTAAGTTTTCCTACACATCACACTAATGCACGAGCATCACGGTCATCGAATGTACGCTTTCGAGCAGAATAGCTGATCCAATTATTGATGTCTTTCCCATAGATCTAAATGCAGATGTCACTTTAGTCACTGTTCCTATTGAACGCCAGTTGAGTTGAACAATCTTTGTGACTGAAGCTCCTGCCTTCCGTGCCCCAATGATGAACCCTCTTTCAAAGTCACTTAGATCTCTTCATCTAGCCATTTTGATACAAAATTCAGGTCAGCTGGGCCTACTCAGCATTTTTATACATGCCACAGAGCATGATGGAAACATTATATATGTAGTACTGGCAAAAATTATGGAAACATTGTGCTTAAAGAAGTTTAGTACTCTTAAAATGTCTATCTCTGCCCTTTTTTCTGCTGTTGTTTCTTGAGCTATTTTCATCTGTAAAAAAGGTTCCAAACTGTTATATTCTTGACCGTGAGTAGTAATGACATTATATAACCCTCGGTAATTTAAAATAAAGTATACAAGCCACAAATCCATATAGGAAGATGTAAATATTATTATTTATTTAACACATATGCTAATCATTTCAAAGCTTAATTTATGTTTTATATCAATATTATTTATTTCATATCATAGTATTACATTCTAAGAAGAGACATTGCTGCAAAATATTGCGTTAATCCTCAAACCATGTTTGTAAATCCAGTGTGTCCTTCATTTGTAGCTGTACTGTATGTGTGTGTGTGTGTGTGTGTGTGTGACTCCAGAGATATTTTCAAGTATACTAATTTACCAACCACTCTGTAAATGTAGTTCCTAGTAACATTTTTCATCAGAAATGTGTTTCAGGCCAGTGCCGAAAGAGGGGTATTCCATGTAATAACTACTGTAGTCGTTTCCTTTACATTCCTATATCAAAGTGCATCTCCTATTAAACCCCGTTACTACACTTCTCATGAAGCTTCTTCAATAATATTGCGACTGTATGGTGGTAACTACGGATGCATACATGTTAAACATGTTATGTTCAATACATTTTGGAGAAAACTTTGATGTTAATTTGTCTGTATTACAAATGGTACGGCTATATTTTGAACAAGGAAAACTGATATATAATAGCGGACAGGTAATTTCTGGGAATGAAACATTTTGGAGTTAGTAAAAAAAAATGTGTACACCAGCTCATATTCAGGGTTCATCCTTTGCGGTGCATTATTTTGGGAGGATGATAGCGTTATTGACTTCAGACCAGTGGCACGTCGAGGGAACGACAGGTACAGTGGTGCAGTGGATGGCACTGTTGCCTCACAGAATGAAGGTCCCAGGTCAGGGCCTTTCCGTGTGTATTATTAATTATTAATTACATTTATATAGCACTTTTCCAAAAATGCTCAAAGTGCTTTACAGTGAAGGGGAACTCACCTCACCCACCACCAATGTGTAGCACCCACCTGGGTGATGCACAGCAGCCATTTTGCGCCAGAACGCTCACCACACATTAGCGAAGGTGGAGAGGGAGAGAACATTTATTTAGCCAATTAAATCTGGGGATGATTTTTAGTGGCAAGTTTGCGAGAGCCAGATCTGGGATTTAGCCAGGACACCGGGGAACCCCCTACTCTTAGCAATAAGTGTCATGGGATCTTTAATGACCACAGAGAGTTAGGACCTCAGTTTAATGTCTCATCCGAAAGACGACATCTCCTACAGCACAGTGTCCCCGTCACTGCACTGGGGCATTGGGGTTTATTTGTACCAGAGGGAAGATTGCCCCCTGCTTGCCCACCAACACCACTTCCAGCAGCAACTCAGTATTCCCTGGTGGTCTCCCATCCAAGTACTAACCAAGCCCACACCTGCTTAGCTTCAGCCATTTGGCAGGAGCAGACTGCATGGTGGTATGGTGTGTAGTTTGCGTGTATTCCCTGTGTCTGAGCGTGTTTTCTTCCACCATCCAAAGACATGCATGTTAGATTAATTGGAGACTCGAAATTTACCATAGATTTGAGTGTGTGAGGAAGGTCTGGATTGAGGTAATATATTTTTTAGTTCAGTTTTAACTCTTAGAGAGTGTTAAAAGATCAAGATCCAGAAATGAGTTTGTTTAACTCTGGGCTAAAAGTTTATTCAATGGTGAAGCATGTACACTCAGATTCACTTGATTCTAACTCCTAGGGTTCAAAATTAGCTATGCACAAAGGTAAAAAAGATACTTTAAAAATGTTGATAATGTCATCACACTGCTTGCTTGAGCATAATTAAGATTGATTCTGTTCTGTGCACAAAAAAACTGAAGTATTGACCATGTACAGCACAGATAATGGAGGTTACTGTGAATATTTCAAGTGTGTTAATCAATTAAATGTACATGATGCATGTTCTGCACTGTTATTTTCAATCCTGTTTTTTTGTTATTATAACTGCAATTATGGATATATTGTAAAGATATATACTTGCTACAATTGGACAATATCTTGATTAAATAAATCAGTGTAAATAGAAAATGGGTGAGTGAGCTGAGTTAGAACAGCACCTAAGAAGGAAACATAAGTACAATGATTAAAATAATATCATCTTGCAATATGATATTAATAGCAATTACATGTTTTATTGTTCAGCTACTGCCACACGCCTACAACTTTGCTTTATTCAATCCTTCTTTTATGTATTTTATTTAACCATGATAGGATCATTGAGATTAAAAATCACTTTTTCAAGGACAGCCTGGCCAAGACTGGCAGCAGAAAGTCAAATACATAAAGTTACGTACATACATGTATACAGTAAAATAGATACCAGAACATTGACATGTCAATGAGGTCTTTAGATCCTTAATCATAGATATAAGAACACCAAGAGAACCCACAAAACAACAATCTTCTGTTCATTTTCATATTTTTAATATTATTAAAATATTAAGATATTGAAAGTTTTCAGTAAATGTTTGCAACATCTGAAAGCTTTACATTAGACGTGAATGTTGGAATGTCTCCAGCCATGAACACTAAAATAAGAAGCTGTAAAACACAATAGCCAAATAATAAAGAAACAATATTAAGGAGAGTTATGATGAACAGGCATTCTATCGGCCAAGGGAGGGGGCAGGGAAACACAGAGTCTGAAAATATGCAACAAAGTCCAACAAAGGCAGTTGTTCATCCACAGCTGTGAACACGTTTACTGACATGAAGATATTTACAGTCAAAAATGTTCATGCAAAAAGGTAATTATTTGCAAGAAAACAAAGTCATGCAGGTTTATAAAGCTTAAAACCTAGCCGGGCTACTCCCACAAAGAGGTGGGGTAACACAAGATAAAGCTCCCCACTTTTAAAGGAATCAGTGTAGTGACAAAGAAAGGAACCAAGTAGGTATGTTATAGTCAGGTAATGCTTTTCCAAGCACAGTACTAACTATTGGCAGCTTGTTGCCTTTGCCATGTGAAGTTTAGAGACAGACAGCATTGTATAAAGGGGTAAAGGGTAAAGGTCATAAGTGTTCCTTACTGATTTATTCAGGTGACCATGGAATAAATGAACTGTTGAATTAGAATGCATACCGAATTGGGGGGTGGGGGGTGGGGTGGGAGGTGGTTCAAGTAACAACTGAAAAGTGTATAGCTGAGAGTGAACAGAAATAGACATCAAACTCCATGAATAGTACAACAAGTCTCTGGTAGCCTCCCAGGGATTAGCTGAAGCTTTCATGTGTAATTTCATACACTTTTTTCCCCCGAAGGCTGGGGAAAAACCTGAACAATGCACAGAGGGAATGTCACCTTTATAAAGCTAACATTCCCTCTTCTGCTTTTTAATAGCATTGCATGGTAGACAGCTTTTGTGTGTGTGTGTGTGTGTGCGCGTGTCTGTGTAAGTGTGTGTGTGTGTCTGTGTGTCTGTGTGCACACATGCATGTGTGGGTTGGGAGGAGTTAGTCATAAATAGGGCTTATAAGGATCTCTATCACTGAAAATGGGAGATTAAGAAAGAGATGGGCTCTGTTAATTCCCCAATGTCCACACAGGGAGACCTGTGTCATGACATATTTGCTTTTTTAGCCTATTACAGGCGGCACTCTTTCCTGTTTAATGGGCTGTGGTTATCTGGCATATGCTAATATTTCATTTTTATCCCTGTGACCCCATGGGACATTATCAATAATTAACCATTATCAATATTTATCTTGTCAATTATTGATTGCGTTTTCCCATGCCTTGTTATTAATGTGACATGTGGCATGGAGTGAACTGTTAATCATATTTAAACAGATACAAGGCTGATGGAAATCAATTTTCTATTATCCTTTCACATTTAGGTGATTATAGGACTTCCTTATCTGCTGTATATGGACAGGTAGATAGAGATAGATGTAATGAAATAATCTGAAATACTTAAATATGTAATGTTGGTCACAGACAATTTCATATGCATCTTCCAGATACACAGGAAGTGCAAGTACATGTACAAACTTCATTAATGAGGCAGGATTTACTAAAAAATGTCTATCTGTTTACTACAGCATGTGAAGTACTCTGTATTCATTATTCAATATTACATTTTCTTCTCTGTCTAATAGGTATTGTTTATTTGAAAGCAGTGAAAAGATAAAATTGTCATTTCTCTCTCTCTCTCACTCTCTCAGTACTCGTCAATATAGTAGCTAACTAAACCATCTAGATGTGGAGTGGTTAGCTACTGATACAAAAAGATAGAATGCCAACAATAGCCTATTAATAAGGAAAGAGGCAACATTTTATGTGGTCAGATTGCATTTCCAATTTAGTGTGATGCAGGCTACCATTAATCTTGCATCCAAGCTAGGGCCCATTTTATATTCTATGCGTGCAAGAAAAAAAAGCAAGTCTGATTAGCTGTCATCTTCCTTCCAACAATTTTCTCCTGGCACTAACCCTACCTCTGCCATCCTCCCAGACCTTTCTCTTCAGGTAGGTTCTTTCAGCTGGGGGCACACACTCAACAGGAGCTTGCCAATATGCTCTACATACACAATGAGCAGGACCCAGTGCCTTCCTTATCGTAATAGGGTCAGACTTTTAGAAAGTGCATACATCTCTCCTCCTGTCTGAGTACCAGCAAGCCTGGGTGACATCACTGCTCACGGTATGCTTCCCTGATTATTTTTTTTTCCTGGTCGCCTTTAGCCCCAGAGTCTTTGTCTGCTAGACTGCTTCCCCTTCACTGTGCAGGGATACAGGTACGAACACGGGGCCCACAAACACAAAGCCCTGCTAAACTCCAGGCATCCACTCAACCAGCCTCTAGCCTGGCCTTTTTTATGAAACTGGCCATTGGGGAATTTAACCCATCCACACTTATCAGTGTGTAAGCAGTGCTAGTCTAGTCACAAAGTGGTGGCCAAGACAGGGGTTAGTTACTCGTAGTGAATGATATGAAATAAATAAATAAATGCAAAAGTATCAGGACAGAGACACAATTTTTGTTTTGAACAAATCCATTCATATTGGTTTACTGTGCACAAATATCATTGCCTGTTGGTTTTCCTGAGTTTTTATTTGATCCATCCATTTTTGGAACTGTTTGTTCCTGGTCAGGGTTGTGGGGGGAGTCTATGCCAGTATGCAGTAGGCAAGAGACAAGAATGCACCCTGGACCCTTCAACCTTGGTTCCTTCTTGCCGTGAGGTGACAGTGCCATTTCCCGCAGCATCGTGCTGCCCTATATATGGTCAAATTTAGCCAAAGACAATGGAAATTGATATTTGTGCACAGTAAACCAAAATGGATGGAATCCTTGCACTCAATAGAATTAATCAGAATAGTTGCCAGGCCCTTGTTATCATCATCCATAAACTGTGTGTTCAATTCTGAATCACCAGAGGAGCTCCTGTCACTATTTAAGTGATTTCAGCTACAGAGAAACAGAGCCTTTTACAAATGGGAGAATGTTCAGTACACTAAACACATATCTTTGCTTTCTATCTATTTAAATGATTTCTAAACTTTGATTCACATTTAAATGGAAGTTTAACATTCTGTATGCAAATATAGTTTTAAGTTTGCACTAAGAAAGTGGAACTGATATTTCTGTCAGGCCATTTTACACTATACTGTTTTACTGAATCCAGATTTAGGAAAAGGCCCAGCCTATGTATAAACCTGAGGGTCCTAATTGGGTCTGAATTGTGGTTGAATGTGGGGGAGCACCTTCCCCCTTGTTAACCAAATTTGGAAAAGCCATCCCCCCTTGTACAATAGGCACTTCTGTACAATGAAATGCATAGATTCCACAAAAGAGAATGTTTTTGCCTGAACAAATCAGCTGCTCTAATGTTCAGTGTTGAAGGGGGTGGAGTGTTACGTAGAGAATCTGTCTGGGATTTGCCAATTACCTGCATGCATTGTAGAAATGTTTTCCTTGATATGTTAACTTTCATTCACCATGAAGATTTAAGTACAGTGGTGTCCAAACGTGTTCCTGGAGATCCATCATCCTGTAGGCTTTCTTCTCAGCCCTAATTTAGCACACCTGACTCTAATCATTTGCCGCAAAATGCAGACCTTTAGCTGTTGAATGAAGTGCTTTGTTAGGGTTAGGACGGTAGATCTCCAGGAACAGGGTTGGTTAACACTGTTTTAGTGGAATGTCTAAATCTGAGATTGCATGTGGTGCCACACTTTAAATAAACCCCTTACAACACCACATATGACAGTTTTTATGTAATTTCTTTTATGCTAAAGTGTCGGCTCAATCCCTAGAGGCGTCAGGGTTCCCCCATCACAGTTTCTCAAAAGCCTGTGGGGAAACACAGAATTATGTCTTCACATTTGTTACATAGCTATGTTATTGTTAACCTGGGTTAAATTAATTTGTCTGAACAAACATACTGACTCAGACCGTGGACAGCTTTATGGAGGCAGCAGCAGTTATTTGTTTATTATTTAATGATAATTCTTATTTATTGGACTGTGGGAGGAAACCCCCACGGATATAGGGAGAACATGCAAACTCCACACAGGAGCCAGGACCTTCTTGCTGTGAGGCGTCAGTGCTACCCACTGCACCACTGAGCCTAGTGTTGCATTTAGGATGCAATTGTTTCATATACTGGAGAGTTGTGTTCTGGTATTTAGCTTTTAAAAAATCCATACATATTTGGCAAACACGTGAATAAAAATTGGTTCACCATTTCAAATTCGTTTTGTTGAACAATTGCACTCTGTGCTTCCAATCCAGCGTGTAATGGGGTGAACTCATTCCCGTGCTATTTCTGAAATTCTCTTTTAATACATTAGTATACACATTAAGGCATCTCTCAATGAAACCAATTTCATCCAGATGGACTCTGAATGGATGATAGTTTGAAGAACACAGATGACTGCGTCCTCATTCTGTCTCCGAGAAGAGATAACAGGGTCAGTTTTGATGAAACAAAAGCTTTGGTTCCAATTAAGCTCATGTATAAATGTTTTCTGTAGCTATTATACAACATCAGTGGGAGGATTAATTAGCCTGGATCATAGGCTAAAGGTGGCAAAGCTGACTGTCACTGATAGAGTATTTACCAGAGTTTCAATCTCATTAAAAAATTATATGAGGGGGGGGGGGAAACAGAGAAGATATTAGCTGATTTTTGAAAAACTCTGCAAACCTACCTGCTAGCCTGTTACAATAAGTATCTTATCCCTGAGGAAGTCAACAAGAGAGCAACAGAGTTAAAAGGAATCCTCTTAAAATATGTTTTAATCAAAAATAATACAAATTTGTATTGTACTCAGGGGCGTCGTAGTGGGGGGGAAAGTGGGACTGACCACCCAGGGCCCAAATGGGGGGAGGGCCCTCAAAAAGCCTGGAATGATGCGTGAGAGACATGGATCAAGAGAGGAAGGGGGCCCACAGAGACTGCTTATGTATAGGGCCCAGAGTTTTGTGCTACACCCCTGATTGTACTCATAATATTGTATAGTTTTGCATTACACCTTTACCTATACCTCTCAATACTATTCATAGTAAAGTTAATTTAATGTCAAAAGAGTTTTATGTCAAGAGCGTCACAAGGCATTCTCTGAGTAAAAGAGCCAGGTACCAGTACTATTTAATCTCATTAAAAAACACATTTTCAACGTACAAAAATGCCAAGTTGCTCACACATACAAGACATACACCGTCTATAAGTCATTCATTCAGACGGCCAAAATCCAGGCCTGCAATTAAAAGCATTGATATCAAAATGACGCCAAGTTACGGTACTACAAACAATATAGGCTATCTTGCCTCACCGAAATTAAATAAGATGCATTCCAAAGCAATGCTACCCAATATTTTTTCAATTATTTCAAGTCACTTGGCCCTGTGTGTATAAGAATGCAGTACATGGACAGGCCAAACATGTGTGTGGATGGCTTTCTCACAGTCAAGATTGATTGAATAGGCGTCTATATGTCCAATTTGTATTGGTATGTATGTATTTCGCTGCCCAGCCTTTCTGTTGCGTGAATGATTGTATGTTTCTTGGTATAAATGTCTGTTCGTAAATGTGAATGTAACATGCTGTGAGGGAAATGTCCCCATGGGGATAAAGAAGTTCTCTATGTATGTATGTACAATATGTATTTTACATGCAGTATTTATTGTACGTAGCAAATATACAATAAATTGTACATTTACTCAAATTCAGTTCAGAAGCAAGTATAAACATATGTTTTCTGGAGAAATATGCTTCCTGTAGTTACTCACCAGCAGTTTTCTGCATGGATCTCTATGGGTTGCATGAGGCAATTCAAAATATTTGACACTTTGATCTGACACAATGTTTGCATGACATTGTAAAGTGGTAAGATTACAAAACACAGGGCCAAGTGACTTGAAAGAATTGAGGAAATATTGGGTAGCATTGCTTTGGAATACATCGTATTTAATTTCGGTGAGGCAAGATAGCCTATATTGTTTGTAGTACGTGTTTTTTTATGAGATATCATTTCTTTTTGCAAAGCGTTTTATTATGAGAGTGAGAAATGCGAAGTGACCCTGTAAGAAACGGTTGTTTATTATGGCTATCCTTGTGTGAATTTGTACAGTCTGATGAGCGTGTACCGTTTAGCACTGTCGGTTTGCTATATATGTAAAAACAGTGGCTGTGACAAAGGGTGTGGTGGCATAAGTGTAAACGCATCAGAAACGCAGGTGAAATATGGCCAGTGTATGTACTCACGGATTTGACGGCCATACAACGAGCCTTGATTGACAAAAGAAGCAGCAAGCCCGTAGAATTAGTGCTCCCTAGGTCGCAACTTGTGTACCCTTCTGTCCTGCTCCGTTGTCTGTTATTTCGAGGAGATGCACTTTTAATGTTTGTAAGGTTTCTAAGGCATTTTGATAGGCTTATCTGCAGGTAGGATCCTCTTCGCTGTTTTGCTAAGCTAGAACCGGAAAACTTGATAGTGGAGAATAGGAGCAGACGCATATATCCCAGGAGGCTTTGCTTATGAGAAAATAACAATTAGGAGAAATTATGAAATTGCGTAGTTGAAACAATATGTTTTTAGCAGAATGGGCATGTAGGTGAAGGTTGACATGATCACAGACTATAGTGCAAAGTAAATGAAGTGGCCATGAGCGAGCTTAGTTTCCTTATCGAACGGTATATATAACAGTCGGTATAAAGCATTAGTCATTAAAGTGGAGGGTTAAGTAACGTGTGAAATCTACTAGTAGTTATAATTATGAGTGAGTCATGATTTTAAATGTAATGTTTTAATGGGGGTTGCAGAACGTACATACGTATTAATTGTTTGTATGTGGCTAGATAGAGAACAGGGCGAGGTAACATGAATGTAGAAACGTGGCGTTTGCTGCTAAGGTTTTGTATGTTAGCCAAGTGAACTAATATATTTAGTAGAAATGGCACAGTGGCGAACTGGTGTAACTTTTTAATAAAAGGAATACATTTGCCATCATGAAATGCATATGGGTGGCCATGAGTGAGTTTTGGTAAAGCAAATATAAGCATAAGAAAACGTTAGTGTAAAAGGTAAAAGAGGAAATTATCTGCCTGAGGGCGAGGCGGGATTCAATCCTTCAACCAGAGGTTTACCAGTCTGTGACTTTGTTAGTGCAGCACCATGACATAGCTATGCAATGCGTGAAATATCATTAGTAAACCTGTCCGTGGTTTTAAAGAAGAACACAGGCCAGTAAGCACAGAAGAGCTCCCGTTGAATCCATATGGCTTTGCAATATTGTAGCCGGTTAATAACTGAACGTGCAGATGGTACGTCATAATGCAGTGTATACGTTCGGTAAATGGCGGGTAGGTGTGGTGCAAAAGCAATAATTGAGAAGTAGTGGACAATTATTAGTGAGGGTAAAAGCAGGTTAAAGAAACGTGTTCCTAGCTGGGCTTGAACCTAAGACACCATGTTCCCAAGACTGTAACCTTGCCCACTAGGCCACAGGCAGACTAGCTGTTTAAACTGGAAATGTTTCAGAGTAAAAAGGTATGGGTATTTTGCGTGTGTATGCAAGTTTTTGATTGGGTCGTGTAGGTGAAGATTTGGCTGGTGTCGGTAAAATGTCCAATGGGGAGACATTTTGTTAGTGGGATAGGCGGCAGAAAAAAGAAGAATGAGAAGAAGAAGAAGAAGAAAACGCAAAATCCCCTGAGTTTGGGGCTTTATTGTGTGGACATGTGAAGTTGTTATGTTATGAATTCTGTCTGTTGAAATGGGGCAAAATGTACAGAATTTAATGTTTTTAAGGGCTGAGTGTCTGTGGCTGTTGTGGCTATTTCTGTGGGGAACCCTGAAAAGTGCCAAACTCTTGGTGCTGTATAGGTATGGGGCATGCCCCCGCCAAGGCGTAACTTGGCGGGATGGCATACCTGTCGTCCCAATATGTGGCTACATCCATTTTAAATTGTACTATGTATTACTAACAGTAAATGTTGTTCTAATTTTTTAAATTATGACCTATTTTGAGTTATTTTCATAGTTTAGGCATGGACTAAAATAAGCTGATAATGCACACTGCCATGACTTATTCTACTCCAGAGACAAAGTGCCGTATTGGGGGGAGGTCAAATGACAACCAAAATTCAGCAAAATGCGTCAGTTCCTTACATCGTGGGACAGAAGATGCCTGATTCACCTTGTGTAAAAGGATGTAGTAAATATCCGTACAACCTTAAAGATTCACTGAGAGAGGGAAAAAATCAAGGCAAGACGGAAGATAAAGAGCCGTCACACTGCGGTGGGTAATGATCCGAGGCGCAGGAGGATACAGAGAGCTGGGGAAGGGCACTTCACCCGCATAATGGGGTTGAAGGTTTCGGCACGAGGAGATTCATGTACAGACAAGACTCCTTTGATGCAGTGACATTGGGAGGCACATAAAACTCACGGTGTAAAATACAGAGGCGGTTACTGTGTGCTAATAGGATCCCAGTTTTTGAGGCAGATTTAGGGTGGCATTCCATGAAAGACAGGGTGACACTAATTGGATTCAGCTACCTGAATTCAATAAGTGAACAAGATGGGGAAAAGAAAAAAAAAATATCATTGGAGGTGGCGGTGACAGCTTTAATGGCTGAAAACAATGTGGTCCTTCTTGTCCAGTGCCGCTCCATAAAGCCTAGAGATCCGGTCTTGAGGGAATTTAAACTTCCCGACACACGGACATCTCAGACAAAGAAATGCCAGAGTGAACGATCGCAATACCTACGTGTTCTGCTGTACCCTTTTATTTGGACACTGTGAAGAATTACTTTCCTAATGATTTCCATTGTTTTGCAAACTGTGGGCACCTTAGAGAGGAATGCTCTGTGAAATGAACTGAGTAGTTATGGACTTCACTTCTCTGTCATATACAAACCCTGCTCTTCTATTGTTCAAGGCACTTTGAAGAATAACCAGGGATGAGGACTGTATGTGCTTGGCAGTTATATTAAACCTTGTGGTATGCAGACATTTGGCATGTGCATGAACTATAGACCTTTTCACAGTCATGGTAAATTGCTTCAGTTATTGTAATAGATTCTTTTCAATACTGTAGTCCTTAAAATGAAAAGTATGCATCACATACCTGAGTTGGAGTAAAGACCAGACCAGACAGCTCAAGACCAATGCATAGACCATGAACAGACAAATAAATTTGCTGACCACAGTGAATACCAGGAAGAATTATTTGTTATACTAATTTAGCTTGCTCGTTTACATTCTGATAATCTCAAACATCATTTTGAAGCTGTCTTGAATTTATGTGTGGACAAAGCTAGGGTCATTGGCTGGTAATACCTTAGGATGTTGTCTAACTAAAAGTCCCAAGTAGGCTACAGGAAAGCTTAGCAAATGAAGCAGATCAATGGCCACTGATACCGTCTTTGGATAACACTGTTGAGAGCAGGACAATGTTGGCTAACGTTAAACTAGCACTGATTAATCACATTTCTGTTATAGTGAGGTTATCTACCAGCTACACCAGGTTGGCTAACAAGCCCAATAACAAGAAAATATCATGTTAAAGTACTGTCACTAGCAGTGTTGCCAGCCTGTCCATTTTTGTGGCTAGATTTAGCCACTTTTGGCTACCCCTAGCAACTTTTTTCCCACAAAAATTAAATTCAGCAACTTCTCAAAATTTAAAATTACTTTTAGTAACATTACTTTCTCTGTAATTTATAGTCATGTTATGAACATAAATGTGGATATTACCCCATAGATTTATTAGCACCCCTCAATGTGGGGATCAAGCTTTCAAGCAGGAAAATGCCCTGTTTCTCCAGTCTGCTGCTGCTCTCTAACTGTACTCTGGTGGGGCGGGACTTATTTAGAAATCACAACTGTTTTTTTTACTGAAAATGACAGTATGTAAATGCACACTCATTTTCTCTCCTCACACCCGCTGCAGCTGCTCCTAAGGAAGGACATATAAGATATAAATTTATTTTACGTATTTTAGTATCTGGACATCTAGATGATTAAATTACCATCAAAATGTCAAACTCAAAAGTTTACAGTCTGAAGGACAAAGGCCAGATCGATAGCCTTCTCGAGTATTTGCATTTTTGTTGACTTTCATGCAGTGGTGTCATTCCGTTATTGGATGTCATCACGTCACTTGGTCATTTTGGCCATTCACTGAGCAATATAATGGAAGTCAGGTGTGCAACCAGACATCTCTGTTGGGAAGGGTTAAAAGAGTACTACAGTGGTGACATCATTTTTTGGGCCAACCCGGGAATTTATTCCGCTATGGGTTCCCTCAGCAGATGTCCAATGCTTTTCTCCCATAGGGATTTGATTTCTCATTTTCGGTCTGACGTTTTGTTCTACAATATAAATTAGTTCAGGCTATCTAGAAATAGTTAGAGCTGCCTCTAAGTAGTGACCCCTTGTTAATGATAATGCAGCAAGAAAATTGTTGTTGAAGGATTGACCAAGTGGCTCCAGCAAACATGATTTTTGTTTCTTTGTTTGCTTGCATGGTGTAATACATCTCCCTCATGTTAATGCATTGTGCCAGTGTTTTAATTGTGTATAACTGTGTTCCCACTTGAATAAACTTACTGAAAATTGGCCAAGGGTGCTGTGGAGCAGTCCATAGCCATTCTACTTTTATATTCTTTTCAGATCTGTTTTTCAGACGGGAAAAGATGATTGTTTGAGCAGGATTGGCGATTTGCATACTAAATTTGTTAGGGGTGTTTAGTCTTAGTTCTCTCCCAGGCAATATTGAATATTACTTGTGTGGCTGAATCTTTGGGGGAGGGAAATAAAATACCAGAAAGTAATAAATGTAGGAATAGAATTATGTTTCTATTTTATGTTTCCATGGATCCCTCCTGATTTCTTTCTTCCATTTTAAATATGTTTCTGACCGTAGGTGAGCATACAAAGGTTTCTAATGCAATACAACCCCTTGACCCACCCCCCACCCCACCCTATTCAGCCAACAGATTTTATTTTCCACCTTGGTACTTTCTGCACTATGATTCCATTTCAATCTGTAACCCTCTCTGTATTCCCCATGTCAGAATAAAGTGAAAAATTACATAAGGAGGGCAGATTGTCAGCTGTCCTTTAAAAGATTCCAATATCTGAGGCGTTCTCTGAGTGAAGTATTATGCAGCCGACAGATCTACTGAATTATCAGCTTATCAGATTGGTTATAAGAGAAGTGGTTTTTCTATCAATTTCCACTGCAAGTGTAAACTTAGGAGAATCATATTTGTAGAGTAGACATTTTGTAAATAAAAGTTTAATTAGAAATGAGAATGTATCTAAAGATATAATAAGATAATGAGATTATTATCATTATTAAATATTATTTTATGAATATTGTGCTTGTTCATATCATTTTGAGTTATGATGTTATGGTTATGAGTGGAAAACATTAGTATGACTACTGAGCAATATGATGAATATTTCAGTCATTTGTACTTTTCTTTAACCATAAGAAAGACAAGGCTATGATCCCATTTAAAATTATCTTTGACCTTTGCTAAATAATTATTATTCTGTATTTTGCTTTTGAAGCAAAATGCAATTAAAGTTAAAATTTCAACAAATAAAATTGATGAAAAATTGTTGACTGTGATCACATTTTAACTGACAGCAACCCCTGCCTCAAAAAAGCCAAGTCTAAAATTTGATGCACAGATCATCACAAAGGAGAAAAAATTCACTTAAGACAGAGAAACATCACTGTCATTTGACAGCAGTGTCCTCCCTCAGAAAATGAAAACAAATTTCTTAACTGGAAGTTGGCGCAGATCAATAGCAGACTGATAAGCGGGGGCATTTGCAGGGAGATATGCAACATAAGGATGCTTTCTGACATATCATGATTTCAGCTTTAATTACCTGGGGAAGGCAGCTGGCGCCAAATTGAGGCAGAAAACATCTCTCAGCATGCAATGCGTGGACCTCTGCATCGGCAAGCGGCATTCGCTCCAATTCTTCACCACCAGCCCATACATTATTTGTTATCTTCCAAGCAGCCAGCCCTCTGGGCAGGAGCTGTGAATTCAAAAAATAAATGACAAAGCAAAAGGAGCGGAATCCCTTTCGGGACCCGGGGGTTTCACCGCAAATGGCTTTTAACGCTGGATCGATAATGATAAGTTGTGATTAAGCAGATTACTACATTCAAAATTAGCCACCCCAAGGGGTTAACGTGGTTGAGGAATAAGCAAACGGATATGTGACTTTCGCATGAGTCTACACAAATAGTATTATTCTTTATCCTGTAAAAAAATTTGAAGGAGCTGAACTGTAGTTCATGTTGTGTGACGTATTCAACATTGCGGACACAATGCTGTGCCAGCAGTGCTGAATATTATCAAAATCCTCCTAAGACCCAGCAATTCATTTTTGTCCCTTTGGTCCTAATCTCAAAAAGCATATATTCTGATGTACACTATAAGGGACATTCAATAAAAAGAAATAATCATTTAGAATATATTTTCACTGCAACACATTTTTGTCGTCCAAGACGGTATTATGTCAAGTTTAAGAATTATGTCAAAAAATTAAAATAATAATAATTGTTTTCTGTCAGTAGGATATACCTTGCACTATGCATCCAAGTGACCCCTCATGTGCTGCTGGTTAAGGGAGAGAACACCATGATTCATAAATGTGTAATACCTTTTATGTGGCACTGAAGTTGTGAATGGAACAAAAGTCCTGGGCTCTATTAATATTTAACCAAATCCATTCTCTAACTTCCTCACTTAAATACAAATGCTTGTTTGTTCCCTTCAGTAGCAGTTTTACAATTGAGTGATTGCTATAAAGGCATGCTCATTGGTGAATTTCCTAACACAAATGATTGCTTGATTTAATGGTGTGCAAGGCTACAACATTCTTATATTAGCAGAGGAAAGAAGCGAACAAAAAACAGTGGAATATAAAAACATGTCACCCCACAACACTTACCACTTAGGTAACTGTCAGTACACTGTACACTGAGTTACAAGCATAAAGCACAGAAGGAATATGGTCACCCTAGAGTACAATTTATGTATTTATCACAAAAAAGTATTTAAAAAAACATCTTTGTATGGAGAGTCTACAAACCGAGTCCCCATGGTGAATTTCAGTCTTACAACAGAGGTGAATGTAAAGAGGTGAATCCTTCAGTGAATTGTTCATGTATTTTTTCTATTACACTCTTCAAATAGAAAGTGTCCCCTTGATCCACTAAAGGTGCACTTCATCCACACTACAATTAACTAATATAACTGATATATTGAGCATCAACAGTTATTATTTTTATTATTTATTTTTTAAATAACCCAATTGTACTTCAGGGCCTCACTATGGAGTATGGGCTTCCAGTACACCAGTACAGCACAGGTCCCTTTGTTTTATGAGCTTGTCATTATATGACTGTTGAAATTTTAATGTTGCTAAATTTGAAGGGCTACCTATCAAAAAAAATCTTTGAGATTGTATGAGAAACACACTTCAGCAAGTATTTTCTTTAATTTAGATTTTATATTATCATCATCCATTAACATGATGGACCTATTTTAGTCAGTGCAAATGTGCTTGGGCACAAATGGAATTGCTAGTTTCATCTCTTGTGAATGTTTTTCACCTACACCAGGTTTCTTAGCTAGATGTTGGAGGAAGACAGCAATGACTTCTAAGCATGTATTGGTGGCTTGCAGTGCCAATCATAAATGTAAAGTCAATTGGCTACTTTGATCAGACTACTTTGATCAGATGTTGTTATTGGCAGATGTAGCTAAATATTCAATGGGGAGAATTTTTGATTGTGGGACTGGAACATGATGGAATTTGCAGGAAAAATACTAAGTACACCTGCTAAATAACCCAAGTTTGTGTTCAGAAGTTAATGTTATTAAGGGCTGAGAGTCTGTGGTCATTGTGGTTATTTCTGAAGGAAACCCTGAAAAATTCCAAACTCTGTACTGTATACAGTAGGTATGGGGGATGACTCACCAAGCCAACAATTTGCAATAGGTTACATCATTATGGATAGGATTGTAACTGCACATGCATCATCATTTAAAAACATATTTTTGATATTTCCAAGAGATTCTAAAACAGTACAGTAGCTTGATCTTTTCATCCGTAGACTTCTATTCATCAATGGGGCCTTGCTGAGTCTTTAATCAAACCTGTAAAATGGCACTATAGAGAGCTGTCATATTTGTGTCAAAAGACAAACAAATGGCATTTATTTTTATGGATAACTATCTCTTTAAATGCAAAAAAGCAGCTTTTAGATAGTGCCCATATATATTCACTTTTGAGCAATTTGAATATCATTATGCTGTAATATGTACAAATATCAGTTTAGGAACAGTTGTTAGCTTAGGTGACTATACCGCACAAAAGCAATTTCAAAATACAGCAGTAGCCTCGCCAGTCAAAGACACATTGTATTAAAAAACAATTTTGGTTTACAAATTTTATCATTTGGGTTCCCTTAATTGGAGCGTTATGTAGCCTGTACCATTCCACTGAACATAAAGAAGTCTTAAAATAGACCATTTCATTCTTTTAATTGAAACCAAATTCATTTTACATACTTAATCCATTTCTGACAGAAACTCACATTTTCCTCCTATAATAGTCTTTCGGGTCTTTTTTTTCCACCCCTCTGCATATGCCAAACCCATTTGACTTTAAACACAAGTCCATTTATTAAATCTTTTATTAGGCCTTTCATTACGTATGCTTGTAAAGATCTTAATAGAGATGTAAGGTAATGAAATTCTGTGAGTTCTTAAAGTGTTCATAAATCTCCATAACTTGTCTTTTCAAAGAAAACCTGTTTTCATTGAGTTTGATATTTTATTCATACCCTATGAAAATGTTCATGCAGTTTAATTAAGCTAATGTGATTTATCTAGCTGCTCTCTAATGTGCTCATTTTTAAAGCAACCTTGTTTTGAAAATGGCAGCAGTTCAGAGGAAAAGTAATTAAACAATACCGCAGGAAATTTGTAGTAATTGAACCATGGCTACAATAGTGAAACAATGTTCTGATTGACTCACCTTTGTTATAAAATCTTACTGATCAAAAGAGAGTAATTACACATATTTTATAAACAACAATGTTTTCAGTTGCAAAGGCAACATCATTTTGTCAAAACCGTAGCACTTAAATAATGGTAACACTTCAGCAACAGACTTTTGCAAACGTATGGCTTACTGATGTGTACAGCTGTATTCTTTTAGCAATATATATATATATATATATGTTTTGCTACTTTATCAGCACTATTGACACAATTTGGTCTAAAGAATACATAAACAGAGATTAGCTTGATTAATATGTCACTGATTTAGCCAAATATGTTCCGTGAAAAAAATAAAACAGGACAAATAAGGGCATCAGAGGCACAAAGAACAAATGTGTCATGGCTCCATACTCCGTTAGCTACTTAGCGTCGTGGTTTGTGCTAATCGACGCCTTTTTGTGCTAATCGGCTACTCAGTATCCCTGTAGAGGAAACTGAGTGCTTATTCAGGGACTGAGTGTGGTAATCTTCAGAACTGCCTGAGGGTGCTCCGAGATTCCTTTTGATTACTATTGATTGTTTGCACCTGATTGAGAGAGCTTATATACCCTCACGTGAGATCTGTTCTTCGCTTTAGTGTCTACTCACGTTACACGAAAGCCGGTAACAGTGAAAAGCTCTCTTAGAGAAAAGTGTGGTAAGGAAAAAGGTATAGGATTTTGAATATAGCTTTTTGTTTTGACTAGTAGTAAGACTTGGGTCCTACTAGTCACTTAGCTTTATTCCTTATTTTCCTTAATACGCCTTTGTTGCCTTCCTCGTTATGAGGTACCTTTTCTTTTGCTTTTCTCCAGACTGCACTGCAGTCTTTACTAAAATTCTACTCACTCTTTACACCTTTGTCTTTTTTCTCCTGCTGAGACATTTTCTTTGTGTTGGGATCTTCTCCCTTAGGAGTTGAGTCATTTCTTTTCGTTATCCCCTCCTTAAGTCTCTTACTGAGACCTAGTGGTTTCCACTTCGGTGGTTAACTTAAAGAAACCCCCTTTTGAATTCACTGTAGTTGCGTGTGGTCGTTAACACTTCCCCACCCTCACAAAATGTGTTATTGTAACTTTTTAGAATGATTATAAAATCATATGTTCCGACTGTACGTAAAACATTTGGCCTAGAATCTAAAATTGTTTTAATATGCATGCCATTCAGATGTATAACTCCGTTGCAGAACTGCATTTCATTCACATATGAGGACTGAAACATGGAAACTATTTTAGAGCATGCTCTGTGTTTGATTTAACAGCATATTTTTTAATCCTGTGCTGACCCACAAAATGGGGTCAGGTGGAGCAATAAAGCGTATGTGTTGTCCTTGAATGTGTGAAGCCACTTCCGTGGCGATGGAAGCAGGCTGGCGATAAGAAGGTGGGTGCAGAAGGAGGAGCAGGAAGCCCCTGAGTGGAACCAGAGGATTTACGTTTGGCTGGAGCAATGGATTTGAAACCAGTGGTAAACACTATCTGCAGTGTGTTAGAGGAGGACAGGAAGAAGATATTTTGGTCAGGAATTGGGGAAAGGGTGGCACACAGCTACAAGGAAAAATGAGACCGATTTCATTGTGACTGCTGATATATGTGACTGTGTGTATATGTGTGTGTGTGTGTGGTCGGACTGTCAATTATTTTTTTATTATTGATTGCTTAATAACTTGCGTATTATCTCATGCATAAAGTTGCGTTTATATCATCCTGAAAACATGTTTATGCCAAACGGTATGTGAAGGAAATCATGTTTTCGTTGTTAATTATTTATTTTCTTATTGAGCTGAGAAGCGCCCTCAGAGAGCTTACTGCTGCAACAGTGCTGAAAATTCTGAAACTCGAAGTTAACCACTTGCAAAACAACTGTTTTACACATGTTGTTCACATGTAACTTAAGTATCACGTCAACTATCTAGGTATTAATAGATGCTGACTTTTTTAAAACATTACCATAATGTTTTGGGCAAAGCCATATTTTTTTCTTGATTTGGTGGATTCACAACAATTTTAATTGCACCATGTAGAAATAGCAGCAACAGGATGTACATCTGCCTTCGACCAATCTTTTTGGTCCAGTGTTGATGGTGCTTGAACCACTGGAGTCGTCTTCTTAACAGTACATAGCAAGGGCTTATCACAAATACACATCCTTTTAGACCAGCAGATCATAGTTGCCATTTCACTGTAGTCAGGGGAACTGATTTCTTTCTAGTTACATTGAGTTCTTCCTGTGGTTGTGGTGTAGTTTTATGACAGTTTATCTTGATAGACAACACAAGATATTTGTCTTCTCCTGTTAACATTACTGCCCATCAGCTGGAACCTTCTGAGTGTGTACTTAACACTGCACCTGGAAATCTTAAGCTTCTTTGTCATTTCTCACTGGGAATACCACTGCAATTTCCACAATGCTTCCTGGCTCCACATATCAAAGCCAAACTCCTACACCTTTGCCATATTTTTTTTGCCACTTTTGCGCCTATTTTGCCTGCTCAACAGGCTAAAGTTATTAGGCTACCTGGTGTTTTTAAAGAAAACTTAAGGTAAATACGTTTTCACTCAATTTAATTACCATCCCACTTCTGTACCTCCCTTTTTGCAAAATGATTGGCTAGACTTCCAATAATGAATTTAATTGTAATTAAAACAAAAAAACAGCTATTTCAAGTCGTGACAAATATTACTTTTATGCAAAACTCATCTGTTTCTGTTATTTTAGATGTTTGTACTTTGGTTTGTTATTCAATAAAGGTGCATATTAACTGAATTATCCTCTCAAAGTTTTTGTTTTTTATTTTTTTAACAGCAGATGGCCTAATACTTTTGGCCTGTACAGTACATATATACGTATATGGCACTGAAGTACTGCATGATATGATGTCATTCAGACTGCAAAACTGTGCAATCTTGACCCTTCCCGTCCCCCCTTCCTGGAAAACAGCTTCCTCTGCAGGCTTCTTCCTATTCAAAGACAGACAGTCAGCATTTAATCTTGGGCCTTAAGCCCACCTTCCAGAAGTGCAGCCATTTGCACTTTTTTCTTCTAAGCTTTATCCGTACATAGTTATTCAAAGATCCTGGGCTAAATTTGTCTCATTCCTACTCTCTAAGCTTAAGCCCTCATCTCAGTAATGCAGCCTCAAGACCACATTTATTTATGAATTTCTGTCTTTTAAGGGGTGCTGCCATGACCATGAAGCTCAGTGAGCTAGCTTTCATCTAGTTTCATATATATATATATATATATATATATAGTTAGTCAGCAAGGTGAGGATTAATTGAAATATGTTGAATTTTCCAAACCCAGCAGTTTTAACCGTTAACACTCATTTGACGTCCACCGAACACAAGTGCATAAACAATCAAAACACCTCACTTACCCGACATATAAAAATGATTAAATATATATATTTATTTGATTTAATTTGGTAATTATTATCAAAAATATCAATTATCAATTAAATCATTGAATTTCTTGATAGGCCTTTATCAAAATGTACAACTCACAACCACATGCAAATTAAGAAATTGATTAAGTTAAAACAAATATTCTCATCTGATCTAAAGATGAGGCTCAACAACATTAAAACAATTAACAAAGATTACAGACATGGGCAGTTACACAAGAAAGTAATGAAAGAAGGTTCCTAACCCCAGCTTTTGTCCCAAACTAATCTAAGGATGTGCAAAGACCAAAATTCAAAAACCAAAAGATAGCAGCATATTCCCAAAGACCAGAGATGAAATGTGGAACACGAGACCTAGATGCAGGACCCATCTGCCCACTTCCGACAGACAAACTTCTGTCCAAGTTGACCAAACTGACTTACTGAAAAAAAGCTGCATATTTTAAATAGTGGAAAAAAAAGAGTGGTGAGGGGCATGGACAACCCCCTCTGACACACATACACACACACACACACACACAAGCTGACACACACATTCACATCGATGGCTAACCCCCCTCCAGTTTCTGCCGTGTCTTATCTCCAGACTATGCTTTCCAAGCGCTTTGAAGCTTCCTGTGGCTGAATGGCCAAATGGTGAATTACATGTCTGACTATATGTGTATGTGTGTGTGTGTGGGTGTGTATGTGTGTATAGCGAGCTCCATTCCATTTTGCTACAAAAATGTATTCTTTCCAGATTTGGCTCTGTGTTCCAAAACTTCAGATTTGTAATCAAACAATTCACATATGTTTAAAGTGCAGACTCTCAGATTTCATTGATTCCAGACTTGGCCACAGTGTCAAGCTGCACCAGGTGCTTGGACCCCATTTGACACTATATTGTTTTACCTGTTTTACATATTTGGCTCTTCAGCATTTAATTTCAAACTAAAGGAGAACAACTTCTTTGCATTATCACCAAAAAAATTGCATTTGTGGCTATTTATATGTGCACTAAGGAAGAAAACGGAACACACCTGACTAATCAGAAACACCATTTTTCACAAACATTATGATGCACTGGCAGTGTACTGTTAATATATATCAATATCTGTTAGAGTGAAATTGCCTTTAAAAGCTATGTTATGTAATCATACTATGAATATTATAGTATCAAGACATTACTGCGATGCAGTGATACAGAAAAGCACTTGGTCATCTTTGTGCAGACACAGCTGCAAAATTATCAGATCATGTTTTGATTAACATGCTGTATATTGTCTATTAATAAAAAACAGATTTTTTTAAAACTGAAGGACCTTTTTGAACTGATAGCTAATACTCTATCTTTGTTCTCTGTGTCTACTATAATTGAACCTGCTGCTTTTAATTGCTGACATTTAATCAATAGATGCAAATGACATTGGGGACCTTTATTCTTGTATTCATCAATCTTGTCAGACAGAATGCAAGCTTGTAAGATAATTGTGTAGCAAAAAGGTTCTCTGTAAAGGTCACAAAATAGTTTGTTCAGAGGATCAGCTTGCAGATTTGTTGATTGTGCAATGCACACAGACACAGTGTATATATTGCGATGCACTGTAGACCTATGTCAACCCCTTTCATCTGTGAGCTACGTTGTGATGCTAGTGTTGTGGCTAATATGCTGTCACTTGGATTTCCTGAGCTCTAACTTTTATATTACAGACTGAAAATGCTGACTGAGGACATTCAAAGCTAGCAAAGCATTCACACACACAGACAGGGACAGAAAACAGAAACACGCTCAGAATGGTTAAACATAATTCAAATCATATCTGAAGCACACTACACACTTTCTGCTTCTCTTTTACTTTCCTAAACATTTTGTGTTTCCCACTGTACCACGCATGAATCTACAAATGTGTACAGAATGCACCTTTAAAGGATTGGTTAAAAGGAGTATCATTTTCAAGCTGGAGTGAACAACACCTGCTACTTGCCCTTTTAGACTACAGGGCAAAGGGAATGATTAATCATTTTATGACAGACTCACTACCAAGATACCAAATTTAATTATGAAAGCAATAAATAAATGTTCTGGGACTATATAGATCATCTACAGCTCAGAATCCAATACTAGTGAATTATCTTCCTGGACCCATCAAATCTATGAGCCTCAGAGACGAATGTCTTTGCACAGGCTTTTATTGATGAAATATTTATTTACCATGCACGCCTATAAACCATTGAGATTATTTATATTAGATGTGATGCTAAAATCAACTTTTTCATCATTTCAAAATAAATACATAATGAGCTTTTTCTTCCATAAAATTGTCTATTTAGTTGAAGTATATTTGAGTTATATTAATAAAGTGTGATTGTGTGAACTCTTGTGTGCTAAAATAACTAAATGTGTATTAAAAAGTCTAATGTTGCCAGTCTAAATGAAAATTCATTAACCACTTAAGTGTGGGAATGCACTGAAAACCAGCAGGTGTGGATCTCGAGGATTTAAGTTTCAGTCCCTGATTTAAGCTGTGTTCACATGGATCACCGTAAACGGTAGGCAGCAGAATGGGACTTTTGGACAGTACGGGGGAAAAAAAAAAAAAACGCAAGAAGGTACAATGGCAAATAAAATACTTGTTGCTATGGTGATATTGCTCAGTGATTGTCCTATAATATAGGCCATTTCCTACATGGATACGAACATTATGATTGCAATTTGTGTAGCTCTTTATCTAAATTAAGAAAAAAGGCAACAGAATTAATGCTGTTGCCATTTGGCGGAATTCTTTGCTGTCCTAACCAAATTTTACCATTGTTCTCTCATCATGGCTTCCCGTCTACCATCTACCATGATCTATGTGAACGCAGCATTAGACTTAGATCAGCATTAGACCAGAATCCTGTAAAGAGGTAATGTAATATGATTTCCAAGGGTTGGAGGCCTACACTCTGCCACAAGATTCTAGTGTGTTATTGCACATAAACGCCAGCTGGACCATTCACCCATTCATTGACACTAATGTTACTTTTACAGAGCCAAGAACAGGGAATTAACTCATACCTGCACCCTTGTGATATAACAAAACTTTAAATAATTCATTTACATGGTTTTGCGAGTTAAATATTTAATTAATTAATAAATAAATGTGATGTGATACTTTTCAAAGCAAACACCATTTCTTTTTAAAGGTAAAGATGTGATTATACACTCAGGGGCACCTGGAGAACTATAACACAACACATGCAAAACAAAGCATAGGGTGTAAGTAGAGATGGGCAAAACATATATTTTGATGCCAAATAAAAAATATTCCAAAAGTAAATTTAGCCAAAATGAACATAATTTTACAAACATTGTATTTTAAAAAATAAAAATAAAATACAGCATTTTGTAAATTGAAAATACAAATATAATTGTCATGAAACACAATACTTTCATGTATTTCTTCCTGATTGACTAGATTTCTGCATACATGTTTTTCAACCCTGGTCAAATAGATGAGAATGGGTAACAATTAGCAGTCCATTACTAACTGCATTTGTAGCCAAGCTTATTAACAGAAATAAAAGACTGTGCCTTTGAAGAGAACTGAAATATTGATCAGGGCCTAGTTTCCCATAACAATTGTAACACTAGTGTTTCGAAATAAATCATCCAACACAATCTTTGCTACCAGGGTTGCTACTAGGCTCTGATTGTCATTGCTGTAAATCACAAACATACCTCATTTAATTTTTTAAAAAATATATTGATACCAATTGATACCATTTTTGCAGCAATTGAAGGTATTTCTTTACAACAGAATCATAGAACTGTATGTCCTCAATACAAATTGTTGGTGGGACTAGCGAGCAAGCCAAGAGCACACCTTGAGACATTGTCGGCTAATTTCCCTATTTGTAGCAGTGTCTAACAAGCTAATTAACATTTTTTTTAACATTAGATGTTCAGCTTGCAATGCAGACGTGGCTTTTTTCTGTCAGTATCAAACAGAAAAACGATGGAGCAAACTGCATGTTCATTTTTAATTGCATGCTAATCTTAAAACGTAAGAATTTATTATATACAAAGGTGCTATCAATTTAAGGTTAGCTTGTTGTCAGCTCACAGACAAATGTAAAAGCTTTATTTAAATATAAAAAAATAAGTATAGTATATAGATATAGTATACATATAGGTATACATATACATATAGTAAGAGGGAGGCAGAATGTATTTGAGTGTTCAGAAAATATGCAAATGCCTCTTTTTGAAGCATTGTGATTTTCCTCTTGCACATTTAACTGCATACTGCAAATTCAGGGTATAGAACAAATTTAGGGTATAGGTAAATTACACTTTCTGCTCTAACAATGATGATAGCCATTAATGACAACACCAAGGTGCACTTAAGATCAAGGCTAAGCAACAGGCTACAATGAATGGAGATAACAATAGCTTTACCTTGTTTATGGTCATTATCCTTGTTCCTTTGCATCAAGATCCTGTACTACTTTTTCACTTTCAATTGCTGTCAGTTGCCCCCAGAAATCAAATTTTACTTTTTAAAAAATGGAATCATTTGAATATATTTGAAAATGTACTATGTATATACATATATATATGACCATGCCATTTCTACCCCACATCAACACGTGCAAAAGTCGTTTGGCTATTTAAACCCAGGTGCCTCCGAATTGGTTACAGTATGCTTAGGCAGCTGGGTGAAGAGTTTGCAAGTGGGCTGTCAGAGTGCTCATGTTCCTGATCTGTTATATATAAGCTCCATTTTTCATTATAATTCTACAAAGTACTGTGTCCCTCTGTTAAATCTGTTGAATTCTGTTCCCATGTGCGGAATGGAACATTTTCTAAACCAAACTCTTTCTAAATGTAAGGGGTAATTTTCACAATGAGTGTTGGCTCAGTTTTTCATCATGATGCTTTAGAGCTTTAGTTTTGGTTTGGTTATTTGTCCAAAAGGTTGATCCTGCATTTTATTATGACAATGAAATACACAAGAAGGGCTAGACTCATATTTAGCAGGCAAATAAATCTGAGACACAAATAAAAATGAAAAAACGTTCTAACACTTAATTTGAATGAAACAAATTTTTGATATTCAAAGTATGTTTGAATGAGGACATTTATTCTGACTGCTAAATCATGGACACATCCAATGTACATAATACATGCCCTCATATTCAACACAGACAATGGAATAGTAATATTTTCAAATGTGTTGATGTACTTTGCATGTACAGTATGTATGGTGAAAGCTTTGCTTGTGGTAAATTACACACCTTTCAGTCCCATCATTTCATTTTATTCCCTTTTCACTTTCACCTCCTGTGCTTTCCGTTTCTTTTATGCTCTGAATAATGGCTGAAGATGATGCTGGCACTTTTGTAGGGCCCCTTCAAATAGATCATACCAGCTTGAAGGTTGCAGTCAACAATGCAGGGGAGAATTTAGCTGAGATACTTTAGGCTGCAAGACGTATTATTGAAAAAGGGAGGGGGAAGGGGGCGAAATAAAACACTGTCGGCAGCTGGCTCTGGCATTAAGTCCATTTATTACCTACCAATGTGCGTAGAAGAAAAGGGCCTTTTCTCCACTGTAGTCTATTATCTAGAGGTTGGAAAAGACCGCTAAGCTGATACCACTGTCAATTTCTCTAAGCAGTCAATGAAGTGAAAACAGCTGCAGCGAGACTGAGCACTCTGTATAATGGCTAATGTGTGTCCAGGTGTTATACCCACCACACTGCTTGGCTGTTTACTGTGTGAACCATGTAATCACAAAGCAGAATTATAAAACATCAATAACTTTGTGTGCTAGTGATTATTTAATCTTCAGTTTTAGTGAAGCAATTTAGTACAATGGCCCCAGGCCTTTCCCAGAAAGTTACACTGTCATCCATTTTCCTGTCCTTCCATTTATCTGTGAGTCATGCTCAATTCATTGCTTGTGAACTGTCCTTCAGTCCTTTCTTGAAAATATAAACACATTTTAGATGTGGAAAAAAAAAAATACACTGTGGAATTATAGATTTGATGAAAGGCACTTTCCAAGAAATAGTTTTGTCTGAAGGGAAACATCTCTTCAAATGCACAATTATCTCCAGATTTCATCATCATAATTGGGCCTATTCAATTTAATTTGTAAAGAACTTTTCACAGAGACACTATCACAAAGATGCTTTATGGGGAAACAGAAAGGGAAATTGGGGAAAAAAAAAAACCACCAGAAAGCAAGCAATTGAGATAAAAACTCCCCAGTGGGAATAAAAAATGTTCAAAGGGTGGCAAGAAAAAACACTCATGTATAACATATTGGAAGAAACTTAGGAGGAACCCCGCTATAGAGAGGAAGCCGGTCATGGCATGGATGGGGCTGGAGGAATCTGTGAACTATGGGCGAGGTAGAAGCCCCAGGGAAGAATATTCAAACTTTTTTTTTTTTTTTTCAGAATCTGGCAGGGATACCATCTTCCATAATTTAGATTTGATCCTCAGGTGTAAGAAGGCTACTCTTTTGATATTATCAATGTGGGCCTGAAAGGAAAGATATGAATCAATAGTAAAACTCAGGTTTTAACAACTTCATATGTAACCAGGTGAAGATGACTCAGTTAGTTCAAGTTTACGAAGAGGCCACAAATTCTAAAATAACAACTTTTGGCAACAGTTGCATGCAGAAGGGCATCTCTGAATGCACAACACGTCAAACCTTGAAGTAGATGAGATACAGCAGCAGAGGACCACATGAGGTTTTGCTTCTGATGGGAACAGGAAGATGAGGCTACAATGGGCATGTGAACAAAAACCGGATGATTGAAGATTGGAAAAATGTTGTTGGGTCTGACGAATCTCGATTTCTGCTGCGACATGCAGATGGTAGGGTCAGAATTTGGTGTAAACAGCAAGAATCCATGGAGCCATCCTGCCTTGTGCAATGGTGCAGGCTGGTGGTGGTGTGGGGAATGGCTTTTTGGTACACCTTAGACCCCTTAATACTAATTGAACATCATTTGAAGGCCAAAATACACATTGTCGCTTACCATGTACATACCTTTATGGCTACAGTCCACCCTTGTTGAAATCGATACTTCCAGCAGAATAATGTGACATGCCACAAAGCACACATCATCTCAAACTGGTTCCATGAACATGACGGTGACTTCAGTTTACTCCAGTGACCTGTGGGTTCTCCACATCTTAA